>NC_135801.1:82149489-82471816 GCF_964213995.1 Mustelus asterias | reverse complement strand
TACAACGCTTCATCTCTCTCTATGGTTACATCGCCTCTCTCTCTCTCTGGTTACGCTCTCCTCTCTCTCTCCTGGTTTACATCGCTCTCTCCTCTCTCTGGTTACATCGCTCTCTCTCTCTCTCTGGTTACATCGCTCTCTCTCTCTCTCTGGTTACATCGCTCTCTCTCTCTCTCTGGTTACATCGCTCTCTCTCTCTCTTGGTTACATCGCTCTCTCTCTCTCTCTGGTTACATCGCTCTCTCTCTCTCTCTCTGGTTACATCGCTCTCTCTCTCTCTCTGGTTACATCGCTCTCTCTCTCTCTCTGGTTACATCGCTCTCTCTCTCTCTCTCTGGTTACATCGCTCTCTCTCTCTCTCTGGTTACATCGCTCTCTCTCTCTCTCTGGTTACATCGCTCTCTCTCTCTCTCTGGTTACATCGCTCTCTCTCTCTCTCTGGTTACATCGCTCTCTCTCTCTCTCTGGTTACATCGCTCTCTCTCTCTCTCTGGTTACATCGCTCTCTCTCTCTCTCTGGTTACATCGCTCTCTCTCTCTCTCTGGTTACATCGCTCTCTCTCTCTCTCTGGTTACATCGCTCTCTCTCTCTCTCTCTGGTTACATCGCTCTCTCTCTCTCTCTCTGGTTACATCGCTCTCTCTCTCTCTCTGGTTACATCGCTCTCTCTCTCTCTCTGGTTACATCGCTCTCTCTCTCTCTCTCTGGTTACATCGCTCTCTCTCTCTCTCTCTGGTTACATCGCTCTCTCTCTCTCTCTCTGGTTACATCGCTCTCTCTCTCTCTCTCTGGTTACATCGCTCTCTCTCTCTCTCTGGTTACATCGCTCTCTCTCTCTCTCTCTCTGGTTACATCGCTCTCTCTCTCTCTCTGGTTACATCGCTCTCTTCTCTCTCTCTCTGGTTACATCGCTCTCTCTCTCTCTCTCTGGTTACATCGCTCTCTCTCTCTCTCTCTGGTTACATCGCTCTCTCTCTCTCTCTCTCTCTGGTTACATCGCTCTCTCTCTCTCTCTCTGGTTACATCGCTCTCTCTCTCTCTCTCTCTGGTTACATCGCTCTCTCTCTCTCTCTGGTTACATCGCTCTCTCTCTCTCTCTCTCTGGTTACATCGCTCTCTCTCTCTCTCTGGTTACATCGCTCTCTCTCTCTCTCTCTCTCTGGTTACATCGCTCTCTCTTCTCTCTCTCTCTCTGGTTACATCTCTCTCTCTCTCTCTGGTTACATCGCTCTCTCTCTCTCTCTCTCTCTGGTTACATCGCTCTCTCTCTCTCTCTGGTTACATCGCTCTCTCTCTCTCTCTCTGGTTACATCGTCTCTCTCTCTCTCTCTGGTTACATCGCTCTCTCTCTCTCTCTCTCTGGTTACATCACTCTCTCTCTCTCTCTCTCTGGTTACATCATCTCTCTCTCTCTCTCTCTTGGTTACATCACTCTCTCTCTCTCTCTGGTTACATCGCTCTCTCTCTCTCTCTCTGGTTACATGTCTCTCTCTCTCTCTGGTTACATCGCTCTCTCTCTCTCTCTCTGGTTACATCACTCTCTCTCTCTCTCTCTGTTACATCGCTCTCTCTCTCTCTCTCTGGTTACATCACTCTCTCTCTCTCTCTCTGGTTACATCGCTCTCTCTCTCTCTCTCTGGTTACATCGCTCTCTCTCTCTCTTCTCTGGTTACATCGCTCTCTCTCTCTCTCTCTGGTTACATCGCTCTCTCTCTCTCTCTGGTTACATTCCCTCTCTCTCTCTCTCTCTGGTTACATCGCTCTCTCTCTCCTGGTTACATCACTCTCTCTCTCTCTGGTTACATCGCTCTCTCTCTCTCTGGTTACATCGCTCTCTCTCTCTGGTTACATCGCTCTCTCTCTCTGGTTACATCGCTCTCTCTCTCTGGTTACATCGCTCTCTCTCTCTGGTTACATCGCTCTCTCTCTCTGGTTACATCGCTCTCTCTCTCTGGTTACATCTCTCTCTCTCTCTGGTTACATCGCTCTCTCTCTCTGGTTACATCGCTCTCTCTCTCTCTCTCTGGTTACATCGCTCTCTCTTCTTCTCTCTCTCTGGTTACATCGCTCTCTCTCTCTCTCTCTGGTTACATCGCGCTCTCTCTCTCTCTCTGGTTACATCGCTCTCTCTCTCTCTCTGGTTGCATCGCTCTCTCTCTCTCTGGTTACATCGCTCTCTCTCTCTCTCTGGTTACATCGCTCTCTCTCTCTCTCTCTGGTTACATCGCTCTCTCTCTCTCTCTGGTTACATCGCCTCTCTCTCTCTCTGGTTGCATCGCTCTCTCTCTCTCTGGTTACATCGCTCTCTCTCTCTCTCTGTTACATCGCTCTCTCTCTCTCTCTGGTTGCATCGCTCTCTCTCTCTCTCTCTGGTTACATCGCTCTCTCTCTCTCTCTGGTTACATCGCTCTCTCTCTCTCTCTGGTTACATCGCTCTCTCTCTCTCTCTGGTTGCATCGCTCTCTCTCTCTCTCTGTTACATCGCTCTCTCTCTCTCTCTGGTTACATCGCTCTCTCTCTCTCTCTGGTTACATCGCTCTCTCTCTCTCTGTTACATCGCTCTCTCTCTCTCTGGTTACATCGCTCTCTCTCTCTCTCTCTGGTTACATCGCTCCTCTCTCTCTCTCTGGTTACATCGCTCTCTCTCTCTCTCTCTGGTTACATCGCTCTCTCTCTCTCTCTCTGGTTACATCGCTCTCTCTCTCTCTGGTTACATCGCTCTCTCTCTCTCTCTCTGGTTACATCGCTCTCTCTCTCTCTGTTACATCGCTCTCTCTCTCTGGTTACATCGCTCTCTCTCTCTCTTGGTTACATCGCTCTCTCTCTCTCTCTGGTTACATCGCTCTCTCTCTCTCTCTGGTTACATCGCTCTCTCTCTCTCTCTGGTTACATCGCTCTCTCTCTCTCTCTCTCTGGTTACATCGCTCTCTCTCTCTCTCTGGTTGCATCGCTCTCTCTCTTCTCTCTGGTTACATCGCTCTCTCTCTCTCTCTGGTTACATCGCTCTCTCTCTCTCTCTCTCTGTTACATCGCTCTCTCTCTCTCTCTGGTTACATCGCTCTCTCTCTCTCTCTCTGGTTCCATCGCTCTCTCTCTCTCTCTCTCTCTGGTTACATCGCTCTCTCTCTCTCTCTCTGGTTACATCGCCTCTCTCTTTTCTCTCTCTGGCTACATCGCTCTCTCTTCTCTCTCTCTCTGGTTACATCGCTCTCTCTCTCTCTGGTTACATCGCTCTCTCTCTCTCTCTCTCTGGTTACATCGCTCTCTCTCTCTCTCTCTCTCTCTGGTTACATCGCTCTCTCTCTCTCTCTCTCTCTGGTTACATCGCTCTCTCTCTCCTCTCTGGTTACATCGCTCTCTCTCTCTCTCTCTCTGGTTACATCGCTCTCTCTCTCTCTCTCTCTCTGGTTGCATCGCTCTCTCTCTTCTCTCTGGTTCCATCGCTCTCTCTCTCTGGTTACATCGCTCTCTCTCTCTCTCTCTGGTTACATCGCTCTCTCTCTCTCTCTCTCTCTGTTACATCGCTCTCTCTCTCTCTCTGGTTACATCGCTCTCTCTCTCTCTCTCTCTCTGGTTACATCACTCTCTCTCTCTCTCTCTGGTTACATCACTCTCTCTCTCTCTCTCTGGTTACATCGCTCTCTCTCTCTCTCTCTCTCTGGTTACATCGCTCTCTATCTCTCTCTGGTTACAGGCTCTCTCTCTCTCTCTCTCTGGTTACATCGCTCTCTCTCTCTCTCTCTGGTTACATCGCTCTCTCTCTCTCTCTCTGGTTGCATCGCTGTCTCTCTCTCTCTCTGGTTACATCGCTCTCTCTCTCTCTCTCTCTGGTTACATCTCTCTCTCTCTCTCTCTGATTACATCGCTCTCTCTCTCTCTCTGGTTACATCGCTCTCTCTCTCTCTCTCTGGTTACATCTCTCTCTCTCTCTCTCTGATTACATCGCTCTCTCTCTCTCTCTCTCTGGTTACATCGCTCTCTCTCTCTGGTTACATCGCTCTCTCTCTCTCTCTCTCTGGTTACATCGCTCTCTCTCTCTCTGGTTACATCGCTCTCTCTCTCTCTGGTTACATCGCTCTCTCTCTCTCTCTCTGGTTACATCGCTCTCTCTCTCTCTCTCTGGTTACACGCTCTCTCTCTCTCTCTCTGTTACATCGCTCTCTCTCTCTCTCTCTGGTTACATCGCTCTCTCTCTCTCTGGTTACATCGCTCTCTCTCTCTGGTTACATCGCTCTCTCTCTCTCTCTCTCTCTGGTTACATCGCTCTCTCTCTCTCTCTCTCTCTGGTTACATCGCTCTCTCTCTCTCTCTCTCTCTGGTTACATCGCTCTCTCTCTCTCTCTCTGGTTACATCGCTCTCTCTCTCTCTCTCTGGTTACATCGCTCTCTCTCTCTCTCTCTGGTTACATCGCTCTCTCTCTCTCTCTGGTTACATCGCTCTCTCTCTCTCTCTGGTTACATCGCTCTCTCTCTCTCTCTCTGGTTACATCGCTCTCTCTCTCTCTCTCTGGTTACATCGCTCTCTCTCTCTCTCTGGTTACATCGCTCTCTCTCTCTGGTTACATCGCTCTCTCTCTCTCTCTGGTTACATCGCTCTCTCTCTCTCTCTCTGGTTACATCGCTCTCTCTCTCTCTCTCTCTGGTTACATCGCTCTCCCTCTCTCTCTCTCTGGTTACATCGCTCTCTCTCTCTCTGGTTACATCGCTCTCTCTCTCTCTCTCTGGTTACATCGCTCTCTCTCTCTCTGGTTACATCGCTCTCTCTCTCTCTCTGGTTACATCGCTCTCTCTCTCTCTGGTTACATCGCTCTCTCTCTCTCTCTGGTACATCGCTCTCTCTCTCTCTCTGGTTACATCGCTCTCTCTCTCTCTCTGGTTACATCGCTCTCTCTCTCTCTCTGGTTGCATCGCTCTCTCTCTCTCTCTCGTTACATCGCTCTCTCTCTCTCTCTGGTTACATCGCTCTCTCTCTCTCTGGTTACATCGCTCTCTCTCTCTCTCTCTGGTTACATCGCTCTCTCTCTCTCTCTCTGTTACATCGCTCTCTCTCTCTCTGTTACATCGCTCTCTCTCTCTCTCTGGTTACATCGCTCTCTCTCTCTCTCTGGTTACATCGCTCTCTCTCTCTCTCTGGTTACATCGCTCTCTCTCTCTCTCTGGTTGCATCGCTCTCTCTCTCTCTCTGGTTACATCGCTCTCTCTCTCTCTCTGGTTACATCGCTCTCTCTCTCTCTCTGGTTACATCGCTCTCTCTCTCTCTCTGGTTGCATCGCTCTCTCTCTCTCTCTGGTTACATCGCTCTCTCTCTCTCTCTCCTGGTTACATCGCTCTCTCTCTCTCTCTCTGGTTACATCGCTCTCTCTCTCTCTCTCTGGTTACATCGCTCTCTCTCTCTCTCTGGTTACATCGCTCTCTCTCTCTGGTTACATCGCTCTCTCTCTCTCTCTGGTTACATCGCTCTCTCTCTCTGGTTACATCGCTCTCTCTCTCTCTCGGTTACATCGCTCTCTCTCTCTGGTTACATCGCTCTCTCTCCCTCTCTCTGGTTACATCGCTCTCTCTCTCTCTCTCTGGTTACATCGCTCTCTCTCTCTCTCTGGTTACATCGCTCTCTCTCTCTCTCTGGTTACATCGCTCTCTCTCTCTCTGGTTACATCGCTCTCTCTCTCTCTCTGGTTACATCGCTCTCTCTCTCTCTCTGGTTACATCGCTCTCTCTCTCTCTCTCTCTCTGGTTACATCGCTCTCTCTCTCTCTCTCTGGTTACATCGCTCTCTCTCTCTCTGGTTACATCGCTCTCTCTCTCTCTCTGGTTACATCGCTCTCTCTCTCTCTCTCTGGTTACATCGCTCTCTCTCTCTCTCTCTGGTTACATCGCTCTCTCTCTCTCTCTGGTTACATCGCTCTCTCTCTCTCTCTCTGGTTACATCGCTCTCTCTCTCTCTGGTTACATCGCTCTCTCTCTCTCTCTGGTTACATCGCTCTCTCTCTCTCTCTGGTTACATCGCTCTCTCTCTCTGGTTACATCGCTCTCTCTCTCTCTCTCTCTGGTTACATCGCTCTCTCTCTCTCTCTGGTTACATCGCTCTCTCTCTCTCTGGTTACATCGCTCTCTCTCTCTCTCTCTGGTTACATCGCTCTCTCTCTCTGGTTACATCGCTCTCTCTCTCTCTCTGGTTACATCGCTCTCTCTCTCTCTCTCTGGTTACATCGCTCTCTCTCTCTCTCTGGTTACATGGCTCTCTCTCTCTCTCTGGTTACATCGCTCTCTCTCTCTCTCTGGTTACATCGCTCTCTCTCTCTCTCTCTGGTTACATCGCTCTCTCTCTCTCTCTGGTTGCATCGCTCTCTCTCTCTCTCTGGTTACATCGCTCTCTCTCTCTCTCTGGTTACATCGCTCTCTCTCTCTCTCTCTCTGGTTACATCGCTCTCTCTCTCTCTCTGGTTACATCGCTCTCTCTCTCTCTCTCTGGTTGCATCGCTCTCTCTCTCTCTCTCTGGGTACATCGCTCTCTCTCTCTCTCTGGTTACATCGCTCTCTCTCTCTCTCTCTGGTTGCATCGCTCTCTCTCTCTCTCTGGTTCCATCGCTCTCTCTCTCTCTGGTTACATCGCTCTCTCTCTCTCTGGTTACATCGCTCTCTCTCTCTCTCTCTGTTACATCGCTCTCTCTCTCTCTCTGGTTACATCGCTCTCTCTCTCTCTCTCTGGTTACATCGCTCTCTCTCTCTCTCTCTCTGGTTACATCGCTCTCTCTCTCTCTCTGGTTACATCGCTCTCTCTCTCTCTCTCTGTTTGCATCGCTCTCTCTCTCTCTCTGGTTACATCGCTCTCTCTCTCTCTGGTTACATCGCTCTCTCTCTCTCTCTGGTTACATCGCTCTCTCTCTCTCTCTCTGGTTACATCGCTCTCTCTCTCTCTCTGGTTACATCGCTCTCTCTCTCTCTCTCTGGTTACATCGCTCTCTCTCTCTCTCTGGTTACATCGCTCTCTCTCTCTCTCTCTGGTTGCATCGCTCTCTCTCTCTCTCTCTGGTTACATCGCTCTCTCTCTCTCTCTGGTTACATCGCTCTCTCTCTCTCTCTCTGGTTGCATCGCTCTCTCTCTCTCTCTGGTTACATCGCTCTCTCTCTCTCTGGTTACATCGCTCTCTCTCTCTCTGGTTACATCGCTCTCTCTCTCTCTCTCTGGTTACATCGCTCTCTCTCTCTCTCTGGTTACATCGCTCTCTCTCTCTCTCTCTGGTTACATCGCTCTCTCTCTCTCTCTCTGGTTACATCGCTCTCTCTCTCTCTCTGGTTACATCGCTCTCTCTCTCTCTCTCTGGTTGCATCGCTCTCTCTCTCTCTCTGGTTACATCGCTCTCTCTCTCTCTGGTTACATCGCTCTCTCTCTCTGGTTACATCGCTCTCTCTCTCTCTCTCTGGTTGCATCGCTCTCTCTCTCTCTCTCTGGTTGCATCGCTCTCTCTCTCTCTCTCTGGTTACATCGCTCTCTCTCTCTCTCTCTGGTTACATCGCTCTCTCTCTCTCTCTGGTTACATCGCTCTCTCTCTCTCTCTCTGGTTACATCGCTCTCTCTCTCTCTCTCTGGTTACATCGCTCTCTCTCTCTCTCTCTGGTTACATCGCTCTCTCTCTCTCTCTGGTTACATCGCTCTCTCTCTCTCTCTGGTTACATCGCTCTCTCTCTCTCTCTGGTTACATCGCTCTCTCTCTCTCTCTCTCTGGTTACATCGCTCTCTCTCTCTCTCTGGTTGCATCGCTCTCTCTCTCTCTCTGGTTACATCGCTCTCTCTCTCTCTCTGGTTACATCGCTCTCTCTCTCTCTCTCTGGTTACATCGCTCTCTCTCTCTCTCTCTCTGGTTACATCGCTCTCTCTCTCTCTCTGGTTACATCGCTCTCTCTCTCTGGTTACATCGCTCTCTCTCTCTCTCTCTGGTTACATCGCTCTCTCTCTCTCTCTCTGGTTACATCGCTCTCTCTCTCTCTCTCTCTGGTTACATCGCTCTCTCCCTCTCTCTGGTTACATCGCTCTCTCTCTCTCTCTCTGGTTACATCGCTCTCTCTCTCTCTCTCTGGTTACATCGCTCTCTCTCTCTCTCTCTGGTTACATCGCTCTCTCTCTCTCTCTCTGGTTACATCGCTCTCTCTCTCTCTCTGATTACATCGCTCTCTCTCTCTCTCCTGGTTACATCGCTCTCTCTCTCTCTCTGGTTACATCGCTCTCTCTCTCTCTCTGTTACATCGCTCTCTCTCTCTCTGGTTACATCGCTCTCTCTCTCTGGTTACATCGCTCTCTCTCTCTCTCTGGTTACATCGCTCTCTCTCTCTCTGGTTACATCGCTCTCTCTCTCTCTCTGGTTACATCGCTCTCTCTCTCTCTCTGGTTAAATCGCTCTCTCTCTCTCTCTGTTTACATCGCTCTCTCTCTCTCTGGTTACATCGCTCTCTCTCTCTCTCTGGTTACATCGCTCTCTCTCTCTCTGGTTACATCGCTCTCTCTCTCTCTCTCTGGTTACATCGCTCTCTCTCTCTGGTTACATCGCTCTCTCTCTCTCTGTTACATCGCTCTCTCTCTCTCTCTCTCTGGTTACATCGCTCTCTCTCTCTCTCTGGTTACATCGCTCTCTCTCTCTCTCTGGTTACATCGCTCTCTCTCTCTCTCTGGTTACATCGCTCTCTCTCTCTCTCTGGTTACATCGCTCTCTCTCTCTCTCTGGTTACATCGCTCTCTCTCTCTCTCTCTGGTTGCATCGCTCTCTCTCTCTCTGTTTACATCGCTCTCTCTCTCTCTCTCTGGTTACATCGCTCTCTCTCTCTCTCTGGTTGCATCGCTCTCTCTCTCTCTGTTTACATCGCTCTCTCCTCTCTCTCTCTGGTTACATCGCTCTCTCTCTCTGGTTACATCTCTCTCTCTCTCTCTCTCTGGTTGCATCGCTCTCTCTCTCTCTCTCTCTGGTTACATCTCTCTCTCTCTCTGGTTACATCTCTCTCTCTCTCTCTCTCTCTGTTTACATCGCTCTCTCTCTCTCTCTCTCTGGTTACATCGCTCTCTCTCTCTCTCTCTGGTTACATCTCTCTCTCTCTCTCTGTTTACATCGCTCTCTCTCTCTCTCTCTGGTTACATCTCTCTCTCTCTCTCTCTCTGGTTGCATCGCTCTCTCTCTCTCTGTTTCCATCGCTCTCTCTCTCTCTCTGTTTACATCGCTCTCTCTCTCTCTCTCTCTGGTTACATCGCTCTCTCTCTCTCTCTCTGGTTACATCTCTCTCTCTCTCTCTCTCTGTTTACATCGCTCTCTCTCTCTCTCTCTCTCCTGGTTACATCGCTCTCTCTCTCTCTCTCTGGTTACATCTCTCTCTCTCTCTCTCTCTGTTTACATCGCTCTCTCTCTCTCTCTCTGGTTACATCTCTCTCTCTCTCTCTCTCTGGTTACATCTCTCTCTCTCTCTCTGGTTACATCTCTCTCTCTCTCTCTCTCTGTTTACATCGCTCTCTCTCTCTCTCTCTGGTTACATCTCTCTCTCTCTCTCTGTTTACATCGCTCTCTCTCTCTCTCTCTGGTTACATCCCTCTCTCTCTCTCTCTCTGTTTACATCTCTCTCTCTCTCTCTCTCTGGTTGCATCGCTCTCTCTCTCTCTGTTTCCATCGCTCTCTCTCTCTGGTTACATCTCTCTCTCTCTCTCTCTGGTTACATCTCTCTCTCTCTCTCTGTTTCCATCGCTCTCTCTCTCTGGTTACATCTCTCTCTCTCTCTCTCTGGTTAATTTCAAACCTGACAGTCCAGTTTGCTGAGGACGCATGCGTGTTGTTTGCTGCTGGGGCCGGGAGCCCTGGAGAGGGTGGAGGTCCTGTCCGTGTCCCAGCCCCAACCCGAGCCCGACCCTGACCCTGCCGGTGTGTTCACACAGAAGCAGCACCGTCCCCTCAACAAGTGTGTCCGGGAATGAAGAGTTTGCAGAATGTCCAGGAGAGGTGGCAGGAGGCGCAGCTGGTGCCTTTTACTCTGCTCTGCTTGTCTCTCTCTGGTGGGTGAGTAACTACCTCCCACTGTGTGGGTTGTGTTATAAAAGCCAGCCTCAGGGTGGCAAGAATGCTTGATTGACCTTTGTCACTTTTGCGGAGTTGGCTTGGTTTAGTTGATGAAATGAGAAGCTCAGGAAAGTAAGGATAAGCGTGAGTCATTCGGACCAAGCAGTGACCAGGTGTTGTTTAACCCCTTCGTGAACCGCCCATTTGTGTTGTGGATCCCTCATGACCCTGGAACAGAGTAGCTCGTTTCAGAGTTAAACTTCAAGCACATTGCTTCGTCATATGTAGGTCAGACCAGGTAAGGATGGTTCCTGTCTGTATCCCCTTTCAGGGAGTGAGTTCCAGACTCCCACCACCCTCTGAGTAGAAAAGCTTTTCCTCAAATTCCCTCTAAGTCTCCTACCCCTTACCTTAAATCTATGCCCCCTGGTTATTGACCCTCTACTAATGGGCAAAGTTCCTTCCTATCGACCCTATCTATGTCCCTCGTAATTTTGCACACCTCTACCTTGTCCCCCATCAGCCTTCTCTGCTCTAAGGATAACAAACCCAGCTGAGCCAGCCTTTCTTTATAGCTGATATGCTCCAACCCAGGCAACATCCAGATGTATTCCTAATTTAATGCATCCTTCCCATAGTATGGTGGCCAGAACTGCGTACAGTACTCCAGCTGTGGCCAAATGAGCATTTTATACAGCTCCATCATAACCCCTCTGTCCTTACATTCTGTGCCTCAGCTAATAAAAGCAAGTATCCCATATGCATTCCTAACCACCTTATCTACCTGTCCTGCTACCTTCAGGGATCTTTGGACATGTACCCAAGGTCCCTCTGGTCCTCTGTACTTCCCAGCTGTTCATTGAACAACTGTTCATTGTGTATTATTCCCTTGCCTTGTTAGTCCTCCCCATCACCTCAAATTTTTCAGGGTTAAATTCCATTTGCAACTGTTCTGCACAGCTAACCAACCATCTATATTGCTGTGTAACCTAATGCTTTCCTCCTCATGATTTAACACACCACCAACCTTCGTGTCATCTGTGAACTTATTGATTATATCACCTACTTTCATGTTTGGATCATTAATGTACAACAAGGGACCCACTGATCCACCACTGGACACAGGCTTCCAGTCACAAAAACAACCTTTAACCATCACCCTCGGCCACAAAGCCAATTGTGGATCCAAATTGACAAATTGCCCTGGATCCCATGGGCTATTACATTCTTGACCAGTCTACCATGCAACACCTTGTCAAAAGAGTGAAACGCATCAAAGATTTGATTCATGGT
Organism: Mustelus asterias; assembly: GCF_964213995.1. Lineage (NCBI taxonomy): Eukaryota > Metazoa > Chordata > Chondrichthyes > Carcharhiniformes > Triakidae > Mustelus > Mustelus asterias. The sequence goes on along the minus strand of NC_135801.1, from coordinate 82,460,492 downwards.
GCTCATGTAAGACATTCTGTATCATCTACTGCAACAGTCATCATACTGTTGAAGCAGAAATTAGTTCAGAGCCATTATTGGGAATCCTTTAGCAATCCAATTGAATGATCGAATTTTCAGTCGTGTGGAAGACACAAACGAGCTGGAGAAATTGGCATTCTTCAGAGAGACAGAAATTGTCTGGTTCCTGAGGGTGCTGAGGAGGACGTAACAATGGACAAACCCAAAGAGAGAACACAACGGTTGCAGCAAGTTAGCAAGGTTAAATATAACAAGAAGAAGGAAGAAATGTTAAATGTAGAAGTAGAGTGTGTTGAAGGATGTTGCCCCTGGCTTAAGAGTTTGGAACCAGGGGGCATCATCTTCTTCGTCAAGGAGATCAAAGGTTACATGGAGAAGACAGGAGAATGGGGATGAGAATCACATCAGCCATGATTGAATGACAGAGCAGATTCGATGGGCTGAATGGTCTAATTTTGCTCCTATGTCTTATGGTCTTATCTAAGAGTAAGGAATAGGCTATTTACTGAGACGATGAGGAATTTCTTCATTCAGAGGGTGGTAATCTTTGGACTTCGAGATACCAGAGGGATGCAGAGGCTCAGTCACTGAGCATATTCAGGTCCGAGATTGACAGATTTTTAGATATTAAAGGCATCAAAGGATAGTGTGGAAAAATGGCATTGAGTAAAAAGATCAACCATCATCTCACTGGTGGAGCAGCTCGAGGGGCCAAATGATCTACTCCTGCTCCTATATCCTATTTCAAATCTCTGCCTTTCCATTTGACAGTGGATAGCTTTGTTAGCTGGTGACAGGATTGAGATCATAATGCTAAATTAAGTATTGGAACTCTCATGTTAACCTCATTCAAAATACCACAACGTGCAAAGTTAGCTTTGATATTAGCTGTGCCATATTCCTATTTGTAAAAAATTATGCTCTTTATTTAAAATAACCAGCACAATAATGAAAATGTGAGAATAGTTTATTTAATTTCACCAGACTGATCACACCCTGTTTACTTTTAGCTGTGGTTAGTGCTTTCTGTTATTTGACTGCTAGTAGACACTTATTTGTGGCATTAAAATTGTTGGCATACATCACAGCTTAATCTTTGTCCTTGTTCAGTAGAGCTTGACAAATCAGTGCCCTGGTTCTCTGGAGACAACTTAGCATTCTGATGTAGCTTTAATGAACTTTGTACTTCAGGTGAAATGCAGAGGGATCTAGGTTTTCTAGTGCACAAAAAGCTAACAAGCTGGTCCAACAGGTAGTTAAGGCAAGCAGTATTTTGGCCTTTATTACAAAGAGGTTGGAATTTTAAATAGGGAGATTTTGTTGCAATTGTACAGGGTGTTGGTGTGTCTCACCTGGAATACTGCATACAGTTCAGGCTCCCTTACCTAAAAAAAGGACATAGTAACATTGCAGGCAGACCAAAGGAGATTCACGGGGCTAATTCCTGGGATGAGAAGCTTGTCCTATCAAGAGAGACTAAATAGTCTGGGTCTGTATTCCTTGGAGTTTAGAAGAGTGAGGGATGACCTTATTCAAACATCTAAGATCCCGAGGGGGGCTTGACAGGGTACATGGTGAGATGTTTCCAGTAGTGGGAGAGTCTTGAACAGGGGGACATAGCTACAAGATAAAGAGTCAATCATTTAAAACTGAGGTACGTAGAAAGCTTTTCTCACAGAGGGTGGTGAATCTCTAGAATTCTCTGCTCCAAAGGGTAGTGGAAGCTGGATCATTAGAAATATTTAAAGTGGGCGTGATAAATATTTGATAGATTGTGGAATAGAGGGGAATGGAGAAATGACACAGTAAAGGAGTTGAGCCTAGATCAGGCATGATCGTGTTGAATGGTGGGGCAGGATTGAAGGACCTGGTGGCCTACTACTCCTTCTATTTCTTGTGTTCTTGTGCATTCATTCCTCAGATTGAATTTAGTTTTTTCGAAGATAGAATTTAAAATTTTTCTTTTTCTGTTTGGATTTCACTTTCTCTGCAAACAATGGGATAATTACCCAGATTACTGCAATTCACACAGTTTAACATCCCTTAAAGTGAGCTGAAAACAGACACTCAGCCCTCTGGGGAATGTGAAAGACCCCATCCCCTGTCGACTCGCACCATCCTGAGACTTTGCAAATGTTTCTGAGATGAGACCGCAAAATACACTTACCTGTTCTGAAACAACAACTGCAGTATAAATGAACCAATAGAATTTCTCTGGAATATAGACCCAGCAAAGTACTTCATGGACCCCCTATACAGACCAGGAGGCAGAGAACAAAAGACAATGCTGTACTGAACACAGGCTGTTTGAAGCTGTGTGCCTTCTCTTTCTCTGTTTCTTGGAAGTGCTGTGCCTGATTTGCACAGTAACCATCCTGAAATGAGAAACCAACTGCAAACCTCAATCTTTTCAGAAAAGAGCTTGGAAATCTACTACACCAGGGAAGACAGCTAAATTAAATGGCTGCAGCATGGAACCACTGCATCAAGGCCAGAAAGGCTAAACATTGTTATGGCCACATGAGGAGGGGTAAAAATTATTCCCTAGTTTCCAGGACAGACCATAACAGGGTTTATTGTGAGTTTAGTGAGAATTGTTGGTGCTTAACAATTCACGTGCTGATTGCAAAGAAACTGATCTAGCAAGCTTACTTGAGTTTAAGACAAAAAGGGATTCGTTTTTATGGAGTTAAAAATGCACAGGGTAAAGATATAAAAATGTTTGGGGCAGTTAAATTCATGCTCAACTTTCACTATACACACAACCTGGTAGACAGTAGCAGGTTTCTTTATTAGCCAAATTAAAGTTAAATGCTACAAGCTATAAAAAGAGAGAATTCACAGTTCTGAGTCCTTTGCTAGTGTTTGTGGCTCCAGAGATTTCTCTCCATGATGATCTTGAAATTCCAGGAATTGAACCCCATGTAAAACTGCAATTCCTGGAGACGATTAATTTTCGAAACTTAATCCATGTTTTCCAGAAGTCGATGATTTTTTTTTGCACCTGAAGTTTCTTTCGATGGAAATTCATGCCTTTTATGCTGGACTTTGGACTGTACTGAAAAAAAGTGGGCCGATCTTGGGAGAGCTGAGAAGGGAGTTTGTTACTACTTCCAGATTTTCCAGACTATTGTTTTAGCAACTTGTTAGCTGTACTAAAACAATTTCAAAAAATTGTTTACTCCAGTAACATGATCTCTCTCCCCACAATAATTTCAGAAAGTATTTGCTTAGTTGATACCTGAACTGACCATGGCTATTCTTCCATGGCCTGCGTAATTCTTTGTAACCTCAAAGTGTAAATAGAGGGGTTCTTACAGAATTGGTGAAGCAAATCCTCTCTTAAAAATACTGTGATACGGCCAAACCTCGAGTTGTGGGGGTGGGAGGGGAGGGGGGAGGCGGGGAGTCATGCTTCATATCATAGAAATCATAGAAACCCTACAGTACAGAAAGAGGCCATTCGGCCCATCGAGTCTGCACCGACCACTTCTTGAGAAAATGATGAGATTCAATTGGTTCAGGACTTGGAGTTGTGGTTTAACAGGATTTTTGTGCTGTGCCAGTTTGCTATTCTGGTTTGAATACTGTGGATTTTTCACAAACCAACTTGTTTTCTCCTTGTCCTTAGATAACCATGTTTCCTAGCTACATGCCTGATGGTGAGTGGAAACAGGTCTCTGTACTTGGAACTGTGTGGCAGGAGCCGGGTGATGGGGGACCAGGTAATTGGAGGCTGATGAGGGCCCTGTTAGTGAGGCTTGGTGGAGGAGGCATAGTGTTAAGGGGGGGCTGATGGTGAGCTGGGTGGTGGAGAACGGGAGATAGGATTGGTGGGCCAAGTGGCAGGGTGTGTAAGAAACTTTCATGAGGGCTGGATTGTTCAGCTGACTAGTTGGTTGTAGTCATCACCCTCTCCTTTTTTGCACAGGGGTATGCTATTTGCACTTTGTGTCTTCTGGTACCCTTCCCATATCTAAGGAGTATTGGAAGATTGTGGCCAGAGCATTCTCAGTTGCTGCCCTACTTTCTTCTGCAGCTAGGATACATTTTATTTGGACCGAGTGACCTTTCCATTTTGAGCATTGCCAACCTTTTTAACTACATCATTTATCCTATCCAATTTCTCAGCTACCTCCTATTTTATTGTGGCATTGGCAACATCCTCTTTAATGAAGATTATTTCGTCCCTGATTTGTCTCCCCCTCTTTTGGTTACTCTTATTATTTATAAACAACTGTTGGGTTCTCTTTTATGTTACCTGCCAATCTACTCTTATACACTTTCTTTGGCCTCATTTCATTGTTCTGTTCAACCCTCTACTTTTTCTCTTCACTTTGGTTCTCTACTATTTTATGAATCTAACATTTATTATAAACTTCCTTTTCCTATTTTCAATCTCTAAATCTTTAGCCATTTAGGGAGCTCTGCCTTTGGATGCCTTTCCTTTACCACTCGTTGAAATGTGTTTAGTTTATACCCAAACTATCTCCTCTTTGAATACCTTCCGTATATGTGAATAAAAGTTACAAGATACCTGTATTTGAATTGAATGACTTGGGCTCCACCTTTGGATGTGTGGTCAAATGGAATATCACTCTTCTGGGGTTAATGTATCAAAACAAGAAGGGTAATTTTTTGAGATTGAACTTGCTTTTCAAATCTTTGTAGACCATGAAAGTATGCAGTAAAACTGGCTATGTGGCTTATTATCCTGTTCCTCTCTGAAACAGCTATTTATGGTGTCTTGTTCCATTGCTTTTTTGCCTTAAAATTTTCAAGACATTATCTACTTTGAAAGGCACAATGGATTCTTTTTCCATCATGCCCTACCGACTTTCCGTATAAAACAATTCTTCTAACCTTTCCTTTAAATTTTGTTCGTGCTGCTCATAAATTTATGCTTTCTATTTACAAATTAGTTGAAGTAGTCTCTGCAACTCTCTCTTTGAATCCTGTGATCAGTTTTACACTCATAGAAACCCTACAGTACAGAAAGAGGCCATTCGGCCCATCGAGTCTGCACCGACCACAATCCCACCCAGGCCCTACCCTCATATCCCTAGACATTTACCCACTAATCCCTCCAACCTACGCATCTCAGGACACTAAGGGCAATTTTTAGCATGGCCAATCAACCTAACCCGCACATCTTTGGACTCCTGATACACTGAACAGCCATAATCAAAACCATGAATTGTCTGCGAGTTTGACAAAGGTGCATTATCTATACTTATCCTCCTCAACCTGTCTTCATAATTTGATATGGTTGATCATATCATCCTGTTCCTGTGTTTTTCTTATGTTGTCTATCTCAATGGTACAGCTCTTGCTTGATTTCACTTTTACCTCAAATCACAGGCACAGCACATTCAGGTATGGCTTCTCTTCCCACTCATCAACTTCTTGGGATCCATTGGGTACACTTCTAAATGTACACTAATGGCACTTAACCTGTTACCGCCCCTAACTTAGCCCATCTGCCACTGAACTCTCATTCACGTCTTTGCAATAATCAAATCTGTAAATAACAGTGCTCCCCTGCTCAGCCTCCCCTCCTCTAACCTCCATATTTTCAGCTCATCCAAAACTCCACAGTCTCTACTCTATCCGTCCCAAGTCTTGCTCACCTGTCGTCATTGTCCTTGCCAAGCTACATTGTCCCTCAGCCCCCAGTGTTTTAAACTTCAAATCTTAAATTCACATTCTTGTGCTTAATTCCCTATATCGCCTCACCATATGCTGGTAATCTATCTCCGTACAACTATTTCCAAACTCTCCGTTTGTATATCCCTCTTGTACATCTTCCTCTCTTTGTCATTGATGATGGCCAGAACCTTAATCACTTAGCTACTCTAATTACCTAGACTCCTTAAACTCCATTACCTCTCAATCTCTCTCCTCCTTTACGACCTTTTGTGAAAACCAGCTTTAATGACAATCTCCTAATAGTTCAGGATCCATTTTATTTTCTTGTGCCACAGAGAAAGATGTCAGGATTTTTTTAAACATTAAAATATGCTGTATAAATACAAATTTTAGTTTATTCCTAATTATTAAAACTCTTATTTTTGAACGATTCTCTTGGAGCTCCTTCTCTTTTGTTCTAAAGAGAAGAGCTCCATTTCGTCTAAACTCTGCTTGAAGGTATTTGAGCCCTGTTTATCCTTCCTCTTTTAGATTTTAGTGTTCGTACAAGGTCTTTGTTGTGCCCTTTGGTAGCACCTTCCCCTCTGAATGGGTTCAAATCCCACCTCAGAGTCGTGAGCACTCTGTCTAAACTGATGTGCAGTACTATGGGAGTGATGCACTGTTAGAGGTGCCGTCTTTCAATGAGACGGTAAGCCAAGACTTTGTCTTCCCTCTCGGATGTATATAAAAGATCCCATTGTAGGAAATCAAATAAAAACAGGGAAATTTTGCTCCTTTCCTCATTGTTTGTGAGACCTTTGATGTACGCAAATTGGCTGCTGCACTTCTGTGATACCACTTTGGCTATACTTTTGGCTGTAAAATGCTTTGAGATTTCTTGAGGCCGTGAAAGGTGGTCTATAAATGTATGTCTTTCTTTTGTTTGTGTTTTTTGCCTCAGTTGCTTCACCTGATTGACTATTCCAAATATTTATAGTTGTACATTTACTTTAAGAGAGGGGAGAAATGGTGGGAGGTGCAAGATGGCAGTTACAAGTAAGACATGTTTACATTTTCAGAGCTCAGTATAACCATGTCCATGGTAATGTAAAATAGAAAAAATGTGTAAAAAATATGATATCAGTATACCAAGTGACACAAAAATGAAATCTGTCAAAGTGAATTAATGGAATGTGGGTATTGCTGGCTAGGTCAGCGTTTATTGACCATCCCTCATTGCCTTTTAGAAGGTGAGGGTGAGCTGCCTTCTTGAACGGCTGCAGTCCCTGTGGTATAGGTACTCCTATAGTGCACATAGATGTCAGATTTTTAATATAAGTGGGTAGGTATATGTGGAAATTATTGCTACAGCAGTTTCATTTGAGAGTACAGTGGTCTTTAGCTCCCCTCACATGAAGTAGGTTCATAAACTAAAAAAAAACTCATTTAGGTTTATTTATTAGTGTCACAACTAGGCTTACAGTGCAATGAAGTTACTGTGAAAATCCCCTAATTGTCACACTCCGGTGCGTGTTCAGGTACACTGAGGGAGAATTTAGCATGGCCAATGCACCTAACCAGCGTATCTTTCGGATTGTGGGAGGAAACCGGATCACCTGGTGGAAACCCGTGCAGACTCCGCATGGATAGTGACCCAAGCTGGGAATTGAACCTGGATTCCAGGTGCTGTGAGGCAGCAGTGCTAACCACTGTGCCGCCCACAATGAGATTCTTATCTTGTAGTAGATCCTGAGTATATGCCGTTCCACCTTTAATATGCTTAGTAGAGTGAATGTAGTAAAATGATGGTTTATCTGTATTGTTTCTCTTGATTTATATATAACCTTGATCTCTCATGCAGGCTTGCTTACAGTTTCTTTTAAATGAGATGTCCACTCCAACCGTACCAGGTCATGCACACAAGAACAACAGGGCCATTGTAAGTATTAGAGCTGCTTGGCTTAGGAATTGCATTATTCCTGGGTTATATAGTAATGAATTTCATTACTAGATAACTTTAATATGCTTATCTATATCACTTCAAAGTAGCTACTGTCAAACACTTTGGGAGAGATGTGATAAGGCACTAAAAGTGTAAGTATTTTTCCTGCCGTATTTCATTTGATAAGCTTTGATATCAAAGGTAAGCTGCTTAATTTTACAGGAGTGAACCTTCAGATTAATTCAGAGTTCAGCTGTCCATATTGTACATAATAATACAAAAACAATGGACATGCTCCACTGCCCTACTTCACTGATTTACCTTGCTTGGCTTAAACTAATATTCTAAATCCTGTGTGTGTTCATCAAAGTCATATGTGGCTCACTCAGTTTTCTTCAAATGTTTATCCTTTGTCGTCCACCTCTGTGGCACTGCTCTCTCCTGCTTTCTCTCCTACCAATTGCACTGAAAAGGTTTTCTTCTTGTGGTCTGCAAGGTAGGTCCTGTTTCCAGGCTTGGCTTCACTCTTTTTATATGCCATTGTAGTCTGGAAGTATGGAGTCTCCATTCATATGCTGTGCCTTGCAATGTCTCCATGAATCAAGTGCGGATATTGTAACCGCCTCTTTGGACCTGAGCTAGATGAGATGAAATCTATTCCAACTTAATGTTAACAAAGCTGAAACCGTACTCTCCCATACACACTCCTATACCACTGACTACCCCCTCCAACAGCCTCTCTCAGCTAGCACCTTACGTTGAGCCCTGGCCCTTGTTAAACATTAAACTTAATTTCCTTTCCCATATCTGATCTGTCTTAAAACCTCTTCCTTCCACCTTAGCAAGGTCTACTCTGCCTCCACCTCCAGCTCCTCTGTTGTCAAAACCCTAATCCATGTTTGTACCACCTTCCATTCTTTGCAAATTTTCATCTTCCATAACTCTTAATACGAATATTCAGAGTATTTCTAGAATGAGAGATGTAGATCAGCATTTGAGAACCAGCAGGTGCACAAAGGGGGACAAAAATGAGAATTGGGGGTGGGGGGTAAGATGAGGAGCAAATTCCATGAAGTGATTTGCAGGTGAGGATGAGAAAATTAGATGCCTTTCGATGACACTGGAAACCAGTAATCGTGAGAAGAGCAGGAGTAATGAGCTTGGAACACTCATGCTATATAGACTCATGGATTTATTCAAAATAAAAATTATATCTTAAATGAAAATAGAGTTGGGACATCAGCTGCACTTTCCTTCTCTGTCACTATACATGGAATTACACAAGGTATTGGAAGCCCGCCTGCTTGTCTGGACAATTATTTAAAATGCAGCAAATCTTTCCTATGGATTACTGGCTGCCAATATCCAATAATGATGTGGAGATGCCGGCGTTGGACTGGGGTAAGCACAGTAAGAAGTCTCACAACACCAGGTTAAAGTCCAACAGGTTTATTTGGTAGCAAATACCATAAGCTTTCGGAGCACTGCTCCTTCGTCAGATGGAGAGCAGATATCCACTCCATCTGACGAAGGAGCAGTGCTCCGAAAGCTTATGGTATTTGCTACCAAATAAACCTGTTGGACTTTAACCTGGTGTTGTGAGACTTCTTAATATCCAATAATACAGGAACTAGTTCACCAATAGACTTGCAGACTTCTCAGCTTTGGAAAGGAATTCCATAGAATTGGTTGAAGAATCTCTGTTCTATCACAAGGATACGTGAATGTGCGAAACTCAAACACTATTGTATCAGAGACCATCTGTGAGAGTGGTAAAAACCAGGTACTATGTTCACATGACAGAAACCAGATTTCTGATTAGGGACATTTAAGATACATTTTTCGAGCAAACAGAAAGAGAAAAGGTTAAGACCAGCAAAGGAACAGGACATGCCTGAAATCCATCAGGTGGCAGAGAATTTGGGCTGGCCTTTTATCAAACTATTTGAATAGTCAATCCAGTTACCATGCTGCAGAAATTCCACTGCACCCCAGGTGGAGTGAAGCAAGTGAAACCTGCTACTGCAAGCAGTGAACCCTTGTGAATCCATCATTATAAACATCCCAACTTAGTTTTCTTCAGTGGACCAAAAAAGAATCTCGGGCCTGCAATATTTCAAACCTTTACCTCGAGAGAAGCAAGTGTGATGGTGAAGTTTTGGACTTTTAAGACCTAAATACATGCTACCTTTTTGTGGTCATCTTTTCACATGTGTGAGTGTGTGTGCATATGTGTGTTACCACAACCTGTTACTGTCTGTAATAAGTCTCACAACACCAGGTTAAAGTCCAACAGGTTTATTTGGTAGCAAATACCATAAGCTTTCGGAGTGTTGCTCCTTCGTCAGATGGAGTGGAAATGTGCTCTCAAACAGGCACTGTTTGAGAGCACATTTCCACTCCATCTGACAAAGGAGCAGCGCTCCGAAAGCTTATGGTATTTGCTACCAAATAAACCTGTTGGACTTTAACCTGGTGTTGTGAGACCTCTTACTGTGTTCACCCCAGTCCAACGCCGGCATCTCCACATCATGACTGTCTGTAATGTGCAGTATTCTCTCCCTACAGGGTGCTGACCTCTCATGCTGTATCTCTCCGTGCACTTAAAAATATCTTTAGCATGCTCTTCATCTGTGCTTTTTCTGCTTGGTGATTACTTGCTATTCACCAACTGTGAAGATATTGGAGCTGCCTGTGCCTATGAAGTGCTCTGAAGAGATTGAAACTATCTGAAGATGGAGAGTGCTACTAAGTGTCAGTTGATTCGTGTACAAGGTTGCTGATGGTAATGCACTTAAAATGCAGCAGAGGGAGCACAATATCTGGGTAGCTCAGAGGAAGCTCAAACTGGGTAGGATGATTTTTTTTCCCTCTGCTGGTTTCATGAACTATTTTGCAGATGATTTGGATTGGTATTGTCAACTGAGGTACGTTGGAGCAATTAAAGGGAGTTTCTCATCTGAATGTAATATACTTAATAATCGGTATAAAAAGAATGTGAAATAGATTAAATTTCTTGCACTGAGATGTCTCATTGGATGAGCAGATTATCGTCCAACAAACACCTCAAATCTTTCATGTTCAGTAAATATTTTTTTCTTGTTGTTAAAACCAGTTAGCGGTTGGGACACTGTTTCTCCATGGTTTCTAAAATAAAAAGTAAAAGTTACTGTCTTTTGAGCCAGGGTTCCATTCTGGGATCTTCCAATGCAGCAAATAACATCAACTGGGATTATAAAAAAAGTGCAATGTTTTTGAAAATATACTTTAGGAAGTAACCTAAAACTAGGGTTATGTAAATAAACCCTTTTGGAAATTTGAAAGTTAAATCCTTTCGCTATGAAGGCCAATATACCATTTGCCTTCTTTATTGCCTGTTGTATCTACGTGCTTACGTTCAGTGACTGATGCACGAGGACACCAAGGTTTCAATATCTGCTTCGCTCAATTTACACCCATTCAAATAATAATTTGCTTTCCTATTTTTGCTACCAAAGTGGATAACCTCACATTTATCCATGTTATACTGCACCTGCCATGCATATGCCCTCTCATTCAGCGTGTCCAAATCACGCTGAAGCATCTCTGCATCCTCCTCACAGCTCACCCTCCCACCCCAACTTTGTATCATCTGCAGATATGGAGATGATATATTTTGTTCCCTCTTCCAAATCATTAATATATCATGTGAACATTTGGTGTCCTAGCACAGATCCCTCCGGTACCTCACTAGTCACCTGCCAGTCGGAAAAAGACCCATTTATTCCAACTCTTTGCTTCCTGTCTGCATCTCAAGATACTACTCACAATCCCATGTGCTTGAACTTTACGTAGTAATCTGTGTGAGGCCTTGTTGCAAGCTTTCTGAAAGTCTAAATAAACCACATCCACCGGTTCTCCTGATCAACTCTACTGATTACATCCTCATTTCACATGTTGTTTTCTCCAAATCAGCCCTGGAGATGATGCTGCTCGAATCCAGTGGTCTGGGCTCAGGAGACCAGTGCAGCTGACTTTATTTTTTATTTTCATTCATGGGATGGTGGGTATTGCTGACTAGGCCAGCATCTATTGCCCATCACTAATTGCCCTTCAGAAGGTGGTGGTGAGCTGCCTTATTGAACATTGGAACCACACAGCCGCTGCAGCCACCTTCCACTTTTACAGCTGATGAGTCTTTTACCTGTGTGATGTTGAGGACGTTTTTGGATTGTACCATCCCAATGACCTTCCATAGGTGGCCCTACACAGAGCAAGGAGCTCATGAAGGCATTGCTCAAGGGATCAGTGCATGCACAAACCTCTCCCTCGCAACAAGGTGGCGATCAGCAAAGGGTTGTTTGGAAATACCTACACAAGAACACTGGAAGTCCCGAAATCTGAATCTTTATTGGTATTTACTCAGTGTGCTCTGAGTCAGTGGGTGTGTAGTCTTGATTGTGTTTTCTGATTAGGAAGGAGAACCGGAATGAGCATGCTTGTCTGTTTCACAGGTATGTTTTCTTCAAAACCTATCAGTCACATTGTTTACTCCCCCTGACTGTCAGAAAGGTGGGAGGAGGAGTTGTGTAAGAAAATGATACTAAAATATTAACATTCAATAGAACCATAGAAAATTACAGCTCAGAAACAGGCCTTTTGACTCTTCTTGTCTGTGCCGAACCATTTTATGCCTAGTCCCACTGACCTGCACTTGGACCATATCCCTCCACACCCCTCTCATCCATGAACCCGTCCAAGTTTTTCTTAAATGTTATAGAACCGTAGAAAATTACAGCTCAGAAACAGGCCTTTTGGCCCTTCTTGTCTTTCATAATTGGATTTAACTTGTGGTATTTTGAATTTGTTACAGTACAAATCAAACCTCAGCAGTGTCAGAACCAGGTTGAAAACTGTCCAGTATGATGACGCCTGCCCGGTTTTTAGGTTGCAGTCAGAAAAAGAGAGACCCCAGGAGGACGTAGCATGTCGCCGAGTAGATTTTGTTCCAGGTTCTTGCCGGATCATGAAAGAATTGTTTGCTGACAAAAGAGCTGCTAACTGTTCATATCAGCTGTCGAATGTGATTTGTGAGATTAAGGTACATATTTTTAATCAAACATTCCAAAACCCTATCGGTGCACCCACAAGAAATGTTTAAAAAGACTATTTGTGCAGTAGGACGAATGAATTGAATTGTCAAGTTTGTGTAGAATTCCTTTTAGTTGGAAAACCAATTTGAAAAGCTGGAGTTCAGGACAAGAAAGATTGAAAATACTAAAACAGAGAAGGAGCTTCCCTTGGCCCTGCATCCTTGGCCCTGCGCCCTCTCCCCTGGGCCCCGCCGCGCCCTCTCCCCTGGGCCCCGCCGCGCCCTCTCCCCTGGGCCCCGCCGCGCCGACCCTCTCCCCTCGGTGCTGTTCACTCAATTTGTTTGCTCCTGCATCTCTCTCAACCTCAGCACCCACCTGGAGATTTCTGATTGAAGAAGAAAACTCACCTTGCATCTTAATTAATTGGCATAGTTAATTAACTGGCATCTTCCATTCCCGGAACATGTTGGAAAACACAGATTTTCCTGTATATATCTACCATGCGGAAGGGCAGTAGTTGCATGGGACCACCACCACTTGAAAGTTCCCTTCCAAACTGCTCACTATCCTGACTTGGAGGCACATCACCGTTCCTTCACTGTCGCTGGGTCAAAATCCTGGAACTCCTTCCCTAACAGCACTGTGGTATACCTATACCACATAGACTGCAGTGGTTCAAGAAAGCAGCGCCCCATCACCTTCTTAAGGGCAATTGGGAATGGGCAATAAATGCTGGCCTGGCCAATGATGCCCATATCCCATGAATGAGTAAAAGAAAAACTTACATCAATGGGTTTTTTTTCATTCATTCGTAGGACATGGGTATCGCTGGCTGGCCAGCAATTATTGCCCATCCCTAGTTGCCTTGGGCTTGAGAGTCAATCAATCACATTGCTGTGGCTCTGGAGTCACAATTAAGCCAGACCAGGTAAGGACGGCAGATTTCTTTTTTGATTTTGATTTGATTTATTGATGTATGTATTAACATACAGTGAAAAGTATTGTTTCTTGCACGCTATACAGACAAAACATACTGTTCATAGAGAAGGAAATGAGAGAGTGCAGAATGTAGTGTTATAGTCATAGAGAGAGTTTAAAAGAGTTAGAATGAAGTTTTAGAAGCATAGAATGAGAGTAAAAGATAAAATTAGAAGGTATGCTGGATGCAGCTTGCAAGAGGTCGCCTTGCTCTGGCGTCATCTTGGAAAAAAAAATTTCCTTCCCTAAAGGACATTAGTGAACCAGATGGGTTTTTCTGACAATCTGAAACTATTGCCATCAGTAGATTCTTAATTCCAGATTTTTTTTATTGAATTCAAATTCCACCATCTGCCATGGTGGGATTCGAACCCGGGTCCCCAGAATATTAGCTGAGTTTCTGGTTCCCCTAATGGGTAATGTTAAGGAATGGGAAAAGTGGCTAATTTTAAATACCATAATTTGGGGGCTCTCACATTAAAGTTTTTGTAATAGTAATTCTAATTCTTGCATCTGATTTTTTTTTTTTGCTTTCTGTAAGAACTACAATCCAGAGGAACCTCATATGACCTGTCGCCATGATGTATGCAGTGAGTTATCCTCTGTAGTGGTTGGATTATACAATGAAGACGTGGGTGTTAATCAGTGGAAGAAGTTTAAATCCACAGAGGAAGCCATGGCGTTTATTAATCAAGAACTACTAACAGATTGGAGGACCTATCACCATGGTTACTGCTTTATACGCTGCCTTAGCCACGATGGAAGAAAGATATCGCAGCTTCTTATTCTGCCTCCAATGTTGCGAGCAGATGGTAATTCTCCAAACAAACCAGCAAAGGAGCAGGCACTGAATGTGAATATTTTACTTTTAGATTCTGTGTCCAGGCACCATTTTTATCGAGTTTTGCCAAAAACTATTGATACATTCATAAATCTGAACACTAACGTGTTTAAAACAGGACACGTATTTGACTTTGAGTTGGTTCAAGGTATAAAGAGCAGAACATTTGAGTCTCTCCAAGCTCTGTTTGGTGGTGAGCCGTTCAGTCCACTTAAATCATTTAGTTCATTTGCCCTACCACCAAAGGCTGTGGATTTCAACAAGACATGTGGACGTTTTAAAGAATTTGGATATGAGGTTTTATATTTGGAGGACATGTGTTGGAAGTGGGAATGGGGTTTGGTGAAGGAGCTGAGAGCACTTAACAAAAAGGCCCCATTTTCAGAAAGAGTAAAGTTGTTCTTGGAAGCAGTCAAAAGAAGCGGAATTGATAGGGTGGATGTTTCATATTCTAGTTGTGATATTCTTCAAGAAAATGGGGTGAAGGATATGTTCCATGGGCCTGCTGCTGTGTGTTACAATGGCATGCATCAACATACCTACCTCCTGCAGTACATTGAATACTTTATCACACGTTTCTCTTTTCTACAAAAGCCTCTCTTCAGTTTTCTCATGTTGGACACTAATCATGAAGATACAGGCCTCAGGTTAAAGCAAGTGGATGAAGATCTAGCCAAACATGTATCTTTCTTATCTGATCAACCAAACACTGTGACCTTCATTCTTTCAGATCATGGCAATAATTACGGGCAGTTTGTTTCAATGACCACAGAATCTCAGGTTGAGGTGTTCCACACCGCACTATTCATGATTGTCCCAGACACGGCAGCCGTTATACTGGGTGAAGAGAAGATGCAATCTTTGCGCACAAACCAGCACAGACTGATCAGCCTTCTCGATGTTCATCATACCATACAAGGTCTATTGCCATCTGATGGGGCTAAAGAAGGGAAAGGCTTGAAATATGGAATGAATACAGATGGGTTACTGAGCCCAGTTTCCCCAGGTAGGACCTGCAATAGCATTCCCCGGATACCCCCCAGCCTTTGCATATGCCAAGGCTTTGAAAAGCCAGCACAAAGTGATTCTAGTTTTGCATTGTATGCTGAATTTGCACTTGGTCAGATGAACCATGAAATCCTTCAACAGAGAGCTTACAAAAACTCTCACAAAGGCTATAAGGCCTGCCAAAGATTAATTGGTGTTAGGTTTGACAATGTGAAAATTCATGAAGAACACAAAAATGAGACCATTGTAAAACTTGATCTCTCTGTAAAGGCTTCAGAAAGCACAGGTCACTATGAAGAAAAGTATTTAGTGGTCATAGACTTCCGATATCAGGTGGATGCTGCAATGACTTTACTAGGCTTTGACCGATTGACCCCATACAGTCCTTATGAAGTTTGTGCTGATAGTGACGTTGATTTAAGGTTATGCATCTGTGATTTAGAAAATGGTCATGAAGCGTCAACTTCATATTGGAAGAATGTTTTGACCTCGTCAGTCTCTTGGACTGAAACTAACTTCAGCTCAATTCATGAGTCTTGCCTGTATCTCATCAAAAGACAGTACACTTCAGGCATTGTTCTGGCAGTGGGTAATGCCTGTCCACATATCCAGTATGACATTGAATTTGACTTCTTGACTGTTAACATGTACTCATCATCTATAATGCCTGTAAATGTGACACTTTGGCCAGGAACAGAAGAGCTCCTCACTGTTGGGTTTCAAAAAGTTAAGCACAAACCTTGGAAATATAAGTATTCGTTGAATTATAGAGCATCCACATTGTAGGAAAAGAATACATTGAGGATAACTCTGGTTCTTCATTAACAGGCTACTCTTCACACCAGTTAAGTAATGGCTTGCAATAGCTATTCAGGGTCAAATATGAATTCTGACGATTTATAGCTAGGATTACAATTGGAGCTATAGTATGGAGTGCATTCCATCTTGCTGTTGAAGAAAAAAGCGAAAGGCGAGATCCATGATAAGTCAGGAAAGATTAATTGACAATGAATGATAGTATAAGACTAAAGAACATAGTAATAGGAAATACTAGATCTGGACTAAAACTATTGATGTGCCCTTAAATAATGTAGAGTGTAGTTGCCTGAGATAGGGGCTGTGATTTTTCTGCCTCTGTTTTGGATGGAAAGTCCAACGGGAATCCCCAAGCACTTTAACACCATCAGAATTTCCTGTTCCAATTGTCCCCATTCCCCTTCAATGATGTCAAGGCGTTCCCACCATGAAAGGTTGGAAACCCCATTATACATTTTAGTATAATTTGTGAACTTCCCCGCACAACTATCTTCTCCCGCCGCCACCCCCCCCCCCGCGCTCTAGTTTGGACTCTACCCCCACTCCCCCGTCGGTAGGTTTACAACAGTTTTTTCCAAATGGGTACCTGATGAAGAGAACTCACTGGGGGTGTGCAGGTAGTTATAGTCTCCAGGGGGTAGAGGATTATGCCTGGGCAGTACCTTGGCAGTACTGGGAAGAGGGTGCTATAGATATGTGTAGATCTATGGGGGGGATTTAGCCCAAGTATGTGCATTTGTATCAACACAGCTACTTCGAACCCAATATTTGCAACTCCCGACAAATGGGAAGAGTGTTCCAAGCTTGCCCACAACAATCTAACTGTATTTCTTAACCTGGGATCATCGAAACATTTAATCCTTGAAGAGTTTAGACCATTCTTCTGGCCATTCAGCACCCTTGCCTTCCCTTCTATCTGCTAAACTATAACGTGTATCTTTTGACTTCAGGCTCTGTATTTTCCTGGTTCCTGGCCAATCAGCATTGTAGCTTTAGCTACTGTTTACTGCTAAGCTAGACTTGCTAGAGCCCAAGTGTGCAGATGTGCCTTGCCTCTATAATTCCAGTTCATTTAACCTGTTCTTAAAGCTATCACAGTATTTGGCACATAAAGAGATGCCAGTTTTAAAACTTTCTTAACATGAAATTCTAAAATTCACGAATCATCCAGTAATACATATAAATGAGGACTTTTTATCACTGTTGTATAATTTGACAAATTACGCCTTATTAATTACCCAAATGTGCCAACAAGATGAAGTCTAACAATACACTAGTATAAAATATTAGACTTCTCGTGTTAGTTTCTACAACCCAGAAATGTCTTTACCAAGTGAAGATATGTCAATTTCCATGTAACATTATTTTTAAACAAAGTAAGAAATCAGGATCTCAGCTTATCAGGATGTCAAATAATGTCCAGTCACTCTGTGGACCATTATATTGTCTTTATAATCTTTTAAGTTTCACATTCTTGGGTGGTTAAATTTAAAGAAATTGTTTAGCATAGTTAGGGTAATTGCTTTGTGTGGAGTGACGCTCCATGACAAATTTAAAAGATCCCTCCAGTTACCATGTACAATGTGATTTGATACCTGCGTACCACAGTTTTGCATGGAAACTTCTGAAGGTAGCAAAAACCTTCTGAGTTGACCAATGTTCTCAAATTCTACCCATCAGAACATTTGAGGTCATCCAAAATTTATACCAAGTCGCATTCACCCCTCACCCTTGTGCTCGCTGATTGACACTGGCTCTCAGTTCAGCCACGTCTCAGTTATAAAGCAAAATCTCAAACTAGTTTGCAAATCCTTCTATAGCCCTGTACCCTATCTATCTTTGTACCCTAGCACAACAGCCCTCCAAAGTACCTGTGCTCCACCACATGCCATCAGCTGCCGAGGCTCTGAGCTCTGAAATTTCCTGCTTAAACTTTTCTGCTTCTCCACTTCACTTTTCTTCAAATCTTTCTTAAAATCTACCACGTTGATCAAGCTTTTGGTCATTGACCTGATATCGCCTTGTGGGGCTCAGTGTCCAATTTTATTTGTTAAAACTCGTTTGAAACATCTTGAAACATTTTCCTTAGTTAAAGGTGCTATATAATTACAAGCTGTTGTCCTTATTGTTGTGTAATCTAACACATATTGGAGGGCAATTTGGGTCAACTCACAAAGGCTCCCCGGCAGTTGATAATGTAAAGCAGAACCTCACAGTGAGATTTCTTTCATAAGCTCATCAATTCAGGACAGTTGCAAAAGGTTTTCTGGTGGCTTTCCTCACTTACCAAAGTATAAATCTGGAAATCCAAAGGAAAAGGCCAAAAATGCTGCACATTTAACTACCAGGATAAACAATCGTTAAATGTTTACGTCTGACCATTAAAGCAAGCCAGATTTATTTATTTGCAACATCTTGATTCCAATTATTCATCTCCCACTTCCTTTCTAATGAGTGTTGACAGATGTTAGTTATTACATTGATGTCAAGTTCTAAGGCACGGGACAATGGTTAGCACTGCTGCCTCACAGCACCAGGGACCAGCTTCAATTCTGGCCTCTGCTCACTCTGCGTGGAGTTTGCACATTCTCCCCATGTCTGCCTGGGTTTCCTCCAGGTCCTCCGGTTTCCTCACACTACAAAGATATGCGGGTTAGGTTGATTGGCCATGCTAAATTAACCCTACTGTCAGGGGGATTAGCAGGGTAAATAGGAGGGGGTTACAGGAATAGGGTCTGGTTGGGATTGTGGTCGGTGCAGACTCCTTGGGCTGAATGGCCTCCTTCTGCACTGGAGGGAAGCTATGAAGGTAGTTGACTGTAAAATGTTTGTGAAGTAAAAGTGTTAAATGAACCGAAGGTGAAGCATTGAAAAAAACAGGAGGACAATGGGGGGGAGTTTTACTTACCTGGGCTGTAGGGAACAGGTGAGTCAGAAAGTCATGGGGAGCCTGCAATTCCGGATTCCTTCACCCTATGTGGAGCAAAAATGTGGCAAAAACGTGGCTTCCTTCTTGGGCAGGGAGCTAATCAGTGAAGGCTGGGGCAGGTAAGCTGTGCTGGTGAGGATGTGGTCATTAAGGGATGGGGAGGAAGGTGAGGGTGGTCGATTGAAGGGGTCAATGTGGTGGAAAGAAGGGGATCAATGGATGGGGGTATTTGTGAGGGGGCAAGGAAGATGATTGGAAGGAGGAGTTTGACCAGAGGGATGGTTGCTTGGGAGGAAGTGTGTTCAATTTAATGGAGATGGGTGGGTTTTGTGTCCATAGACAGATTTCACAGAACTTAACCTCACTCCCACCCAATCCAGATCTACCATTTTTTAGGTTCAAATTTTGCCCAGTGTGTTTGCCACACAATCCATAAATGGTTTAAAAGTGAAAACTAGTAAACAGTTGTTAATCAGAAGTTCAGAAAAAAAATTAACCCGTTCACTTTCCATTTTGCACAGTTGGTTCAGTGTTACTCCTGAACATACACTTTGAATAATGATTTGGGTTTAGTGATACTTTATTTTTACCAATGTGTGCAGAGATAACAAATTGAACATTCGAACAGTGATTTTTGATGATCACGCACCAGTTTCAGGCTCTTTAACCACATCTCAAACTTCCATTCCAGCATTTCAGAATTGCAATTTTCTACACTCCTCAGCCTGAGGACTGGGAAGGAAGTTGTACGACCTTAGCCCCCTGTGTTTATATCTTACTCCTATGCTTTTGTACTAAAATGTTTTCTGGAATGAATTTAAGGAAATCTTGGCTTACATTTCTTTCTGTAATGTCCTAGCTCTGTTAGGGGTTGTGGGTTTTAACAAAAATAAAAGAACGTGGTCTGTGCACACACATTCAAAGTAAGAACAACAGATTTATTCGAGGAAATGTTCTCTGGACATGGTTAGCGGTGGGGGTGGTACTGGGACACTTCCCTCCTGGGACTATAGTCAGCACTGTGCCCCCAGCGTGATCAGTGTGACTGCTTTCAATCTTTGGAATTGTTTCTGTTGTCATCTGTGCCCGGTCATATCCAGAGTATTCAAAGGTTTTATACTTAATGCCTTTGCATTCCTTATTTATTTGTCCTGGTTTGGAAATGTTACCTGGAAGCACAAGGTTAGCTTCCACATGTATTATGATACTCAACTCTAGCTTTCCATGTTTAAACCTTTTCCAACTGTCTATCTGACATCAGGCCACAGATGAGCCAGAACTTTATGATCTTCGGGAAGCATCTTATGTATAACTGGCAAAACAGTTTTCTTGGCCTTTCACTCTATCCATTTTTCCAGTTGTTCACTCAGACTGAACCAAACCTGGTGACTGCAACAGATTCCTGTTCAGCTCATCTGCTGCTGAACCCCTCTAGATCTGCCTATTCCAACGCACACTTGGCAGGCCTCCCATGTCTCTCCCTCCATAATCTTGATGTCATCCAAATCTCTGCTGTTCATATCCTAACTTACACTTTAGCCCAGTTCGCCTATGACCCTGGTCAACACTGACTTGTGGTTAAATGAGGCCTCAATTATTACAGTTATCTTTTTTTCAAATATCTTCATGAGCTCGCCCCCTCACTATCTCTGTAATTTCCTCTGACCCACAGTCCTCTGAGATATCTGCTTCCTTCTAATACTGGCCTCTTGAGAGCCCCAATTTTAATTGGTCCATCATTTGGCTACCTTGCCTTCTGTCTTATTGCCTTCATGCAATAATCTCTGAAATTTCCTCTCTAAACCTTTCTGCCTTCCTACCTCACTGTCCTTTTGAGACACTCCTAGCTCCTTGAACTGGTCTGGTCATCTATCCAAATATCTCCTCACATGGTTCGCTTTGTAAAAGTTCTGTCAAGTACCTTCAGACATTTTATCATGTTGAAGGCGCTTTGTAAATATATAGAATGACTGAATCCCTACAATTCAGAAGGAGCCCATCCAGCCCATCGAGTCTGCATTGACTTTGAGAGAGCATTCCATCCACCCACCTATACTTATAACCCTGCACATTTACCATGGCTATTCCACCTAACCTGCACATCTTTGGACTGTGGGAGAAAACCAGAGCACCCGGAGGAAACCCATGCAGACACGGGGAGAATCTGCAAACTCTACACAGTCACCCAAAGCTGGAATTGAACCCGAGTCCCTGGCGCTGTGAGGCAGCAGTGCTAATCACCGTGCCACCAAAAGTTATTGTTGTTGAAGGTGCTGTACAAATGTTAGTTGCTACATTATAAGAGTTATCTGTTTCATTAGGAGTTTACATTTTCAATGTTTTAATTTTCACAAAATCAATGATGAAAGAATAAAACTTTAATGTTATTTCTGATTTTATATGAATGACTGTTAAATTATTTTCCTTTTGAAAAAGAATTGTAATTCTCAAATTTGGTTACAACTATTTAACTCCTTTCAACTGACTGATAATTGTACAACTGTTATAAATGGTTGTATTGCACATCTTTTAATTTTCAGGGGGTTCCTTTAAATTGAAATTAAAGTTTGACTCCTTGGACATATTTGCGAATAGTATCTTAGTTTGAAACATTTGACAATTGTAAGCATTTGATTTTACAAGTCAATATTTCATTCAGCAGAGCAAACTCTTTCTTAATATATCATAATGTTCATAATATCTTAGAGATTCCAAGGAAATTTTCGATCGTTCTAATAAACAAGCTGGGAGATTTCTACAGAAAATAAAGATAGACTTCTGTGGAAGAACCAGATTTGAAAGGTTGCAGCAATGACATTTGGCTTTTGCTCAATGGGAAACTAATTGTCCTGTTTTTGCCAAAAAAAATTGAATGCCAAAATAAGCTCAGAGAAACATATCACAGATTAGATTTCCAGATACTACCATGCTTTCTTGGAAATGACAAAGCTGTCTTTTCTGAAGATGGTGAATGCAGGAGAAACATACCTCCTCCATGTGTTATACAGGGTATATAATAATATATCACTTGTCTGCACATGGTAATCAAATCAACTATAATTTCAAGATTATCTTCAGTTTTTTTTGGTTTTGTATTGTTTTCCTACATCAAAACAAAAGGGCAGAAACTTATCAAAAGATAAGTAAATAATCAAGTCAAATTTGTTTGGCTTGTTCTTGATTTTTGGAATTTTTTGGTATGCAAACTCACAGGCTGAGAAGTATAAACTCTTCATGACCAATTAAAAAGATATCACTTCATCAAAGTTCCAGTGTCCACTGCTTTGTACCTTGACTGATCTGTGCCCCCAATGATTTGTGTTAGGTTCTTGACTAACATGTTCTACCACTTCTTGTACATGACTTTGATCTCGAATGTTGAAATTTGCTTTTGAAACCCAGAAGATATTAAAGATCTGGTTTTACGCCTGAGGATTTTAGTTCCTTCGTTTACACTGATTTATCTATCTGACTGTGTCTGGTACATTATTACTCATGTTACAAATAACAATTTCAATTCTGATATCAATTTGGGTCAGCTGAGGCTGGCAACTAGGGTTGTTCCTTGAGCAGGAGTTCAGCAAATCATTATTGTACATACTGTTTAGCCCTTTATGAGCGAGCCTTATCTTTGACTTAGAATTCCTGCAGTGCAGAAAAAGCCTGCACTGACAACAATCCCACCCAGGATCTATCCCGGTAACCCCACGTATTTACCCTGCTAGTCCCCCTGACACTAAGGATCCTATTTTACCATTTTGATTCGAAGTGCTGGGCGGACTTGAAACTGGGAGTGTTTCAGATCCGACTTTTAGACCCGTTCTCAGGCGCCTCCATGCACACTCTGCCTGAAAAAATATCAGTGATTTCGAATCACGCTGCACAAGCCTGTGGGCGGGGCTTAATGCACCCGAAATCCTGCAGCTCCGATCAGCGCCTCCAAATGCGCATGCGCAGGAAAAAGATAGAATAACGCTCCGCTGCCACACCCCTCCCAGGCCGGATAATGCCTCCCATTGGCCCCCATAGACATTACCCCACCCCCACAACATTACTAACCCCCTTATCCCCCCAGCTTCCCAAACCAATCGCGGGCCCCTCCCCTTTCCTCCCCCAACTGATCTCAGGCAGAGTGGCAGTGGACCCCCCTTCCCCCTTCCTTCCCCCCCCCCCCCCCACTGATCTCAGGCAATGTGGCAGCAGACCCCCCCTTCCCTCCCACTGATCTCAGGCAGAGAGATCCACCCACCGCCCCTCCACCCGACAGATATTAGGCAGAGTGATCCTCCTCACCCCCCACCCCGGACCCTCCCCCGCACAAGGCCCCCATCTCCTCCGGACTCCGATGGCTGTGTGACACCTCCCTCTCTCTCCCCTGTCCCCAATCATTGAGGCACTGATCCACCCCCCTCCCCTCCCCTCCCCAGCAGCACACCTGCAAATGCTCACTTGCCTTCCCCCCCCCCCCGATGCGAACAAGCAAACTGCATGGAACTTGCTGGAATGCTCTGCCAAACTGCCTGCAGCTGATCTGCCCTAACGAGGGGCAGCTCCATTAAAAACTCAAAAATGGACAGGCAGGCAGGCATTCCTGCACAAAATGTGCTCACGACCAGCAACCCCCCCCCCCCCCCCCCCTCCCCAATTTTCTGAGGGCGACCTGGAGAGACTACAGGATGCAGTAGAGGCAAGGTGGGACACCCTCTTCCTCCCAGGAGGACACAGACCAAGGGGGACTGATGGAAATGCAGCCTGGGAGGAAGTCGCCGCCTTGGTCAGTGCCAGGCATTGGCCCCCCCCGGACCGAGAAGCAGTGCTGAAAAAAAGTCAATCTCCTCATCCTGGCAGCAAGATGAGTGCTGAACCCCATCTTGCATCTTCCCCCAAATTTCACCCAGATCCTTCCATCTCCAGCACCCTGCATGCTTCCAGCTCCTGCTCCCCAAGCAGCTCCTTTCTATCCCCCCCAAGAGCCCCACTGCGCTTGTCCTCTAAGAGCTACCACCTGATACTCGGCAAGAGTCACGCCACCATTTCTTTCATGGCTCCTTCTGTCTCCACAGGAGAAGACCGACTATAACACCCGTGAGAGGGCGAAGACAGGGGTGGTGAGCCAGATCCTCACCGCCTTTCAGGAGCGGGCGCTGGAACTCCCCAGAGAAGGGGAGATGCAGGCTGTCAGCGACAGCATAGTCGGGTTGCCGTCAAGATGTGAGCACCTGTCATCCCTCCACTCACTTTGAGGCAACTTCTCAGGGGCACAAGTTTTGGGTGCGAGGGGCAAGGTTTAAAGGAGGTGTACAAGGCATGTTTATTTGCACAGAGAGGGTAGTGGGTACCTGGAACTCGCTGCAGGGGGAGGTTGCGGATGCAGATATGATAGTGACCTTTAAGGGCGTCTTTACAGCTATGTGAATGGAATGGGAATAGAGGCATATGGTCCCCCGAAGGGTCGGGGGTTATAAGTCAGATGGGCAGCCTGGTCGCTACAGGCTTGGAGGGCCGATCGGCCTGTTCCTATGATATAATTTTCTTGGGGCTTTGTTTGATGTTCAATGGAGAAATGTGGATCACGTGTTTTGCATCCCGGATTCCTCTCCCTCCCTTGCACTTAACCTTGTGTCCTGTGTTGCAGGGACACATACGGACGCCCCGGGACCTTCTGGACTCCAGGCCCCTACTGCAGCTCCCGCCCACCCTGATCACGACAGCTCGGACGGGTCTTCGGAGGATATGGGTGAAAGGACCCCCGAGGGTGGCACCGTTTTGGCGTCAGCTTCCACCTCACAACTCACCATCCCAGATACTGACACGTCGGTGGGTTCAGTTAGTGGTGAGGCTTCTGGGTCACTCTCTGGTGAACACGACACATCTGATAATGTACATCGGGTGGAGGAGGGAACGTCCGAGGCCTCTGGCATGTGGGGGCCTGCCGGAGGTGAGGACTCAGCTGGTCCCAGGCTACATGCTGGGCCTCTGAAATCACTTCTCCCTCAGCTGCTGGAGATGCAGCAACAGAGCCAGGGAATGCAGGAGGGGCTGACAGCAACACTGGACCGACTATGAGGTTGTTGGGAGGAGTCCCAAAGCTTTCAGGCGGACCAGCTATTGCCTGTCTTATGTGCTTCACAGGCCAACATCGCAAGGGTGTTGTCTGCAGTGGAAAGCCTGGGGCAGGGGATCCTCACCATTTGTGGCAGACTCTAAGTGATGGCCAAGTCACAGCAGGCCACAGCAGAGTCCTTGAGGGCTGCGGCTGAGTCACAGCAGGCCACAGCAGAGTCCTTGAGGGCTGCGGCTGAGTCACAGCAGGCCACAGCAGAGTCCTTGAGGGCTGTGGCTGAGTCACAGCGGGCCACAGCTGAGGGATTGAACAGGATTCTCGAGGTTCTGTGGCCCATGGCTGAGGGGCTCGAGAGCTTGCAGGAGACCCAATGGGACAGCGCTGAGACACAGTGGGCTATGGCAGCAGCCCTTGAGAATGTGACCCAGTTGCAGAGGATCATGGCTGAGGGGTTGCAGAGCGTAGCCCAGTCTCAGAGGGCACTTGCTATGGTCATTGAGAGGTGGCCCCCGAATCAAGTGGCCATCGCAGAGGGCTCGACCACCATGGGTAGGGCGCAGTGGTCCTCCAGGACTGTCAGTTTCAGGTGATGCTGGAGCTCACTGCAGAAGCAACGCTGTCCCATGGAGTGACCCAGAGGCCCACAGGAACCCCAAGGGAGGAGGAAGGGCTCGAGCCCATGCTGGGGCCTTCCAGCCAGGAGACTGTGGCTGTGGCTACACCTTCTGACTCCCCCCTTCCTGACACCGGGGCATCTCAGGGGCAGCAGGATGGAGAGAGTGTCATGAAAGCATCCCAGGCACCTGGAAGCAGGCCAGGGCCCTGAAAGTCCAGGGCCTCCAGAGGACACCCGCCACACGCATCCATTTCCTTTTCACCTACATTGTTCACTTACATTGGTTCCCAGTCAAACAACATCTTGATTTTAAAATTCCCATCCTTGTTTTCAAATCCTTCCATGGCCTTGCCCCTCCCTGTCTCTGTAATCGCCTGCAATACCACAACCCTCCATGATATCCGCACTCCTCTAATTCTGGCCTCTTGTGCATTCACAATCATAATTGCTCCACCATTGGTGGCAGTGCCTTCTGTTGGTAAGGCTCCAAGCCCTGGAATACTCTCCCATTACCTCCCTGCCCTGCTTTCTCCTTTAAGAGACTTATTAAAACCTACCTCTTTGACCAAGCTTTTGATCATCTGACCTAGTGTCTCTCTAGATGGTTCTTTGTCATACTTTTACTTTATAATGCTCTGGTGAAGTACATTGGGATGTTTTATTATATCAAAGGCGCTTTATAAATATGTTGTTGGTTAAGGGAAGTCATCTATGTGGGACAGTTTCAGTGGAAAGCTCTTACTGGGGTGCAGAAAGTTAAACCCTCTTCCAGCTGCAGTATTTTAAGGGCATTCTCATGCTTTTGACCTCTTTGTCTGACTTTGTTTCTCTACCTCTCAGAGATTACCAAAGCGGTTTAATAATTTTAGTGATGCGAGAACTTTATTAACCTCATGGCTGTATGTGTATAGGCCATTTAGCAATTCTTCCTTTAGAGTGTTCTGATTAGAGTATGCTGTACTATTTATATTTCCCAAATTCCATACTGACCTATGTTGATTACAAAGCCCACCCACTCCCACAGCCACCACACCCTCAAACCCAGCCCCCTGTAAGGCCTCCATCCCATTTGTCCAGTTTCACTGTTGCTTTTGTTTTGCAACAATAGCACTTTTGGCATGCCTCCTTTAACCTCAACCAGGGTATCCTCGAGACTTGAAACATTAACTTTTGTTTCTCCTCCATATATACTGCCAGATCTAGAATCATAGAATCCCTACAGTGCAGAAGAAGGCCATTTGGTCCATCGAGTCTGCACCGACCACAATTCCACCCAGGCCCTATCCCCGTAACCCCATGTATTTACCTGCTAATCCCCTGACACTACAGTCAATTTAGCATGGCCAATCAACCTAACTTGCATATCTTTGGAATGTGGGAGGAAACCGGAGCACCCGGAGGAAACCCATGCAGACACGGGGAGAATGTGCAAACTCCACACAGACAGTGACCCGAGGCCGGAATTGAACCCAGGTCCCTGGCGCTGTGAGGCAGCAGTGCCACCGTGTCGCCCCTGTGACACTGTGCCACCCCCACCTGCAGAGCCTTTGCACCACTTCCTGTTTTTAGTACAAGACTAAACTTGATCATTTCTCCTTGCCGTAGGTATCTGAGCTGTTAAACTGCAGAGTGATTAATGACAAATAGGCCAGAATTTTACCGCCCTGCCGCCACAGGAATCGGAATGGGCGAGGAGCGGGCAATGGGAGGGTTCATTGACGTTGGGCAGGATTTAATGGTTTTGGGACGAGTGAGGCTTTAAAATCCCGCCCATAGTGACTGTATTATGCCTGTATCGATAATGTTACCTCAGGCATGATGGCTCAGTGGTAACATAAGTGCCTCAGAGTCAGAAGGTTGAGAATACAAAGTTCCACAGAACCTTGTGCAGGAAACTAGGCCAATATTCCAGTGCGGTGATCAGTGAGTGTTGCACTGCCAGAAGTGTTATCTCTTCGATGAAATATTTAACGAAGACTCTGTGAGGTGGTTGTAATTGATTCTGTGCCACTATTTTTAAGAGTGAGAATTTCTATGTTTCCGTCTGTGAGAGGTGATGCAGCCTCATAACTATGATGAGGTTAGATGAGATCATCTGCTTCCCTTCTTTTGATGGCTTGAATAAGCCAACTTTGGAAAGGAAAAGTCTGCCATAAGTGCTGCTCTGCTGGTTTCTTGGCACGGACTACTTCCTCGTATAGCACTTTCTGGGGGATGCAGCCATCTTCTATCCTGTGTACATGCTCGAACAAGTGAAACCTTTGCTTGATTAGCAGTGGCATGCTTGGCACGTTTGCCCCAGAAAAAGTGAGAACACAAGAGATAGGAACAGAAGTAGACTGTCAGAGATCCCTGGGTACCACTTAGGCACACTTAGTTGACTCTTAATACAAACAGCGCTGGACACTATGCATCCAATGCAAGGTCGTTAATTACTTGTGCACAAGGAGAACTCCCCACTCCATTGAAATGGCTGGAGTGATTCGGATGTTACAGAAAAACAACTCAGCAGTTCTAGTCAATTACAGCAAATCAGGAACAAACATTTTGTGCACATCCTTCATTGACATACATATTTGCCAACTAAATCATGGCTTTTCGCTCTTTCTCATTCAATGAGAAATTGACCTCTGCTGGTATGGGAATTGAACCCATGCTGTTGCCCTCACTGTTCATTACTGACCAGCTGTCCAGCCAACTGAGCTAAACCAATGCAGGAAACCTTTGACCTCCAAATGTCCTCCTTCATTTGCATAGCATATCCCCATATCTCGCCTTTGGTATTTGTTATGGAAAAATCTGGTCTTGCTCACCCTCCGGTGAAGGTCAAAAGGCAGAATGTTATGAGGCTCAAGCGAAAGAAGATTATCCTGAAAGCAGACAGGCTTCCTAGAAGGTCTGCAACTGATAACATTCTCACAAGCTGTTACAGAAAAGGCATGATGATTTAAATCTGAGCATTTTAACTTCCACAAGAGCACATGACCCATCAAACTTGCTCCACTATTCAATCTGATTTTGACTGCCTCAAGGTGACTCAGTCTTTCCATGTGATGTTAAGGATGTTTTGTAAACACTGGAGGTGGCTGTTACTGAGCCTTTAAGTTGCCCAGGCTTCATTGTCACACAGCAATGTGCCCAAGAATGATCGCTTAGCCAACACCACATACACAAATAAAATCTGGTCCTTATCACATTGCTGTATATGGGGCCTTGCCCTGTTTCTTACATTTCCTGCATTGGTTTAGCTCAGTTGGCTGGACAGCTGGTCAGCAATGAACAGTGAGGGCAGCAGCATGGGTTCAATTCCCATACCAGCTGAGGTCATTCATGAAGGCCCTGCCTTCTCAACCTTGCTCCTCACCCGAGGTGTGGAGATCCTCAGGTTAAATCACCACCAGTTAGCTCTCCCTCTCAAAGCAACCTATGGTTATCTGGGACTATGGCAATTACAATAGTGACTAAATTTAAAACATACTTAATTGGCAGTAAAGTATTTTGGAATGCCCTGAGATTGCAAAAGCATAATATGAATTAAGCACTAGCACAAAAGCCTTGGATGTTGGATGTTGGAAATCTGAAATAAAAACAGAAATGCTAATGAAAGGTTATTGACCTGAACCATTTTTAACTCGGATTCTCTCTCCACTAATGCTGCCTGACCTTTTAGGTTAGGATGGGAATAGAGGGATCTGGATGTACAGGTATACAGGTCACTGAAAGTGGCAATGCAAGTGAAGAAAGTAGTCAAGAAGGCATACTGTATGCTTGCCTTCATCGGCCGGGGCATTGAGTTTAAAAATTGGCAAGTCATGTTGCAGCTTTATAGAACCTTAGTTAGGCCGCACTTGGAATAGAGTGTTCAATTCTGGTCGCCACACTACCAGAAGGATGTGGAGGCTTTGGAGAGGGTACAGAAAAGATTTACCAGGATGATGCTTGGTCTGGAGGGCATTGGCTATGAGGAGAGGTTGGAGAAACTTGGTTTGTTCTCACTGGAACGATGGAGGTTGAGGAGTGACCTGAAAAAAGTCTACAAGATTATGAGAGGCATGGACAGAGTGGATAGTCAGAAGCTTTTTCCCAAGATGGGAGAGTAAGTTACTAGGGGGCACAGGTTTAATGTGCGAGGGGCAAGATGTACGAGGCAGACTTTTTACACAGAGAGTAGTGGGTGCCTGGAACTCATTGCTGGGGGAGGTAGTGGAAGCGGATACGGTAGTGACTTTTAAGGGTCGTCTTGACAAATGCATGAATAGGATGGGAGTAGAAGGATATGGTCCCCGGAAGGGTAGGGAGTTTTAGTTAAGTCGGGCAGCATGGTCGGTGCAGGCTTGGAGGGCCGAAGGGCCTGTTCCTGTGCTGTAATTTTCTTTGTTATTTGTTCTGAGTATTTCCAACATTTTCTGCCTTTTGCATCTGATCACAATGAGCCCTGAAAATAGAACAGCAGCAGAACCTTCCAGTTCACTCCAGGAGACTTCTGTCTGAAGTGAACGATGTGCACAAAGTATTTCTCTGTGTTTAAATGTAAAATCCCAGTTAACAGTGCTCCCCTCAAACGTCACAAGGGACTGGCTTGTTGCGTTTGCTGCCTTGACTGAGATAAGTGGTGGTGGACAGGAGCTAGTTCACATCAGCTAATGGATCATTCATTCCTCCCAAAGCGCACACACAATAGGGCAGCGCTGGAAAATGTTACAGATACTTCTCAAGTTGCTTAGATACAGGAACAAAAGCTTGTCCGTTTTCCAGCGGCGCCGGGGCGTGTTGAGGAGGTTAGTGAGAAGACCCAGAGTCATGTTGGTGCTCCGGGAGGAGATCCGAGTGTAAACGGCGCAGGGATCAGAGGCGGAGAGCTCGGGGCTGGAGTAGAAATCCGGGATCAGACCCACACCCGGACAAGGCAGGGCAGGTAAGTGACCTGAAAGAAGCCACTGACGTTATTCATTATTCCATTGAAATAGAAAGGAATTTAATGATGTCCAAAGCAGATTTGTTTTGTTATCCCCGCAGGTTAGTGTTGCAATAGCAACACGGTGAAGGGCGGGGAGTGGGAGGGGTCTGACCTTTTCACCAGCTCCCTTAGCAACTTTTATACATCAGAGTCATCTTTAATGCAGCAAACGTGGAAATTGCCGAACGGAAACAACTTCGATGAATAAGCTTAAGTTATTTTGACCTTTCCTGACTTGGGAAATTTTTTCTTGGAATGCTTAGTAGTACTTTCCTCCCCCTTCCCCCGTACCCAGAAAGAGCTGAGCTGGCTGGGTTACATTTCATGGTAAGAAGTCTTACAACATCAGGTTAAAGTCCAACAGGTTTGTTTGGTAGCACAAGCCACTAGCTTTCATCAGGTGAGTGGGAGTTCTGTTCACCAACCGAGCATATAAAGACACAAACTCAATTTACAAAATAATGGTTGGAATGCGAGTCTTTGCAGGTAATCAAATCTTAAAGGTACAGACAATGTGAGTGGAGAGAGGGTTAAGCACAGGTTAAAGAGATGTGTATTGTCTCCAGACAGGACAGTTAGTGAGATTTTGCAAGCCCAGGCAAGTCGTGGGGGTTACAGATAGTGTGACATGAACCCAAGATCCCGGTTGAGGCCGTCCTCATGTGTGCGAAACTTGGCTATCAGTTTCTGCTCAGCGATTCTGTGTTGTCGTGTGTCGTGAAGGTCGCCTTGGAGAACGCTTACCCGAAGATCAGAGGCTGAATGCCCGTGACTGCTGAAGTGTTCCCCAACAGGAAGAGAACACTCCTGCCTGGTGATTGTCGAGTGGTGTTCATTCATCCGTTGTCGCCTGCATGGTCTCCCCAATGTACCATGCCTCGGGACATCCTTTCCTGCAGCGTATCAGGTAGACAATGTTGGCCAAGTTGCAAGAGTATGTACCATGTACCTGGTGGATGTTGTTCTCACGTGAGATGATGGCATCCGTATCGATGATCTGGCACGTCTTGCAGAGGTTGCTGTGGCAAATTTGTGTGGTGTCATGGTCACTGTTCTCCTGGAGACTGCGGACAATGGTCTGTTTGAGGTTGTGCGGTTGTTTGAAGGCAAGAAGTGGGGGTGTGGGGATGGCCTTGGCGAGATGTTCATCTTCATCGATGACATGTTGAAGGCTCCAGTGAAGATGTCGTACCTTCTCCGCTCCGGGTAAGTACTGGACGACGAAGGGTACTCTGTCCACCATGTCCCGTGTTTGTCTTCTGAGGAGGTTGGTGCGGTTTTTCACTGTGGCGCGTCTGAACCTTCGATCGATGAGTCGAGCGCCATATCCTGTTCTTATGAGGGCATCTTTCAGCATCGGCTATACTCATTGGAATTCCGAAGAATGAGGGGTGATCTTAAATAGATAAGATAAAAGCAGGGAAGTTGTTTCCACTGGCGGGTGAAACTAGAACTAGGCGGCATGGCCTCAAAATAAGGGGAAGCAGATTTAGGACTGAGTTGAGGAGGAACGTCTTCACACAAAGGGTTGTGAATCTGTGGAATTCCCTGCCCAGTGAAGCAGTTGAAGCTACCTCATTGAATGTTTTTAAGGCAAGGATAGATACATTTTTGAACAGTAAAGGAATTAAGGATTATGGTGAGCGGGCGGGTAAGTGGAGCTGCATCCACGAAAAGATCAGCCATGGTCTTATTGAATGGCAGAGCAGGCTCGAGGGGCCAGATGGCCTACTCCTGCTCCTAGTTCTTATGTTCTTATGTACCCGAACAGGCGCTGGAGTGTGGCAACTAGGGAATTTTCACAGTAATTTCATTGGAGTGTTGATGTAAGCCTACTTGTAACACTAAAAAATAAACTTTAAATCACTAAAAATTTCACCACTGAAACATTGCCAGATTCTGACCATACCTCAGCCCACCTGCTGCTGAAACTTTCATCCGTACCATCGGTAATTCATGACTTCATTATTCCAATGCTATCCTGTCGAAACTCCCATTTTCCACTCTACGTAAACTCTATTGCCAGGATACTTGTTTCATCTAAGTCTTATTGAACCATCACCCCTGTGCTAATATAAAAGCAAAATACTGCGGATGTTGGACATCTGAAATAAAATACCGAAAATGCTGGAAAAACTTAGCATGTCTGGTAGCTTCTGCGGCGAGAGAAATTTTCAGGTCTAAATGACCCTTTTACAGAAGTAGAACTTGAAATATGAATTCTGTTTCTCTCTCCACAGATGCTGCCAGACTTGCTGAGTTTATCCAGCCTTTTCTGTTTTTATAACACACATTGCTGATTGGCAGTGGCTCCTGGTCTGACAATGCCTCAGTTTTAGGATCTTCATCCTTATTTTCAAGTCCTTCCATGGCTTTTCCCCCTCCTTTCTCTGCAACCTTCTTTAACTTTCCGATTCTGGTCTCTTCCGCATCCTCGATTTTAATCATTCTTCCATTAGTGTTCGTGCTTTCAGCTGCACTGACCCTCAGCTCCGGAATTCCCTCCCTAAATCTCTCCACTTCATTTTCACCACACAGCTTAAAGCCGACCTTTTTGTCCAAACCTTTGGTCATGCGCCCTGATTTTGTCTTTGGTTCAGTATCAAATATTTTCATTTTCCTCCTGTAAAGTGCCTTTGGGAAGCTTGGTGTTGTGGGGCTGCTGGTTGTCAGCTGCTTATAGACTTTGTTCCCTTCAAGTGACCAGGCAAATCATTTCAGAGTTTTAAGATTGTCTTTTTATTTATGAGCTATAGCAAGGGCTCCAGTATGCCAGCTGGTGCACAGTCCACAGCACTCCAAAGCCTCCCTTGTAACTAGGAGTTTTATGGTCCTTGACACTTATCTGGGTCTACTTTAATCAAGACCTGTGGCTTTAGCTTTCCTGGTGTGACTGAGTCTAGCAGCTTCCAGCTTAGGTGATTTTTAAACTTATGTGATTATAATTATATGTGATTTCAATCCGCCTTTGGCCATTAGGTAACCACTCAAAAAGGCCAATATGATGTTGAGAACACCTCTCCAAAACCTTCGGATGGCCAGTCATCCAGATGTCGGGAGGTATCCTAAACTTCCCTGCTGTAAAGCTCAGCTTCTAACTTTCCCCCTTCTTTCTTTTTACAGGGTGCCTTGGGAGCATAGTGAGGCACTGCCAGAACTGGCAATTTAGCAGATCTTCTTTGATAACAGCACATCATAGTGGTCCATAGTAACATTACCCCTATCCTGATAGACATCCCATCCTGATTATTTCCCACCATCTAACAGTTAGTTAGATGGTTTACTGTGCTCCTGAAAGAAATATGTCCCACCGATGGTGTCCACCCCCCGATTGTTTCAATCTGGTGGCTATTTAGGTAGCTAGGTTCACTTGTATGCATCCCTTATGAGTCTGTTCTTTGGGGTGCCTGACATATTCATGAGCAATTTCCATAACCTCTAGGATGCCCAGTCGGACCACTCTCCTTGGTGAGTTGTCAATGTGCGAGTCATCCCACCAGGTATCAAACAAGATAAGTGGAACAGTCAATGAGTCTGTCAATTGCAGACAAAAGCTGTGACTGCTTTCACAAAGTAAACCCCCAGAGATGATCTCAATCTGGTGTGATTATGCACTATTGTGTGGGATTCACTTGTACTGCTTTAAATGCCACCTTCAATGGTAAAATATCAACGATTATCTTGCTGATGTTCCCTGGAAGCTCAAGGGTCCAACAGGTACACACTATGTAACGCCCTGATTCTGAACAGCATTCTGTTCAGGCCCTCCTAATAGATTATATATCCTTCAGACTTGACTCGGTGAACCCAGCCCCCTTCATTTGTCCCTAGTGATTTAAATCTGTATCTGTCCTTAAAGATCCCATTGGCTATATTCTCTTGTGGGACCAGCACAATAAATCACTGTACCTCCACTCAGTCAAGTGATCACTAATTCATGCCTGTCTCCGTGAATGTTAAGAAAGTTTAATTTATATAGGGAGATAAATGTTGGGGAAAGGTTCCAAATCTCACATTTTCAATGTCAGAGCTAACCTCATCTAGCAGGCCTCTGGCAAGACTTGTGCCTCAGTGGTCTTAATTATCCCTTCTGTTATGTGATTAAATGGTTTTAAGAGTCCCTCACCCTGTAGATCTACGGCCGTCAATGCATGTTCGTTTCCATACGCTCCATATTGCAGTCCCTTTCCAATGTCAGTGACAACCCAGGAGGAATAGTTATTCAGTTCAGGCAGTTGTACTGAATTGACTACCGAATTTGCACTTCCAAATAATCCCCCGATATCTCCCAGTATACTCCTTTAAACTCGTATTCATGATTCAGGAGCATGATTCTCTGCAGTTGGACTTCAACCCATTTAATTGCATTGGGATGATTGTGACATGTTGAATGTAATATCATTAATAAACCTGAAATATTGCAGCTTACTCCTAGGGTTACCATTGTTACAATCCTAATGCTTTCCCAATCCTAACTAACCCATCTACAGCTAATGTGATTTTTAAAATTTGTGTGATTATTAACCTTTTCACTTGGTTTAATTTATATGCAAGTTGTTAAATATTGATATTGCTGTTTTGCTGAGCATCCTGCCATTAGATTTCTGTAAGTTTTCTCAGTGCAACTCAGATAGAATTGGCCAAAGATCAGGAAATTTTAAATGCCAGTTAACCCCAAAAACACTTCTGCTCATGGTTTCCACAATCTTTCTTTGCTGATTCTAGATTTAATTTGCCCTCATCAGCTCAACAATACTGACTAAAAATCAAATTGTGCCAGGTACCCATGTGAGCATCAGTGCTTTCCAGTTCAACACCTCAGCCATCACAAAGAGAACTGGACACCCAAAATAATAACAACAATAATCTCTCCCTCAATGTCAACAAAACGAAGGAGATAGTCATCGACTTCAGGAAGCGTAGTGGAGGACATGCCCCTGTCTACATCAATGGGGCCGAAGGGAAAAAGATACAAAAGTCTGAGACCACATCCCTATTTTCCTGCTTTCTCCCCATAACCCTTCAATCCATTACCAATTGAAAATCTGTCTAACTCCTCCTTAAATTTACTCACTGTCCCAGCATCCACCGCACTTTGGGGTAGCGAAATCCACAGATTCACAATCCTTTGGGAGAAGTAGTTTCTCCTCAACTCTGTTTTAAATTTGTTACCCCTTATCCTAAGAATATGACCTCTCGTCCTAGAGTGCCCCATATGAGGAAGCATCCGCTCCACGTCTACTTTATCCATACCTTTTATCATCTTATACGCCTCAATTTGGTCTCCCCTCATTCTTCTAAATTCCAGAGAGTATAGGCCTAAACTGTTCAATGTCTCCTCATACGACAAACCCCTGGAATCAATCTAGTGAACCTCCTCTGAACTGCCTCCAATGCCACTACATCTTTCCTAAAATAAGGGGACCAAAATTGTACACAATACTCCAGGTGCGGTCTCACAATACTTCCTTACCTTTATATTCTATTCCTTTAGCTATAAATGCCAACATTCCATTCACTTTCTTTATTATCTGCTGTACCTGCATGCTAGTTTTCTGTGACTCATGAACGAGGACACCCAGATCCCTCTGCACTGGAGCACCCCACAGTCTCTCCCTATTTAGATAATAAGTCACCTTCCCATTTTTCCAACCAAAATGCATGACCTCACACTTATCCACGTTAAACTCTATCTGCCACATTTTGGCCCACTCTCCTAACCTATTTATATCCACTTGTAAGGTTCTTATTTCTTCATTGCAACTTACTGTCCCGCCTATTTTTGTATCATCTGCAAATTTGGCTATAGCGCCGTCTATCCCTGTATCCAAGTCATTAATATCGATTGTAAATAGCTGGGGTCCAAGGACCGAATCCTGTGGCACCCTACTAGTCCCCATGTGATGTAGAACTGGAATTCTGTTTTTTTTTACGATGTACTTCTGTCATTGTTCATTTTATGACCAGATACATAACCTTCCCCATCACTGGATCATTTCTTGTGTGCTTGAGGTGAAGTCACTGGTACACTATCCACTTGTGAGAAATATAGGATGTTGATGAAATTTTCTTCAGGTTTTTGCTATTAGTAACAGCAATCTTGACAAAGTATTAGTATTTGCACATTGCTCCGATTGATGATATTTAATATTGTAGGTATGTGCCGATAGTATCAAAGATAATCTCTAATCTACTAGCTGCTAAAGAAAGAGTACTTTATATGGCCCCAAGATTGTCGTCAAGGGTCGGTGATCTGTCAAAAGTGTAAAGTGATGCCTGTAAAGGTATTGATGAAATCTTCTTACTCCGAATAGAATACTCGAAGCTTCTTTTTCATACTGAGCATAATTTGCTTCTGCTCCAGTGAGAGTTTGTGAAGCGAAGGCTATTGGTCGCTCTTCTGATGGCATGATGACTGTGAGATGACTGTGCCTACTCCATAGGGTGATGCATCTCAAGCAAGTTATATCTTCAGCTTGGGATTGAAGTGAACCAATATCCCTGACTTCTTTAAAGCTTCTTTCACCCCTTCATATGCTCTGTCGCATTCCTTTGTCCAGTGCCATACCTGTTTGGCACGTAGCAAAGTGTGTAATGTCTTCAATTGCATTGCTAAATTTGGAATTAATTTACCATAATAGTTCATCGATCCTAGAAACGATATCAGTTGCGTCACATTTTGAGAGCGTGGTGCTTCCACAAGTGTTATCATCTTATTTGGTTCATTGTGCATCATCTTTACCAATGATGTGATCCAAGTAGTTTATGGATGTATTGGAAAAGTCACACTTTTCCTTTTTGACTTGGAGGTTATATTTTTGCAAACATTCCAGTATAGCTTCCAGGGTCTTCAAGGGCTCTTGTTCACTTGAGCCTGTGATGAGTATATCATCTAAATAACACTAGATTTAGCTCCCTCAGAATTTGATCCATGGACCTCTGGAATAGAGCAGGTATGGATGTTATCCTGAATGGCAGTCTCTGGAACCAAAACAGACCTTTGTGTGTCACGATAGTGAATAACGGTTCTGAGTTTGCAGCAACATTCATTTGTAAATATGCCTGTGATAGATCTATTTTACTGAATTTATGGCCTCCAGATAGTCCAGCAAATAAGTCTTCAATCAACGGCAGTGGATGTTGATCAGCGCACAATACCGGGTCATCTTGAAATCTCCACGTACTGAGTCATCAGGTTTTAGTACAAGCATTTTTGGTGAAGTGCAATCACTTGTAGTAACTGGTTCAGTGACTCCTGTTTGGATTTGTCTTTCTAGTTCTTCGACTTTTGGTCCGATATCGTATGGTACTGTTCTGCTTTGTGACATTTTGGCATCCTGTTTGGCTCAATTTTGAATTGGACTTCAACTCCTGTCATTGAGCCCAGTGAAATTTCAAACACATGTTTGTACTTTTCCAGGAGTTGCTGTAGGTCAGTCTTCTCATTGACCAGTTGATTTACAGCTCCCGAGTTGAGTATAATTTTTCCCAATTGTGCTCTACTGAGTAAAGCAGGAAAGTTCCCATGGATAATGTAGAGACGCAACTCTGCTGTTTGTCCATTCATTTTCACTTTTACCCTGATGTATCCTTTTAATGGTACGATCTTCTGTGTACGTCCTTAGGATGACATTTGATGGTTTCAACGGCAGATGCTTTAGCTTCTGATTATAGATTGTCTCAGATGTCAATGATACTGCACCCCCAGTCTCAATCTCCATTTTGACTAGTCTACCATTGAGTTTTGGGAATACCCAAAAATGTTGTGAATCACCCTGTCCGACAAGACGCCTAGCTTTAGCTCTTCAACTTGTCTTGGTACATTATTTGGGCGGCATGGTAGCACAGTGGTTAGCACTGCTGCTTCACAGCTCCAGGGACCTGGGTTCGATTCCCGGCTTGGGTCACTGTCTGCGTGGAGTTTGCACATTCTCCTCGTATCTGCGTGGGTTTCCTCCGGGTGCTCCGGTTTCCTCCCACAGTCCAAAGATGTGCGGGTTAGGTTGATTGGCCATGCTAAAAAAAAAAATTGCCCTTAGTGTTCTGAGATGCGTAGGTTAGAGGGATTAGTGGGTAAATATGTAGGAATATGGGGGTAGGGCCTGGGTGGGTTTGTGGTTGGTGCAGACTCGATGTGCCGAATGGCCTCTTTCTGTACTGTAGGGTTTCTATGATTATCTTCTAAGGTGTCTTCATCTTCACCTGTCATCTTATAGATTCTTCTTGCAGACTTAATGTGTTCTTTGTCACCTTCACCCCAACTGAGGCCCTGAAGTGGCCAATTCTTGGTCAGTTGTGAGGCTGGTAGGAAAATGGGAGAGAAGCTGAGCAGGTCATCCTAATTGGGCCTCAGGCTGGAAGGGAGACACCTTCTTGTAACGACCCTTTTTCCACATTGGTGCACCACTTCCCAAGATCATCCCCCTGTGGGTCCCTTTGGCCTCTCCATCAAACCCCATCACCCCCTACCCCCCATCCCTGATTCCGTCCCCCAACATCCTCCCTACTGTGAGTACCCTTCCGCTTACCTGATGCTGAACTCTAGGACTTCAAATCTGTGGGCTGCTTGTGGTCCTAGTACTGGTGCTGCAGGCATTACAGATCTGCTGGCTAATCAGATTGACCAGCAGTTCTGTAGTGGGACCAGGCAGTATTTCTGTCAAAATGGGGAGTGGAAGTCTCACCTCCAACCAATTAACATTCCTCGGAATATTAAGTGGCTGTGAGGATGCATACCCTGCTAACCTTCGGGTAGTGGGGCAGGAAGCCCCTTCAAATGGAAAATCCTATCCTAAATATTTTAATGTTTTTGGTGAAATCAGAGAAGTCACCTCAAGTTAGGGATTGACCTAAGCCTTTCTTGGTCAGTATGGGCCCAGTAACACACCACATGGTACATTTATACCACCATGTAACTTTCAGAATTGTAAGTTGTTGTTAGCGGGAGAGAATCTCAAAGAAATCACTCAACCTTCAGGGTTGGTCCTCGCATCAAACGGTTTATTTTTGCCAGCGGGGAAATGGCTTCTGTTAAAGCCCACTGCCTCTCTCCGACGAACAAAGGAAAAACATCCATTCTTATACATTTTTCAAACATCTACACAGCCCATCACGGCTGGACCTTGTCCAATAATATTGATTACAGATATATAGTAGTCACAGATCCAATAAAAAAGGCATTACGTAAGGTGGACTTGTGCATGATCAGCTCATGGTCTCATGGTCATGACTCATGGTACCTCATAAGAACATAAGAACATAAGAAATAGGAGCAGGAGTAGGCCATCTAGCCCCTCGAGCCTGCCCCGCCATTCAATAAGATCATGGCTGATCTGAAGTGGATCAGTTCCACTTACCCGCCTGATCCCTATAACCCCTAATTCCCTTACCGATCAGGAATCCATCTATCCGTGATTTAAACATATTCAACGAGGTAGCCTCCACCACTTCAGTGGGCAGAGAATTCCAGAGATTCACCACCCTCTGAGAGAAGACGTTCCTCCTCAACTCTGTCTTAAACCGACCTCCCTTTATTTTGAGGCTGTGCCCTCTTGTTCTAGTTTCCTTTCTAAGTGGAAAGAATCTCTCCACCTCTACCCTATCCAGTCCCTTCATTATCTTATAGGTCTCTTTAAGATCCCCCCTCAGCCTTCTAAATTCCAATGAATACAAACCCAATCTGCTCAGTCTCTCCTCATAATCAACACCCCTCATCTCTGGTATCAACCTGGTGAACCTTCTCTGCGCTCCCTCCAAGGCCAATATATCCTTCTGCAAATAAGGGGACCAATACTGCACACAGTATTCCAGCTGCGGCCTCACCAATGCCCTGTACAGATGCCGCAAGACAACTCTGCTTTTATATTCTATCCCCCTTGCGATATAGGCCAACATCCCATTTGCCTTCTTGATCACCTGCTGCACCTGCAGACTGGGTTTTTGCGTCTCATGCACAAGGACCCCCAGGTCCCTCTGCACAGCAGCATGATGTAATTTCTTTCCATTTAGATAATAATCCAATTTGCTATTATTTCTTCCAAAGTGAATAACCTCGCATTTGTCAACGTTATACTCCATCTGCCAGATCCTCGCCCACTCACTCAGCCTGTCCAAATCTCTCTGCAGACCTTCTATGCCCTCCACACGATTCACTTTTCCACTTATCTTTGTGTCGTCTGCAAATGTTGTTACCCTACACTCAGTCCCCTCCTCCAGATCGCCTATATAAATGGTAAATAGTTGAGGCCCCAGTACCGATCCCTGTGGCACGCCACTAGTTACCATCCGCCAACCAGAAAAGCACCAATTTATTCCGACTCTCTGCTTCCTGTCGGATAAAAGAAGGGGCTTTGCATTGGCCGGGAATCAAACCCAGGCCTCCCGTGTGGCAGGCGAGAATTCTACCACTGAACCACCAATGCACCTCGTCAATATTATTTTTCTTTCTCCCATCTGGTGTCCTTGAGTGTACAATACTCCTTGTCTAGTGGGCCTCCTTATCATCTCCCATGACTGTCCTCCCTAATCCTCCGTGTCTGGTTTTCATCCGAGACCTCATCATAGACTGGTACCAGTCTTCAGTATCTGTGGTCTATTGTGCATAAGCTTGTGCTCAAGCCAGCTAGTGGTGTTCAGGAATGTGGCTAAAAGTTAGCATCGACCTTGTGTCATTTTACTATCCTGAGCTCCTGTCAACATGGTGGAGTTTTCATGCATGTCCTTTGTGATTGTATAACAGTAAATTCATATATATTTATTATATACTATTTATCCCTACTAATATAAATTGCTATACAGGCACCTTTGAATATAAATTGTTTTGCAGGCACCTAGACCAAGGATATTGTTCCCTCTAAACCTATTCTTTAAATCTCCCTTCAACAATCCCCTCTTTCGGTAAGGGGCTGGCCCCACCAGCCCCCGAAACCGAAGTTTTATAGAATATATTAAAAATTTGGATCGCCCAATATTCCCTGCCTCATTGTGCTGCAGTCACATGATTTCAGGAATAATGGTCGGTTATATCAAATTGAATTGGTCCGAATTACCCTGCCCGCCATGTTGAGTCATGTCCCTTAAGGCTTTAGCAGTGGCCCTCATCCTTTTGTGTTGCTGGTATTTCTTGCAGGATCGTCAAGCGATAATGCCCCAAGCAAGGACTAGTAGTAGTTGTAGGCCTACTATTATGTGTAAAATGATTCAAATCCAAGGGTCTATATTAACATTCAGTCTCCAAACCCACACTCTCTACCACCAGCTTTCTTCCTGCAATACTATTTCGGTGTCTTTTTCCAAAGTCTGAATTTTTGTTTGTAGCTGGTGGTATAGCTTAACTCAGTGTCCGACTAAATTTTAGCTCTCTCAGAGTTTCTGTTCGGTGTGGGATAGGGGCCAGTTCTGGTTCTTTATAGCCCTGTAAGGTATCGTGGAGGGTGTCTGTGACATTGATAGCCTCTATGGTTCGGCACCTAACTTGAATGTCCTAGCTAGGCCTATAGTGACGGGCTGAAGGGGTATGAAACAAAAGTTGGGTTTGGGGATCATGCATAACAGGCCATTATAATGATAGGAGGTCATGGTGGTGAAGACACAGTATTTGCCCTTGCCCACATATCCTGTGCGGGCAAAGTGCCCAGAGCCTGGCTCGATCTCCAGGACGCATCCCTCAGTACGGTTGAAGCCACATTCGTCCATGTCTCCCTGTCCCACAGGGTGGGGGCACACGTAATGTCACCCCTCTGCTTGCACCCCGCAAGGGAGACTCCATAGAAGGAATTGTCTCTATGTATGGCTGCTGTCTCGGTCAGGTAATAACGGAGGGAGGTATTTCCTCATACTACCCCGATGTTTTCCAGTTGGAACAAGGGAAAAGGTCCTGAGCCCGGTGTAACTATAGGGATCATCAGAACCATCCCCACCCCAGTAGCCTCACTCATCCCACAATCAGGAACTATTGGTGAGGCCTTTGAGGGTGCATTTTTCCAACGCCCCGGTCCGTCTGGATATCTGTGCCACCATCCATCCGTAGGCTGTATGCATGACAAAGTTGCCCTTGTTATAATTGTGCAGTGTCGTCCCTTTCTCTGTCTATCAAGTGGTTAATTGTGCAAGCATGGTCCTCCAGCACTGTTATTGCATCTAACTGGATATCCATACCTGCCTCCCCCAAAGTTGCTTGTGGCTCTTGTGTTTCCTCTGATTGTTTTAGGAGATCCCTCATGATCAATTTAAGTTGTTCCATCTTCTCATTTAACCCCTGGATATCCAAGGAATTTACCAGGGAGGTTCCTGTGTTCACCCCTGTGAGCACGTCACTAACTGTCCTGTCCCTCTTTTTCTCCTCTGTCTCTGAACTCTAGAGGTCCCCATGGCGTCGGCAGCCTGTCTCATAACAATTTGACTTAACAAAACATACATGCTTTTAGATTGTTCTGAACAGTATTCCGGCATTTAAATTGCAGAAATATTGATCAGAACCGGTACAATCTCATGTTTCACATTATCATACAAAATTTCTCCTTCGTTTAAAAGTACAATCCTGTTTTCCGGTCCCTTAAAAACTGTGGGACATGGCAATATTGCTGGAAAGGGAGACGGAGTGGGCGATGGAGTAATAGGAGGGGAAAAACAAACATACAGGGACAGTGCCGCTGCATCCGTCTCCTCATAATATCCACATACTCCGAGTCCCTTCTTGGGCAGTTGGGATGGGCCAAACCCAGGTGCACGTATAATTCCAAAAACACATCCATCCTTTTTCCGCACTTACCTGTGGTCCACACAACCGGTGGTCCCATCGGAAGTACATTTGACGCACACACGATCCTTGCCCGGATAAACTTGTAACCAAGCATTAAAGTAAGTCCTATCTTTATTCCAGTCTTTTCCTGCCGGAGTGCAGATTCTGCCGGTGAAGTTGTACAGTGCTCCGTAGCCCATGAGATTTCGGCCCGCCAAGCGTCTGTTGCATTTGAAGAATCGGGTCAACATCATTCAAGGGGGGTGTTTCTGAAGAGACTCCCAGGACGATAAGTCCGCAAAGCTGAAGTACCCATTTGTATTCCATGACCTATGAGTTTAAAACAAAAGGAGCCTGGGGCACCGTGCATTAGAGATCGGTACTGTTAATTTAACTCCTTCCATGCAAGCTGACATCCTGGGGATAAAAGGAGAGAATTTGATTTAGGTTAGGGAAGTTTTAACATTTCTATTTCTTCAGGTGGCT
Source organism: Mustelus asterias (assembly GCF_964213995.1). Classification (NCBI taxonomy): domain Eukaryota; kingdom Metazoa; phylum Chordata; class Chondrichthyes; order Carcharhiniformes; family Triakidae; genus Mustelus; species Mustelus asterias. The sequence goes on along the minus strand of NC_135801.1, from coordinate 82,416,392 downwards.
CCGGCAAGCAGTACCTTTGGTCCATGATATTGCCCATTTAAAAATAACATACACCCCATATAAAAGAAAAATAAATTGAACACCCAATTGCAATGTGTTGCAGGGCGCTAACCCACGCCTGGTTACGTTCATCATACCAGGCAGTTTCCCATATTGGGACCATGGCAGGTTCAGCCATTATCCTTTAGATTATAACTCTTCAGTTTTCATATCAATACAAGCACAAGTGTCACTAGTCATAATGATGTCGTAGGGTCCGGTCCACTTGGGTGCAAACCTCACTTGTTCAGGGGCCACTCTCACTAATACTCTGTCCCGTGCTGCTGAGCAAGTACCTGCATTCCATCATTTTCATCACAGAAAGTGTGGAATGGGTTGGTGATATCAGGCAGTCCCAAAGCTGATGCTGTCACAAAGCCTGCTTCAGATCTGAAAAAGCCTGTACTTCTGCATCTCCCCCCTCTATCTTCTCCTGACTAGCCCTTCCTCCCTTTATCAAATCGTGTGAGGGCTTTACCACTTGGGCATAATCTTCCAAAAACTTCCTACAATAGCTAAAAAGTCTTCAATACTTGTTTTACCTTTTTTATGGTGAAAAGCCTTTGTACAATCTTTTTCTTTCCAAATACTATAACCTAAGGACATCTTTGAAACAGAGATCAAATCTTTCAATTTGATCCCAGGCCATAACTTATTTTAATTGTTTGATCTTGTCCTAAATAACATCATTTTATTAAGGTAACTTGCTTACAGCACATTTTCTTATGTCAGAATCATCACAAACTCAGAAAACAGTGTCGTGGGCTTTCAACTGCCCATTAGTGTCTATCTTATCTCTTCTTTCTTTTAAGGAAACTTTGTTCCTTCATCTATACCTATCACCTAAACTGCATTCTACTTCCTAGAATCCCTTTAAATGTCTCTCTTGTGTCCAATGAATCTAATTTTTGATTCTGTCCTCCTCTGTTTACTATTAGCTCCTCTATAACATATCTTTTGTTACCCTGTTCATTTTCTTTTCTCATTTATTCCACTGAATTATTTCCCTCATTTATAATTATATTAATGTGTCAATTTGGTGTTATAGGTGGGCTCTCCCTTTTAGCCCGTCTGGCATCTAATACAGTTTTCAACCTTCCCAAATTTTACAAAATTTATAACAGGGTATGCTTTGTGTTCAGAACTACTACTCCAATTTTGTGGTTGATTCACTAACTTTGCATATCCATGTAACACATTTTAATTAGAATGCATTATGGCAGTATAATAATTCCTATCATTAAATACGCACTCCCAATCTATCTTATGTAACTCCCTTTTCAGTTAGATTTTTGATTTTATGTCTTAAAATTACTGCAAGTCTTATAACACAAAGATTCATCCTGTCTGGGACAGAATGGGTTAATTATCTGCTTGTTTCAGCAGGAGCGGAGTAAGTTCACTCAGATTGACATCATCACTTCAAACATTCCGGGAATAATTCTTTCCATTTATCTTTTCATTGTCAGTTCTATCAAGAATCCATTTTCAAATTTAACAAAAAGCCTGATCCAGATTAATCCAAAATTAAGTTTATTTTTATCACTTTTAAATATTCCTACTAAATTAAGACTTTTACACTTTCTTACAATCTCTCCAGTTTAAGCTCAAAATTTGCATGATTAATTATTTCTACAGCTCTGTCTTTGTAACCAACACAGGCAGATACAAAATCAAATCAACTGTGTGCTGAAATGGTTAACTCTTCTTACAACCTTTCAGATGTAATGTAATGCCACCTTTCCCACATGGCAGAGCTCAAATCTCTGTCCAATTCCCTATTCTTGAAAATGACCATGGCCACCAAGACTAAGGAATCCTGACCCTGCCTCAGTTGCACTATCGTAAAATTTCAACTGGAGGAAAGTAATTTATTAAACTCGCACACAGAGAAGCAATTCACTTTGATCTGCTATACCCTATTCCACCACATGAAGCTCTAGATCGCACAATTACATCCTCTCTCTCTCTGCCTTACACAGAGAGTCAGTGCCTGCTTGTTTCTTTTAACCCCCTTACTCCCCTCTTTGGTCTATGACGCTTCAGACCAACCAATTTAACCTGATTTGAGTCCCTTCTGTCTTTGCAGCGGCAGTGGGGCTGGCATCTGTTATATTCATCGGTGCAACAGCAGCTACCTTAGATTTCTGGTGGTTATCTACAGCCGTTGCTCAACTTTCCAAATCATCATAATTGTTAAAAGGTACCAGCCCTGCCTGGTGCACAGGACTCAGTCCGTCACAATATAATTGGAGGAAGACTGGGGTCTGCTGATCGGTATTAGGCATGCTGCTATGTGCAAGGAAAGCTTCAAACTTCCTGTTCCCATATTCTTGTGCTCCTTCTCCTTTGTTTTGGGTGACCCCTATGATGGCATTCCAATTTACGGGAACCTGACCTAGGGTATCAGTTATGTCAGCCTTAAAAGCCAGGAAGTCTTGCGCCTGTTGTTGGGCGTTTGCGGCCAGGTCCACACACCAAGTTCCATCCTGGTGGACAGCCTGCTAGCCCCGCAACATCCCGATTGTGGAGGTGATGGCAGACCTGCATTTCTTTAAGCTTCTGCCAGAAAACTGCATTACTACTGCAAGGCTTTAGTATGGGCAATTTATCCAACAATGCCATAGTCTCCCCAGGGGATAGGGAGACATATGGCATCCGCAACTGTGGTGGTCGTGCGGGTGCCCCAGGGGCTATTCCCCGTATTCCCTGTTGAGCAGGAATCGCTGGGATGTATTCAATCTTTACAGGGGCTGCTGTAATCTGAGTCTCTGGGGCATAAGGTGGCGGGGCATCCCCCTCCCTCCCTAAACCTTTACTGAGCATCCCTACCTCCTCGTTATAGGACGGAGCGCTCGGGATTTGTTCTGTGAGTGCTGGCAACGCTGTCTGTCCTGTCATAACTGACAGCTGCTGTTTTCTACTGTTAACATATGCATTTACTTTTTCTGTCAGAATTACATGGGCACGGAGTATTAAAACTAATGCCTTTTAATCCTTTTCTTACTTTTCTGCCTTCCACCACTCCCTCTGGTTTTCTGGGGGGTCGTGGGGCTTCCAACCTGATTTGATCATTTTGTCAATAACTTATTTTTCTCCACGGGTCAAGAAGCCTTGTGGCCCCCATTCGCGCTCGCTTTCGTTACTTGTCATGATTGGGTGGGAATAGAACCGTTAGAAATCCTCTCTCAGAGATCCGCGCTTACGTCCGCGCTACTTTTAGTGTACACGTCCCTTGGCTAATTGTCTGTCACAAGTCAGTTACTTATTCCAATACAATAAACAATATCTGACAATGTCTACGTCTCTTAACGAACTACCCACCGCCGCTTTGTCTGCTGGCCACACCCTGTTTACAAGTTCGGAAATTCGTCAGTCGCCGAACACCACACGTGTCCCGGAATAGGTCTGTACTTATAATGAGTAAATATACTCACCCGGTTCTCTGATGGTATCGGTCGACTGAGGAATCTGAGTCACTGCACCAAACTGTTAGCGGGAGAGAATCTCAAAGAAATCACTCAACGTTCAGGGTTGGTCCTCGCATCAAATGGTTTATTTTCGCCGGCAGGGAAATGGCTTCTGTTAAATCCAGTGCCTCTCTCCGACGAACAAAGGAAAAACATCCATTCTTATACATTTTTCAAACATCTACACAGCCCATCACGGCTGGACCTTGTCCAATAATATTGATTACAGATATATAGTAGTCACAGATCCAATAAAAAAGGCATTACGTAAGGTGGGCTTGTGCACGATCAGCTCGTAGTCTCATGGTCACGACTCATGGTACCTCGTCAATATTATTTTTCTTTCTCCCATCTGGAGTCCTTGAGTGTACAATACTCCTTGTCTAGTGGGCCTCCTTATCATCTCCCTTGACTGTCCTCCCTAATCCTCCATGTCTGGTTTTCTTCCGAGACCTCAGATCATAATGAGTTTAGAAGGTTGGAGTTTAGAAGGTTGAGGGAAGATCTTATAGAGACATATAATGAAGGGGCTAGACAGGGTAGAAGCAGTGAGGTTATTTCCACTTACAATGGAAACAAGAACTAGGGGGCATAACCTCAAAATACGGGAGAGTCAATTTAGAACAGAGTTGAGGAGGAACTTCTTCTCCCAGAGGGTAGTGAATCTTTGGAATTCTCTGCCCAATGAAGCAGTAGAGGCTACTTCGTTAAATGTGTTTAAGTCACAGATAGATAGATTTTTAACCATTAAGGGAATTAAGGGTTATGGGGAGCGGACGGGTAAGTGGAACTGAACCCACTATCAGATCAGCCATGATCTTATTGAATGGCGGAGCAGGCTTGATGGCCTACTCCTGCTCCTATTTCTTATGTTCTTATGTTCTTATAGACTGGTACCAGTCACCAGTATCTGTGGTCTATTGTGCATAAGCTTGTGCTCAAGCCAGCTAGTGGTGTTCAGGAATGTGGCTAAAAGCTATCATCCATCTTGTGTCGTTTTACTATCCTGAGCTCCTGTTAACATGGTGGAGTTTTCATGCATGTCCTTTGTGATCGTATAACAGTAAATTCATATATATCTATTATATACTATTTATCCCATCTAATATAAATTGCTATACAGGCACCTTTGAATATAAATTGTTTTGCAGGCACCTAGACTAAGGATATTGTTTCCTCTAACCTATTCTTTAAATCTCCCTTCAACAGTTGTATATCAAGAAGTTATTTACTCGTCTTGATAATGTACCTTAGTCCTTTGAGGCCTGGATTGAGTGTTTGAGTGACTATGAATCGTTTGGTCAATCTATTTGTAGATGGATGGTACAGAGCCAACTTGAAGTGTTGTATACCATTTCCTTTCAAGTAGTCTTTGAACTCCTTGGAAGTGAACTGTGTCCCATTGTCACTTACGATTTGCTCTGGTCTACCAAATCTAGCAAAAATTTCATTAAGCTTCTCAGTTTGTTCGGCTGTCATGAATTTCATGATCACTACTTCTGGCTGACTCTTGGGGTACCGTAACCTAAAAAAGTAGCCAAAGAAAATAAGCTTCCATCACTGTCTCTAACAGCACACAATATGCTCCCAATTTGAGGGTCAACCTTTAAATGTCAAAATATGAATATTTATATTTGTATAAGGCTGTTAAATTGCTTAAGTCAAAAAGCACACTTTTGAAACAAAATGCATCCAGTGAAAGCTCCCTTCTTCCTGAAATCCAGAATATATTATGCTCTTGCTCAGACACTTGCTGTCCATTCTTTCATTGAATTGTATACAACAAGATGTTAGTAGAATCATTGGAAGGGCTGAATCATACAGAAAATAAGGTTTAATATGTATCCTTTTGTGGTTAGAATTATGCTGGTTTCCCAGAATTTCTGTGATTCTTCTGTGTAATTTTGTTTTATTACAGTGGACAATCGAGACATCTTGCGTGTGAACTCAATTGAGGGAAATTCCTTGTTTGCCCGTCAGAGAAATTGATTAGATGATATTAGATGATTGCATGAAACCTGAGCAGGCACTTGACTTTCTTTCCCGCTTAATGCAGATGGTAATTTGATAAATATGCAAATCTGGAGTTCGAGAAATCTTGAAACATTTCCTTAGTACAGGAAAGACAAATCGTTAGAGTAATGCCATACATTGTCATACTGTCTGACTGGGTACATAGGCAGTTCATCTGTAATTTTTAGTCTCAATATAATGAAAAGCAGCTCAAACCAGCTGACTGAGGATTGTCTACTTATTTCACCTTCACATGTGTGGATAGAGGGGCAGCACTGTAGCACTGTGGGGTGGCACGGTGGCACAGTGGTTAGCACTGCTGCCTTACAGCGCCAGGGACTTGGGTTCAATTCTGGGCTTGAGTCACTGTGTGGAGTTTGCACCTTCTCCCCATGTCTGCGTGAATTTCTTCCGGGTGCTCCGGTTTTCTCCACAGTCCAAAGATGTGCGGGTTAAGTCGATTATATATGCTCAATTGACCCTAGTGTCAGGGGATTAACAGGGTAAATATGTGAGGATATGGGAATAGGGCCTGGGTGGGATTGTGGTCGGTGCAGACTCAATGGGCCGAATGGCCCCCTTCTGCACTGTAGGGATTCTATGATTCTATGATTCTAGAGTGTCTTCCCACTTGAAAATCAAGGTCGGACCCAACTCTAAGAAATGGTAAGAAGTTGGATTAACTGAATCTTCAATTCCTCTTCAAAAATGATGAAATCATCAATTTGCTGTCTATTTAACATACTAGCAGTAATAATTTGTGAACCGCACTTTCTGCCTATGAAAGTCTCAGAGGATTGTCTTGAATTCCTAACCTCGTATGAAGAATTATATGAAATTAATTACCACTTGGACGCTATATGGTACTTTAATAAATAAATCATCTTGTTGTTTCATGATAAAAGTGTTGAGGTGCAGACTTCCTAATTTTTGTCTTTAATATCATTTAAAAACAGGTGGTTGGATAAAAGTCAGAAAGGAGTATTATTTGTCTCCAATTAGAGTGAGATTCAGTGCCGCAGCCTCATGAATAGTGCAGTCGATTTGCCGCCATCTAGGACAAAACATGTCCTTTCAGATCAATTCACATTGTAAGTAATAAATGCCATTAAAATAAATAATGTTGAGAAAATTAGTGTGAATGTTGATAACAAGAAAGAGAAATATCCTTGAGCAGACCACTTCACCAATTTTGTAGTTCTGTAGAAGAATCGTTTAGATCCAAAGCATTAACTCTGTTTCTCTCTCCACAGATGCTGCCAGACCTGCTGAGTTTATCCAGTATTTCCTATTTTTATCACTAATTTATATGGTTTGCTGAAAAAAAAAGGACATGGAGGCATTTACTTCAGCAATGAGCTAAACACTGGAGCATTGAGGAAAGTTCTAAATGTCACACACCATTTGCAGTTTTACTGTGGTCAGTGTTAAATAGAAGCAGTCCAAATTTACTTTGAGGTGGTCTTGCATCGCTTACTTAAATTTGGTTTGGGGGACTTCAGGCTCAGGTTACACCACAGATTCTGTCTTAAAGCTAATGGATCAATGCACGCTTTCTGGTATCGTTTGGTATTAAGAGTTAAAGGGCACAAATTTAGTTTGTGTAGTGCCAGTTTGGAGGTCTTCCACTGCTTTTTATGTGAGCCCTATGCTTGCAGTCCATTATCTGTATGGCATTCTTTGAGGATGAGGATACAGGCAGGTGTGTCCCCTTCATGTGCCGAAAGACATTGATTTGGCGCTACCTTAATGTCGCACAGGCCAACCAGGAGCCCAAATTTGACCAATCCACGCGCATGAAGCTTGTAAGAAATTTGAGCTGCTAATAAAATGGTGACGTAAAAATAACATTGAAAGTGGCCATTTCATCAGAGATAGCAGCCTAGGAACTCCTGACATCAGGAAATTCGGAATCCTCCTTTAATTCCATGCACAAAACACATAGTACTTGCTCTGTTCTCAAAGGGCCCTATTTTCACAGAGATCTGGTTTCCCCCCCTCCCCCACCACAATTTGCATTACAGGTGAGGAAGGAGAAGCCAGGGAGGAGGGGGAAAATGTAGGTATGAGAGCGATTCAACTGTGGGTTTCACTGGTGAATTTTGTCTCATTCTTTGCTGCCCTCTTGCCTCATTTTAAACCGACTTCAGCCTCAATGCCGCTGCAGCTCAATATTGAATTTCATCTCTTCATCCTTCTGGTTTTAATTTACCATTTCCCCCCTTTGCTAGTAATTGAGCCAATTACGTATTTTGATGTCTGGCTTGAACATTAGCCAATACTGCATGAAGTTGGATAAATATTAACTGAAAATATAATTTAGATTGTGCAATTTTCCTGTAGCCAGAATCCATGGAATGTGGCAATGATGACAAAGGCAATAAAAGATGCAAAAACGGCCAGGGTGGAAGAATCTCAATTCCTAAATGAGATAACATTTTTTAATACTTGCTTACTCAAACATGTGGAATTTGTGGGAAAGCCTAGCATTCCTTTGGAAGGTACGTCATGCAATTTTTTTGAATTACTCCTGATCTTTATTAATAGTATATGATAACTTTTAGTCTGAATTCAATGTTCAAGAGTTCACAAACAGATAGATATTTTGTGATGTTATTGTTCATTTTGATTACATGGTAAATGTGCGTTGATCGGCTTTCTTTGTACTCTGAGAATGAAAGATATTTGAAGATTGTGACAATGGGACAATCATCTGATTTTGTCCTCTCGGTGGACCGTCTCAGTCATTGGGGTTACATAGCAGAAATTCAGACACGTGCTCTGAATAATTTTGCAACTCTCTCTCTCTCTCTGATGGTGCATAGGTCAGCCTTTTGTCTGTTTCTAATTATTCCTGGAACAGATCGCTAGTCTGTTGCCAGGAATGTGCAAACTACACACAAACTGACCCCAGCTGTCTTGAAGGTCAACCCACGGAAAGCAACATGCCCGGATTGGGTACCTGGATGTGCACTCAGATCCTTTGCAGATCAGCTGGCGGAGTATTCACAGACATCTTCAACCTCTTTTTACAACAATCTGAGGTCCCTATCTGCTTCAAGAAGACGACCATCATCCCGGTACCTAAGAAAAACCAAGCAGTGTGCCTTAGTGATTATTGGCCGGTGGCTCTGACATCCATCATTATGAAGTGCTTCGAAAGGTTAGTCATGGCACGAATCAATTCCAGCCTCCCGGACAACCTGGATCCACTACAGTTTGCCTACTGCCGCAACAGGTCCATCACCGATGCCATTTCCTGGCCCTGCACTCAACCCTGGAACACCTAGATAACAAGAACACCTATGTCAGATTCCTGTTTATTGACTATAGCTCAGCCTTCAACATCATTATTCCCAGGAAACTCATCTCCAAACTCCGTGGCCTAAACCTCGGCACTTCCCTCTGCGACTAGAACCTGAACTTCCTAACTCACCGACCATAATCAGTAAGGATAGGGAACAACAACTCCTCCATAATCATCCTCAACACCGGTGCCCCACAAGGCTGTATTCTCAGCCCCCTACTATACTCCTTGTACACTTATGACTGTGTGGCCAAATTCCCCTCCAATTCGATTTTCAAGTTTGCTAACGACACCACCGTAGTGGGTCGGATCTCAAATAATGATGAGACAGAGTACAGAAATGAGATAGAGAATCTGGTGAACTGGTGCGGCAACAATAATCTCTGCCTCAATGTCAACAAAATGAAGGAGATTGTCATCGACTTCAGGAATCATAAAGGAGAACATGCCCCTGTCTACATCAATGGGGATGAAGTAAAAAGGATCGAGAGCTTCAAGTTTTTAGGTGCCCAGATCACCAACAACCTGTTCTGGTACCCCCATGCCAACACTATAGTTAAGAAAGCCCCACCAACATCTCTACTTTCTCAGAAGACTAAGGAAATTTGGCATGTCAGCTACAACTCTCACCAACTTTTACAGATGCACCATGGAAAGCATTCTTTCTGGTTGTATCACAGCTTGGTATGGCTCCTGCTCTGCCCAAGACCGCAAGGAGCTACAAAAGGTCGTGAATGTAGCCCAATTCATCGTGCGAACCAGCCTCCCATCCATTGACTCTGTCTACACTTCCCACTGCCTCGGCAAAGCAGCCAGCATAATTAAGGGCCCCACGCAACCCAGACATTCTCTCTTCCATCTTCTTCCTTCAGGAAAAAGATACAAAAGTCTGAGGTCACGTACCAACCGTCTCAAGAACAGCTTCTTCCCTGCTGCTGTCAGACTTTTGAATGGACTTACCTTGCATTAAGTTGATCTATCTCTATACCCTAGCTATGACTGTAACACTACATTCTGCACTCTCTCATTTCCTTCTCTATGAACAGCATGATTTGTCTGTATAACACACAGGAAACAATACTTTTCACTGTATGTTAATACATGTGACAATAATAAATCAAATCAAATCACTACTTATTACAATTTATTAGAATGGATCCGGTGATGAAGGATTATAGTTACTTGGATCATCTGGGGAAGCTGGGATTGATCTCCTTATAGAAGAGAAGACCACGAGGAGATTTAATAGAGGTGTTTAAAATCATGACGGGTTTAGGTAGGGGCAATAAAGAGAAATGGTTAGCAATGGGTGAGGGGTTAGATTTCGGTGACTGACGAAAGAATCATGATGTTCCAGGAGGAAAAACATTTTTATCCAATAAATGATTAATACAGATTCGTAGAATCATTGAATAGTAACAGCACAGAATGAGCCATTTCGGGCCACCATGTGCATACTGGCTCGCTCTCAGTGTTATTCATCTAATTCCACTCCCCTGTCATTTCCTCATTGCCCTGCAAATGTTCTTTCTTCATATAATCATCAAATTGACTTTGATTAGTCACAATTGACTCTGGGGCGGCACGGTAGCACAGTGGTTAGCACTGCTGCTTCACAGCTCCAGGGTCCCGGGTTCGATTCCCGGCTCGGGTCACTGTCTGTGTGGAGTTTGCACATTCTCCTCATGTCTGCGTGGGTTTCCTCCGGGTGCTCCGGTTTCCTCCCACAGTCCAAAGGTGTGCGGGTTAGGTTGATTGGCCAGGTTAAAAATTGTCCCTGAGATGTGTAGTTAGAGGGATTAGCGGGTAAATATGTGGGGGTAGGGCCTGGGTGGGATTGTGGTCGGTGCAGACTTGATGGGCCGAATGGCCTCCTTCTGCACTGTAGGGTTTCTATGTTTCTATGTCTCCACCACAGCCTCAGCAGTGCATTCCAGATCCTAACCACTTGCCACCATGCATCCTATTTCCAACTCACAGGCTTCATCCCCAAGCTCAACTTGAAGTCATTTGTCTCTAAGTAGCACTTGAGAACCACCTGCAGTCCTCCGTATCATTAGCAGTGGGATGGGCATCAGTACCAGTTGAAAAGAGGAATGAGGTACATAAAGGGAGTGTGTTGAAGATTATGAGAAAAGGAAGTAGTTTGTATTAAATAGGAGCAAGATTAGGAATTCAAAGATAGAGTGGATAGTGTGTCAAATAAGGTTGGCGAGCTACAAGCACAAATAATAATGTGGGAAAATATGATGTCGTGGCAATAATAGAAACAAGGCTTAAAAATGGTGAGGATTGATCACTTAATATCAAAGGTATTAGGTGGAATTCTCCCATTCTGAGACTAAGTACGGTGATGGGGGGCCTGTCCAGAATGGCAGGATCCCATGCTAGGTTTAGCACTTGGAAGCTTATTAATTATGCACAGGTGAGTTCCCCTCTGACTCTCCTGGTGGGCTGGCACTGATTCATCTGAGGGGTTCAAAGATCCTGCCGTCATATTTAAACACCAATCCAGCACACTCATATCATTCTCTCCAGCTCACCTGTCTTCACTACACTGTGCAGGATGTCAGCAACCCAGAGTGAAAATGCTTGCAGCCTTGAGAAGATGTCTGTTCCTCAATTCACAGAAAATGCTGTAAAATCTCAGCAGGTCTGACAGCATCTGTGGAGAGAGAATAGAGGCAACGTTTCGAGTCAGGATGACCCTTCGTCATTTTGGCTCTGATGAAGAGTCATCAAGACTCGAAACATTGGCTCTATTCTCTCTCCACAGATGCTGTCAGACCTGCTGAGATTTTACAGCATTTTCTGTTTGTTTTAGATTTCAGCATCCGCAGTATTTTGCTTTTATCTGTTCCTCAGTTCAACCCCCTTCTGAGTCCATCACCTGTGAGGCCCCTATGCTCCACTTGGACCTCACCCACCGCCTCTGGAGACTTCATTCATCCCCTTCCAGTAAATGATGTGTTATCCCTTTGACCCCCTTATTTGTGAGTTTCTCATGCAGCAGTGTCAGGGTCCAGCTTCCCTCTGCCTCCCAATTGTTCACCTTCTTTATCCATCTTCTTGCCCTCTGCCTGCCATCATGAGCCCTCACCCTTTCTCCCCCCATTCCTTGCAGAACCTTCCTTCCACATTTCCTCTCCCTGCACACCCCCCCCCCCCTCCCCACTCTTCAACTTGCACTCTACCCCCAGTCAAACTTCGGACTTTTGTTGTGGTGGTTGTATGGGTCCTGCAGCACAGTGCTGTCCAGATAGACACCGGTGTGTGGCACCAGGGGGAAGGAGACCCCTGGACTTCCCAACCCTAGGTGCTGTACCGAGTAGAGTCAGTGACACAGGAGGGTCCATGGGTCTAGTAGCATAGTGCTGTCAATGAAGACCAGATGGAGGGCAGGAACTGGTCTGCCCCAGCAGAGTGACGTACAGTGCATCAGGAATGCCGCAGCTCTAAGGCAGAAAACTTGTTGTACTCACCTCGATGTCTCTTGCTAACTGACGACCATCTTGTGTGCAGCACTTTTTACCAATGGGCTTGACACCAACATGATTGCCTACTGATGCCGCACAAGATTGGAAACCCTGGCGGGATGCTGACAGGCAGCTGTTTTAATGAGCAAATGAATACAAATTGCATTCATACCACCAGTGGGAAGACCTTAACCCGCCATTAACTCGCCATTGGGAGAATTGCAACATAATTTTACACTGACTGGTTTCCAACTTGTTGGCTCTCACCAGATTCCTGCTCCTGCCCACACTACCAAAGCCGCTGCAGGCAGGTTGGGAGAATTCTGCCCACAAAGTGTTCAGAAAAGACAGGGAACTGAAAAAAGGAGGTGGGGTTGCAGTAGTGATTCGGAAAAGCATTGAAGTGTTGGAAACAGGATTTCCTTGAGGGAGGTTGGGACAAAATTCATGAGGGTTGAGCAGCAAGATAGGTATGACACCATTACCGGTGGCATTTTATAGGCCTTCCAATAATAAGAAAGAGTTAGAGAAGCAATTGACAGGAAAATCACAGAGATGCCCAATAACTATTGAGTGATGTTGGCGGACTTTATTCACCAAGGTATTGATTGGGATAATGTTAAAGTAAAGAGAAAGGTGAAGGTGTAATTTCTGAAATGTATTCTGGTGAACTTTCTTGAGCATCAGTATGTTGCTGGTCCAACTAGAATGGAAATGTTGCTGGACATGGTGCTGAGAAATGGACAAAGTGTCTATAGGGGAACACGTGTCCTAGTCACTACAGGCCTGTCACTCCAACTTAAGTAGTGGAGAAAGGTTTTAGAAACAATAATCAGGAGGAAAAAAATCAACAGGCACTTGGAGAGGTTTGAGTTAATTAAAGGGGGCTGGCATGGAGTTATAAAAGGCAGATCATGCTTGACTAATCAAACTGAAGTTTTTGATGAAGTAGCAGAGAAGGTGGACAAGGGGAATGCAGTTTTATGTTGTCTAAATGGATGTTCAGAAAGTAGCTGGTTTGTTTTTTAGATGGAGGATGGCAGACAGCGGTGTTCCTGAAGGTTCAATACATGGACCACTGCTTTTTCTGATATATGAATGACTTGGATATTGGAATATAGATTAAAATTTCAAAATTTGCTGCTGGCTCCAAACTTGCAGGTGTGGCAAACAGTGAGGGTAATACCATTTGACCGTAACAGGACAAATGCTAGCAGAATTGGCAGACATATGGCAGATGGCATTTAATACAGGGAGGTGTGAGGTGCTACATTTTGGCAGAGGAGGAGGCAATATAAACTTATTTGCACAGTTTTAAAGAGAGGACAGGGATAGAGGGCGACCTGGGGTTCATGTGCATAGATCATTGAAGGCAACAGGACTATTGAGAGAATAATTAGCAAAGCACATGGAATCTTGGGCTTCATAAATAAAGTTATTGAGTACAAGATCAGCGGGTCCAGCGGAGATTCACACGGATGATCCCAGGAATGGTAGGCCTGACATACGATGAACGTCTGAGGATCGTGGGATTATATTCATTGGAGTTTAGGAGGTTGAGGGGAGATCTAATAGAAACTTACAAGATAATGAACGGCTTAGATAGGATGGACGTAGGGAAGTTGTTTCCATTAGCAGGGGAGACTAGGACGCGGGGGCACAGCCTTAGAATAAAAGGGAGTCACTTTAGAACAGAGATGAGGAGAAATTTCTTCAGCCAGAGAGTGGTAGGTCTGTGGAATTCATTGCCACAGAGGGCTGTGGAGGCCGAGACGTTGAGCGTCTTCAAGACAGAAATTGATAAATTCTTGATTTCTCGAGGAATTAAGGGCTATGGGGAGAGAGCGGGTAAATGGAGTTGAAATCAACCATGATTGAATGGTGGAGTGGACTCGATGGGCCGAATGGCCTTACTTCCGCCCCTATGTCTTATGGTCTAAATTATGCTGAGCCTTTATAAAGCTCTGGTAAGGCCACAACTAGAGTGCTGTTTCTAGTTGCGGCCACCACACTTTGAAAAGGACGTGAGGGTTTTTGAAAGAGTGCTAAAGAGATTTACCAGAATGGTTCCAGGAATGAGGAATTTTAACTACAAGGTTAGGTTAGAAAAACTGACAGTGTTCTCATTGGAGCAAAGGAAATTGAAGGAAGATTTGCTAGAGGTGGACAAGATTAAGAACGGTTTGGAAAGTTTGACAAAAGAAGAACTGTTCCCATTAGCTGATGGTACAGAAGTAGGGATACAAATATAAATTTTTGTGTAACAGATGCAGGGATGATATGGGGTAGAACTTGCCTTATGCAGCACGTGATAATGATCTGGGATTCATTGCCTTTGAGATTATGGTAGCGAAGGTGATAAATGATTTCAGAAGGTAACTGGGTGGCAAATAAACTTGCAGGAGCCACTGGTATAGAGCTAAGGAAAGGGACTTACTGGATTGCTCAACAGGCACTGGCAAGGACTCAATGGGCCAAATGGTCTCTTTCTGTACCTCAATGATTCTTTGACTCTATGACATTGTGCCAAATGTATTTTCTATGCAACAATATCATCCAGCTGGAATTTGACCAGCTACCTTTTTCAACGTTTACTGAGCATCTGTACCTACTACAAAAGCTGACAATTGTTCCAAAGTCAGTGACCCTCTGACATCTGAGCAAGAATGATCCTTTCATAAGAAAGAAGTATGCCCCCTCTGGAATAACCTGCTCATTGTACTTCTTTCATTCAAAATACTCTAATCAGGTCTCTGCTTTTAGTGCTATTAGCTAAGCGAAGAATGTCGGTCAGGATTCTGGGAAGATTGCCTCTTCCTTTCAAGTAGTATAGCACCAAGGCAATATAACCATGCACTTGATTGGGTAAGAAGGACCCTGAGTTCATATTCCATGCAAAGTTAAAACATCGAACAACTAAACACTCCTTTATTTAGAAGCATAGGGTGCAATTCTCCCATCGCGACCTGCAACTTTTCTGGTGGGTCAGGCTGGGAGATGCACATCATAGAATAGAATAGAAACCCCACAGTGCAGAAGGAGGCCTTTTGGCCCATCGACTCTGCACCGACCACAATCCAACCCAGGCCCTACCCCCTTATCCCTACATATTTACCCGCTAATCCCTCTAACCTACGCATCTCAGGACACTAAGGGGCAATTTTAGCATGGCCAATCAACCTAACCCACACATCTTTGGACTGTGGGAGGAAACCGGAGCACCCGGAGGAAACCCACATCATCGACCTTTTTCCTAAGGATTTGTGCGTGCGCCAGGAACGCATGCGCATATCCCAGAGCCGGAGAACAGTCGGAGTCCAGACCACGCTGAAAACCGGCGGGAAGACAGGTAAGTTTTTTAAATGTATTTTATATATGTTTTCAATGTCATTATCGGGAACTTGCCAGTCCCGATTGAATCTCCCACCCCGCCAGAAGTACTTCATTCCAGCGGGGTTTAGAGTAGCTCCCCATGTTCAGGGAACTAGCAGGAGACCCTGCCGGAATGAAGGGGGGAGCAATCGGGGCCCCCCCAGGGGGTCGGGTGGCGGTGCCCCCTGGGCATGGGCACCCTGGCAGTGCCAGCCTGTGACCCCTGGCACTGCCCAAAGGGCAAAGTGCCCATACCCAGGGGGCACCTTGCCACTGCCCACCAGGCATCAGGCAGTGCCAAGGGGGTGGGGCCTATTGTGAGTGGCGATCGGTGGGGGTGGGAAGTCCCGCTGCCACTCTGCATGGTGATCGGTCTAGGATGGAGGGAGAGCAGCGATTGGGGCGAGCTGTGGGGAGTGGTCTGCCGGGGATGGGGGGGGGGGGGGGGGCTTGCCTCTCGGGGGGGGGGGGGGAGAGGGGTCTGTCGGGCTGAGGAGGGTGAGGGATCGCTATTGCTGGGGGAGGGTGGGCTGGACATCGGAGCTCTCCGGGGCGGTGGGGTGGGGGGATGGGGAGGAGGGATCAGGGCTGGCTTGGGAATTGTTGTGGGGGCCACGATAGGGCCGTGGGGAGGGGGGACTGGAGTTGCAGCACTGTGGGGCTCCCAGGCTGGCCAACAATCGAGCTGGTCAGCAAATGGGGAGGCTGACAGATCGGGACCACTGCGCATGCGCAGAATTCCGGAGCTGTCAGACTCTGGCAAGAATAGGCCCCGCCCCCTGGGTTTTTAATGAGATTCACGATTGTGACCTCTGCAGTGCACAGAGTGTGAAGATTCGAGTGTGAAGTTGAACTGAGAAAACAGTCGGGATCTAGAACAGTTTTCCCACCAATTCGGCACTTTTGAGAGAATCGCCTCCATAGAAAACACCCAGTACAGAAGAAAGCCATGTGGCTCAGCTTTTCAGCTTAAATTCCACTCTTCAGCTCTTGGTCCGTAGCCCTGTAGCTAACAGAATTCCAAGTATTTTCTAAATACAATAAGGACTTCTGTCTTCACCATCCTTTCAGGCTGCAAGCTCCAGACCCCCACCATCCTCTCCACTCTTCTACGAATTATTTTAAATTGATAATCCCTGGTTATCGATCTCTTTGCTCAAGAGAATAAGTGATATATATCCACTCTGTCTCGACACTTCATAATTATATGCACCACAATTGAATTTGATTAAATAAATGAGGATAAAATAAATTACACTCTTCATAATTGTGACTATGAACTTGATACAAACCCAAGCAACTATTGTTGAGTGTAAAGATGAGTAACTGGGTTTCTGAGATCCATGTTTAGCTCTGTGTGACACCTCACGAGTACTCTCAAGAAAGCTCTCCCTTCAGCAGCATCAACTCACTCTTTCAGAGTTTCCTGGTCTGCTGTTCCATTATATCCTTCACCTCATCGAATACATTAAGAAAAAATGTTCTTTTTTAGATGTCATGGGGCACAAGCTGCAACAAAGGGCGGCACGGTAGCACAGTGGTTAGCACTGCTGCTTCACAGCTCCAGCGACCTGGGTTCGATTCCCGGCTCGGGACACTGTCTGTGTGGAGTTTGCACATTCTCCTCGTGTCTGGGTGCTCCGGTTTCCTCCCACAGTCCAAAGATGTGCAGGTTAGGTTGATTGGCCATGCTAAAATTGTCCTTTAGTGTCCTGAGATGAGTAGGTTAGAGGGATTAGCGGGTAAAATATGTGGGGATATGGGGGTAGGGCCTGGGTGGGATTGTGGTCGGTGCGACTCGATGGGCCGAATGGCCTCTTTCTGGACTGTTGGGTTCTATGATTCTAATTCTAATTAAATCTTACATACCAATACACCTCCAGATCCTTCTACCTTTTATTTCCTTCTGGCTCTACCCACCTTCAAATCTCATACTTTGTCGTATTCACATTACCCCTTCCAGCCTTCTCCTTTCTGACTCCAAATGACTGTCTCCTCAACAATGGCCTTAGCGACATCCCTTAAAAATGCATTTTATGATTTTAATCACTCCTGCCTTCCACCCTTTCACAGAATTTCGCTTTAGTTCTTTCCGCTTGTCAATGTCCCTACTGTACTTACATTTAGATTGTTAAATCTCTGACGTGTTTTAAATGTAATTGTGTAACAATTGTTTGTTTCTGCTTCAATGGAGAATGGAAATTCCTGAACTGAGACAGGATGAGCACCAGGTGTGGCAGGTTCCCCAGTCCAGCTGTATTTTCTCCAGCACCTGAAACGAGAGTTAGTCTACAATATATAACTCAGTACCGCAACAATGGGGAGGAGAGAGAAAAACATTTGAACAAATAAATGGCTACTTTTTCCATGGCGTGATTTCTCTCACCACTGCCACATCCCTGTACATTGCTTCAAGATTCCAGGTTGCATCTCCCACTAATTACATCTGCGCTCCTGTGATCCCAGGTCCAATTCTCCCAGAATTGAATATCAGTTTCCTCACTTCTCCTACAATTAGAACAATTCTCCCAAATTGTACAATTGAACACTGAAACTCATTCAACATTCCTGAATTGCTTTCAGTTTCTGAAAATAAATCTTCTGCTTAAAGACTGTGTAGTAGAGATGATCTGACCCTTTTTTTATATTCGTTCATGGAATATGGGTGTCGCTGGCTGGGCCAGCATTTATTGCCCATCCCTGAGGGCATTTAAGAGTCAACCACATTGCTGTGGATCTGGAGTCACATGTAGGCCAGACTGGATAAGGACAGCAAATTTCCTTCGCTAAAGGACAGTGAACCAGATAGGCTTTTACGACGATCAACAATGGTTTCAGGGTCAGCTTTAGACTTTTAATTCCAGACTTTTATTGAATTCAATTTTCACCATCTACTATGGTGGGATTTCAATCTGAGCATTATCCTGGGTTTCTGGATTACTAGTTCAGTGACAATCCCACTACGCCACTGCCTTCCCTATGACCCTACAGAGCAATGGTGGCAGGAAGTGGGGTGGGGGGGGGGGGTGTTTGAGGTGCTGTCAGGTGCTCTCCAAATAAGTTTCATTTATCAATTAAAAAAAGGTGTGTTTTATAGGTGATCAATGCAGGTTACTGGATGTTCCTGAACAGGGTAGATTGGTGGGAGCAGATATGCTAGTACATTTTTTAAAGAGATTTGGATAGATAGTTGAAAGATAAATATTGGCAGTGCTATGGGGAAAGATTGGGACTGTGGGAGTAATTGGATGGCTTGTTTAAACCAAGCACGATGGGCTGAATGGTCTTGCTCTGTTCCACGTGGTTGCATGATTTAGTGAAGAGAAAAGGTGAAAGACAGAAATGAATACAGGGAGAGAGATGAAAGTGAAGGATGAAAGGGACCGAAGTGAAGGAGTGAGCAGTTTAAGATGAGTATAGAGTACAGGTTTAACAATGAAAAAAATAGTTTTTGTGGGAGTGCAAAGCCAAATAATTGCCCTAATGGTGCATCTTCACCTTACATTAGGCAACCCACTCATTAGTTCCATTACAAGGATCCAATCCAGTACTCCAGATGTAAGAATACAACCCAATACTTTACTTCAAATGTTTGAAAACTCATGCAGTGTTATGATCTATAATCATTGTTCTACCAGTCCAAGGTAGCTTCCTATAGTGCCAGAGCCCCCCCCCCCCCCCCCCACCCCCCACCACCACCACTTCACCAATCTGTAATCCACTAATCAAAATTTCCAATACCAATTTCCTCCACAAATAAATCCCACTCCATAATCAATGACAAATAAGCACTCAACACAATGAAGAAATCAGGATTGAAAAATCTTCACTGGGCTTTGTGGTGGATGATGTACTAGTGACCTCTGCTCCTGACTCCACCAGAGTATCTCGAGTTGGAATAGGGTCACCTGATTTCCATGTAAGCAATAGATTCCGTTCAACTTTGTGAAAGGTAGGACAGGGTTGGTGGTGAGGCAGACAGTGCAGACAACTCACCTTTTGGCCAGGCTCCAAACTTTTTAAGATCACTGTCTAGTTCCTCTCTTTATCTTGCTTCATGCAGCTAGATTTCTTCTGAGGGTTCTGGCTTCTACTCCGTGTCCGCTTCAGTTGAATAAATCTGTATGTGGAATTTCTTTAGTTTGGGGGCTCTGGATCCTTCCGACTGGCATCCAAAATAGCAGAAGATACTTCTTCTGGGCCTTTTTCCCTTGCAGCCCATCCCCCATCCTCCTATCAGAGCTGGGCTGAGCATAGGGCCTATGTGGCATTTCTTCTAGATAGTCCTCCAAAATGGATTCTCACCCGGTGGACCGACAATAGAATAAGTTGGAAGAGCTGGTTACTTCACATTACACCAATCTACCCCTCCCAAGCCAACACATTAGTAAAATTGTGCTTGATGTGGATAAAGCTACTCTTCCCATTCATGAAGGATCCCCCAGAAAATGTTGTAAAAATGAATAAGGTTGTTAAGTCAACTAAATATAAAACTTAAAAGTACAATCCTGCCTTTGTACAAGCCATTGGTCTTATCTCATCAAGATTACTATGTCCAATCTTGGCCTTATATAGGGATTGATAAAATCAGACTCAAAGGCAGAATTTTCCCATCCTGCCCGCCATGGGAATCGTAGTGGGCGGGACATGGACCGTGCAAACGTCCATTGATCTGGGATGGGATTTTCCAGCCTTGGCGCGAGCATGGCCAAAAAGTCCCGCCCAAAGTGTTCAAAGGAAGACCACTGGATTGATAATTTATTTAATGGCCCTTACTTATGAGGACAGACTTGGAGAATTTGGGCATTTTGCTTTGAAAGTATTTATTTTAGGGGGTATGTTTGCAGTCTTAAAATAATATTGAAAGGATGAAAGTCTGCTCATCTAGGTGGGTTATTTGAGTTGCTCATGCAGTGATGGACAAAGAGGTTTCGCTATAAGTTACAAAAATGTCAAGTTAGATCAGATGGCAAGAAGTCCATCTTTTCATTGTTACCAGTCATTGAATTAGCTACCAGTTATCAGTTGTTGAATTGATTAGCAGTTATCAGTCATTGATTTAGTTAGCAGTTAGCAATTGTTGATTTGGTTAGCATTTATCAATTGTTCATTTGGTTAGCAGATATCAGGCATTGATTTGGTTACCAGTTAGCTATTAGTCATTGATTTGGTTAGCAGTTATCAGTCATTGAATTGGTTACCAGTTAGTGATCAGCTGTTGATTTGGTTACCAGTATGCAGGGTAAATGTGGATTTGCTACATGTTTGGAAAAGGGAACAAGACGGGTTCCTGCAATTGGATGATATTCTGAGTTATAAATAGTAGGTGGGTTTGTTTAGACGAATTACATCAGTCACTTTGGTCACTTAGCTTGATGGATTGCATTCGAGGTCCAGTTTTTCTAAATGAATTTTTTAATTTCTGTTTTCTTTAGGCTCTCCAGGAGATTTTGATTGTAGGGAAGGCAGGGGCAGGCAGAGCTAATGGTTTGTGTAGATTGCACTGCATCAAGATGGGAAGGGTTGATGAACGAATTGTTTCTTTTTTTGTTTGGTGTGTTTGCAAAAAGCTGGTCTAATTGTGAACTGGTAATGGTGGAGAAGCTGAGCTAGTATGTTTTCTATTTAAAAGAGGCTTACACACCTTCCAGTGGAGAACAGCAAAACTACATGTTGCTTAAGGAGACAGTTGTATCTTGACAGTGTAGTCAATCGTTTGGTGACACAATTTGTATCGAAGTCTTGGGATGGGATTTTCTGGCCGCCTGCCTGAGGTCAATGGACCTTTGCATGGTCCTGTCCCGCCCGCTACAATTCCCATGACGGATGGGGTGGGAACATTCCGCTCATTGTATTTACAGAATACTGTTTTAAGAACAGTCATCTGCTTGAACATGCAGGATTGGTCCATTCAGTTTTCCTTTTCAGACTACTTGAGGTGTGTCGTTTCTGATGATTGATGATTGTGCAGGTGTAATGAACAATACTGCGAATGTAACAAAAATGGGCGGCACAGTGGTTAGCACAGCTGCCTCATAACGCCAGGGACCCGGGTTCAATTCCCAGCTTGGGTCACTGTGTAAAGTTTGCACGTTCTCCCCGTGCCTGCGTGGGTTTCCTCCGGGTGCTCTGGTTTCCTTCCACATTCTGAAAGACGAGCTGGTTATGTGCATTGACCCGAACAGGTGCTGGAATGTGGCGACTAGGGGAATTTCACAGTAACTCGGTTGCAGTGTTAATGTAAGCCTTGTGACTAATAAATAAATTTTAAAAAAAAATAACCAAAAACATTTGTCTTATTTATCAGCGATTGAAATCGAAAGAACCATTAACATCATGAGACTGGGGAAGATACTCGTAATGCGAAATAACCAGTGGATTGAATCCCCGCCAACAGCTGTAGCGGGGTCTATCACAAGATACCCAAAACCGAAAAAAAACAGAAGGCGAAGCAGCCCCGCTGGAAATAGATGAATTAAATGCACAGCTTTAGTGAGCTGCCGCTGTAGATTCTTAATGCTTTTTCATGTGCAGCTGGAGAAGGACAAGTAGCCTCAAAGCACAGCAGCTCTTCCAGCTCCAGATTTGGATGCTGAACTGGAACATTAATTTGTATGTTTGGCTATTTTCCTCAATAAAACTGAGTTCTGAACTTGAATCCATGGTGTTTGATTCAGAGTCAAGTCTGCTTCCTCTGAGCTTAAGTTGAGACTCATCCACATGCCATTGCACTTTTGAGTGCAACCTCTTGTCTTGTGTCACCAGGGAGTTAGTTCTGTGCCTGAGTCAGCTTTTTATAAATTTTCTAGCTTGGCACATATAGGGCTGGACAATATCCTCATTTTGAAAATCTGTTCTAGCACTGGAGTTCTATTTTAAGACTTCCTTTAGTTGTAACAGAGACTTGGACAAATATTGCACATATTTTCCTGTACCGTTTTAAAATTCAGTCACCTGGAATCCAAGCTATCACACTGTTTAATACCTGTGGTGGGATAGATTTTGGAGACTGTAATTTATGATTAAGTTACCAGAGCTTTGAATACAAACAACAGATAAAAATAAAGAGGGAATTTTGAAATGGACCCTACACTTTATGGTTTAAGTACAGTGAATGGAGTGTACATAGACTTTAGGAAAGCCTTTGTAAAGGTGCAACCTGGAGATTATTTGGGAAAATTAAAGGGATATGGAGTTAGAGGGAAGAATACACTGGATTTAAAATCCATGAGAACTGATTAGTAGAAGGCCAATTTCTATGCTGCCCAGCTGGCAGGATGGTGCATGTTGGGAGTGAAGGGGCCTGGCGCCAAGCACAGGAAGGCCATCTGCCTCAGAAGAACAGGAGCTTAACTTAAATTGTTAATGCCATGTCCCAGTGACATGGTTGGGACACCCAATGCCATTTTAATCTGAAGCCTGACTAAATTCTGCACAGTCTTCAGTGACAGCTGGCAGTGGTAAAGATCCTGGCCGCAGCATGTGTCCACGTAAGTGACCTTAAACTTTGTGCAGGTTCCATGAAGGCCAAAGGAGCAAGAGAGAGATCCTCCAGGTCACGCATGGCTACCATGTACCCTTTCTCAATTGAAAATTGACTGTCCACCTCTGTTAAATCTCTATTTGCTTAACCATGGACTGTTTCTGTGGGCTCCCTGTGATGCCTGACCTCCTACCCCATTCCACCCAACTCCCCCCACCCAAAAAAAAAACAGTGTTGGGCCTGAGCTTTAAGGACATGGATGATTTATGATCCCCTTTGCATTTGCACTCATGATGTTCGTCCTTGGTTTAAATGAGCTTTTAGGAGTTGTAGAGAATTTTTCAGCTGGGTAGGTAAATGGGTGGTGGTATCATATAGGGTTAAGTTCTGGGCCATGTGTCCATGTGACGATTTGATTGTAGGCTGAGAGGGAGTGGTGTTGAAATTTGCAGATATAGAATTACAGAGTGGTTCCAGCACAGAAGGCCATTCGGCCTGTTGAACACTTGTCTGCTTTCTGCTACTCTGTCCAGCTAGTCCGATTCTCCCCTCAACCCTTTTCCCATAACCCTGAAATTTCTTCCCTTCATGTGTCTACCTAATTCACTTTTGAAAGCTTCAATTGAATCTGCCTTCTACTGCTCTTCCAGACAGTGCATTCCCACAAGACAAGTAATTGGAGCAGGAGTAGGTCATTCAGCTTAAACAACACTCAAGAAGCTTGACACCATCCGGGACACAGCAGCCTGCTTGATTGCTACCCCTTCCACAAACATTCACTCCTTCCACCACTGACAAATAGTGGCAGCCATGTTTACCATCTACAAGGTGCATTGCAGGAACTTACCAAGGCTCCTTAGGCAGCACCTTCCAAACCCACGACTGCTACCATCTAGGAGGACAAGAGCAGCAGATACCTGGGAACACCACTACTTGGAAGTTCCCCCCCCTAGTCACTCACCATCCTGACTTGGAAAAATATCATCGTTCCTTCACTGTCACTGGGTCAAAATCCTGGAACTCCCTCCCTAACAGCATGGTGGGTGTCTCTACACTTCAGGGACTGCAGCAGTTCAGGAAGGCAATTCACCACCACCTTCTCAAAAGCAATTAGGAATGCGAAATGTATGCCAGCCTAGTCAGTGATGCCCACATCCCGTAACTGAATTTAAAAAAAGCCCCTTGAGCCTGCTCCAGAATTTGATTAAATCATGGTTGGTCTGATTGTGGCCTCAACTTCACTTTCCTCTCTGCCCTCTATAACCCTTGACCCCCTAGCCAATCAAAATTCTATGTAACTGAGCCTCGAATATATTCAACAACCCAGCCTCCACTGCTGTCTGGGATAAAGGATTCCACAGAATAATGACCATCTGAGAGAAAAATATTATCCTCAATGTGACAAACAGATGGGAATGTTGCTTCTGCAGAAAAACCACACGCAAAAGCCCAGTCTGCAGGTACAACAGGTGATCAAGAAGGCAAATGGGATGTTGGCCTATATCGTGAGGGGGATAGAATATAAAAGCAGGGATGTCTTGATGCACCTGTACAGAGCATTGGTGAGGCCGCAGCTGGAATACTGTGTGCAGTATTGGTCCCCTTATATGAGGAAGGATATATTGGCATTGGAGGGAGTGCAGAGAAGGTTCACCAGGTTGATACCGGAGATGAGGGGTTTGGATTATGAGGAGAGGCTGAGGAGATTGGGTTTGTACTCGTTGGAGTTTAGAAGGATGAGGGGGGATCTTATGGAGACTTATAAGATAATGCGGGGGCTGGATAGGGTGGAGGCGGAGAGATTCTTTCCACTTAGTAAGGAAGTTAAAACTAGAGGACACAGCCTCAAAATAAAGGGGGGTCGGTTTAAGACAGAGTTGAGGAGGAACTTCTTCTCCCAGAGGGTGGTGAATCTCTGGAATTCTCTGCCCACTGAGGTGGTGGAGGCTACCTCGCTGAATATGTTTAAAGCGCGGATGGATGGATTCCTGATCGGTAAGGGAATTAAGGGTTATGGGGATCAGGCGGGTAAGTGGTACTGATCCACGTCAGATCAGCCATGATCTTATTGAATGGCGGGGCAGGCTCGAGGGGCTAGATGGCCTACTCCTGCTCCTATTTCTTATGTTCTTATGTTCTTATGACTGATCCATAGTGTGTGTGTATGTAATAAGATCAGATAAACAAAAAGATGTAGTTAACGGTTAACTGGTAGAACGAAAAAACAATCGCTGACAACTGCAGCTAGCACACACACAGAAGCTTGCACAAGAATAGATAATCAAATAAGGCATAAAACAAACACGAGTAAGGGGTAGAAGGATTAGAAGGGAGAGGAGTAAACAAGGGCCGAGCAAATAGACCTAGGATAGGCTTCTTCAAATGGCAATATAACCTAATCATGGAAGGGAGAGGCGTTGAGAGACTCAAAACTGCTGTATAAAAAGAGCTGAGTATGTTTGCTGGGTGTGCCTACTTATCGGACACCCGCTCTTGCAAGAACGTTTGAATAAAACCACTGCTTCAGAATTTGACTCGAGAAAAATTATTAAAAAGTGAGCTGCGTTTCTCACAATTGGGGGCTCGTCCGGGATCAAGTCATCTCCGGTGGGGTGGTCGCCGTCGACGACCGGGAAGACGCGTCCCGTTCCTTTAGAACGGTCTCGAGTCTCTCATCGGTGAGTACCCCTTCCGGCCGACTGACGACGATCCCAAGGAAAGTCATTCTGAACCAGTGAATAAGGGAAATACAGTTGATGTAGGCACAGCTGCGGTCAGGTAACTCCGTGCACGGACCAAGGTAAGAAAATTGACTTTTAAGTACTGCCTTGGTGACTGGTGTGGTTTACTGGTTGTGGGGATTGTGTAAACAAGACTGACACCATGGGAAATAGGGGGACTAGGAGTGAGTCCCCTGGGAAAAGGAAGAAAAATGGGGCCCCGGGAAACATCCCTCCAGAAAGTCCTTTGGGACGGATGTTGAGTGATTGGGAAAACAATGCAAGCACTAAAAACAAAGACCAGAAAACGATGATAAGATATTGTTGCTTTACGTGGACAAAGGAACCTATCCGAGCTCCGTCCGTTTTCCGGCCAAAATACGGATCGGACGAGGATTGGGTTTGTCAGATTTTAAATATCTATGTCAGCCAAAAACAACCATATAACCAAGAAGAATCTGAGTACGCCTCCTGTTGGAGACCCGATGGATACAGATTAGATTATGGGAAAGAGAGAATCCAGTTGGGGGAAACGCAGAGGCTGAACCAGCTGAAAATAAATTTCCTAATACAGACCCACATTGGAATAATAACAACGGGAATGATCGGAGGCGTATGAAAAACTTAAGGGACCTGATAGTGAAGGGCACTAGGGAGGCGGTCCCCAAGTCACAGGATCTAGCTAAAGCTTTTGAAGTTCACCAGGAAAAAGATGAGGCTCCCTCAGCCTTTTTACAAAAGTTACGAGACACCATGAGGAAATATTCAGGAATGAATCCTGACGACCCGATAGTGCAGGGACTTCTAAAAGTACACTTTGTCACCAAAGCATGGCCGGATATTCAAAAGAAAATTCAGAGGATAGAGGGGTGGAGTGAGAAACCGCTTGACGAGTTATTAAGAGAGGCACAGAAAGTGTTTGTAAGGAGAGAGGATGAAAAAGAGAAGCAGAGGCAAAAATGATGGTGGCTACTGTAGACGAAATAGTGAAGAAAAGGGTGGAACCGACCACCAAGGGCCAGAACAGAGAGTGGCAGCATGTAAATAATAGGGGAAGAGGAAGGGGACGACCTCGAAAGGGGTCCTATAGACAGGGACAAGGACAGGAATGGGGACCCCAACAAGCGGGATGTTATCACTGTGGGAGAATGGGACATTTTAAGCGGGAGTGTCCCGAACTAAGGAGAGAAGAGCGGGCAGTGCCGCTCATGCGTTTTGAAGAAGACTAGGGGGGGTCAGGGGTTCCTGCCCCCGGAAACTCACCGGGAACCCTTGATAAATTTAGAGGTGGGACCAGATATGGAAGATGCAGTTTTCTTAGTGGACATGGGGGCATCTAGATCGTCTTTAAATTTTATACCCCGGGGAGTACGATTTACACAATGGAAATTAACAGTGTCGGGAGTAGAGGGAGAAGGGTTTGCAGTGCCTGTGTTTGAGATGATGACAATTAGATACGATGGAGGAGAAGTCAGGGGACAATTATTGTACATTCCGGACATAGGGAGTAACCTACTGGGGAGAGACTTAATAATAATGTTGGGACTGGGAATTGGAGTACACGATCAAAGGGTAGTGATACAAATGGCTGTGCTAACGGAAGAACAAGAGAAAGAAATAGATCCTATCGTGTGGGCGCAAAAAGATATCCGAGGGGGAATTACAGATCCCTCCCCTTGAGATCAGTTTAAAGAAGGCAGGAGAGGTAGTCTGTGAAAGACAATATCCGATTTCTGCTGAAGGAAGGAGGGGGCTACAACCTGTGATTAAGGGACTAATCGAGGACGGTCTGTTAGAACCATGTATGTCCCCTCACAACACCCCCATCCTGCTGGTTAAAAAGCTAGAAGTACCTGTTAGTTATAGTAGACCATTTAACTGGTTGGGTGGAGGCGTATCCTCTAGCTACAGCAACAGCAGGCGGGGTGTCCAAGATAGTGCTTGAACACATAATTCCCCGATATGGAATGGTAGAGTGCATAGATTCAGACCAAGGAAGCCATTTCACCTCTAAAGTCTGACAAGGAATAATGAAAGGACTGGAAATCTCTTGGGAGTTTCACACCCCGTGGCGCCCTCCCTCCTCTGGGAGGGTCGAACGAATGAATCAGACCCTAAAAAGGCAGCTGTCCAAATTAGTGGTAGAAACGGTAGCACAGTGCTTCACAGCTCCAGGGTCCCGGGTTCGATTCCCGGCTCGGGTCACTGTCTGTGTGGAGTTTGCACATTCTCCTCGTGTCTGCGTGGGTTTCCTCCGGGTGCTCCGGTTTCCTCCCACAGTCCAAAGATGTGCGGGTTAGGTTGATTGGCCAGGTTAAAAATTGCCCCTTAGAGTCCTGAGATGCGTAGGTTAGAGGGATTAGCGGGTAAATATGTGAGGGTAGGGCCTGGGTGGGATTGTGGTCGGTGCAGACTCGATGGGCTGAATGGCCTCCTTCTGCACTGTCGGGTTTCTATGATTTCTATGAAACCAAATTGCCCTGGACTCGGTGTCTACCAATAGCCCTGCTAAGAGTCCGGACGGCACCACGAAAGGATCTGGGACTGTCCCCTTATGCAATGTTATTCGGACTGCCGCATATGGGAACGAAGGGGGATTTACCTGTCCTCGAGACTAAGGATCTGTTTTTAAAGAAGTATATACTGGGCCTGTCCTCCTCTTTATCCTTCCTCAGGAAACAGGGCCTATTGGCACAGACCCCACCTCTCGAATTTACAGTGCACAAAATCCAACCAGGAGATTGGGTCCTGGTAAAGTCGTGGAAGGAAACCAAACTACAACCGGGTTGGGAAGGACCATACTAAACTCTCCTGACCACCGAGACAGCAATCAGAACTGCCGAAGAGGGGTGGACGCATTACACAAGAATCAAGGGACCCGTGAAACCTCCAGACGACACAGGAGTATGGACGACCAAATCAACAGGGGAGCCATTGAAACTAAGACTGAAAAGACTTTGAGTAACGAACTTTTTGTAGCGACCCGAGCGCGGGAACACAGTTGTAATATTATGTACTAAGTCTCTCTCCCTCTCTCTCATTGTACGCTAAGGAACTAAGGCAAGATTAGAATGAAACAGGCAGGCTGGCTCGCACTACTAATCCCTCTGGTAACAGGCCTCCCAACATGGGAAAAGTGGGACCCAGATCCCAAAGATGGGACCATGTTCGAGGTTACGATCCCTAAGAGCCCGGACCCACAGGTGGTGGAAGTTGACCTATGTTTCCTAATACCATGTGGGGGTCTGACTAACCAAAGACGTTATCACGTGGGCTCCCTTCGATATTATGGGGATGGACTGAAGTCCCCTTCTTTTTCCCTGGGGGGGGCACCCCCTGGGGGCCCATCCAATCCGATCATATCCATCCACCAGAGCCCTATAAAACCAGGCCCAGACTGCCCGGATAAGGAATGCAACCCTCTATACCTGACGATAAAAAAAAACCGAGTGGACACAAACGAGCGGCGGAAAAACTACCCACGTACAGTTAGACAACAAAGTGTTCGGGGTACAAGTAAGAGAAGGGGAGAAAGAAAGTGATTTC
This sequence comes from Mustelus asterias, assembly GCF_964213995.1. NCBI lineage: Eukaryota > Metazoa > Chordata > Chondrichthyes > Carcharhiniformes > Triakidae > Mustelus > Mustelus asterias. Next base: position 82,386,966 of record NC_135801.1, on the reverse strand, counting down.
AAGTGTTGTTTTCGAGTAAAGATAGATGAAAAGGGTACGCCATTTATCCACCTGGGGAAGGGGAAGCCAGATACATCAAAATGGTCACCATTTGCTCCTCCCAACGATCCTAGGATAGTAAAAGTAATAGATGTAAAGGACTTGAGACAGACCATTGAAATAGAGACCGGATACGGGGATACAAATGCCTGGGTAGAATGGATAAAATACATTGTAGAAAGTTTGAACAAAAGCAATTGCTCTGCGTCTGGTAGACCGATAACCCAAGTAGCACCCTTCCCGCTGGGGTGGGAGCGTGACCGGAAGGGCATGGAATGCATGTTAGCCCTGTATCAGGACAACACGGCCTGGGGCAATCGAACCTGCACATCTTTGTCACTAATGTTCCCTCCCCTAGAGATGAAGGATTTAAAGACTCCCCCTGCATTCTTCGCCACTACTGTGAATCACACCTCATGCGTGAGTCGACATGGGGCAAAGCTGACCAAAAATGTGGGAGAGCTGAAGTCATGCATAGAGACTGAGAACGTAACTGGAACAACCAGGGGAGGGAACTACTCATTATTGAATGTTCCCAGAGCGGATTTATGGTGGGACTGCGGAGGAAAAGTACTGAGATCGACCCTACCTCCCCAGTGGAAAGGGACCTGCGATATTGTCCAATTGGCTATACCATTTACCCTGGCATTTGAGAAAGAAAAGGTAATAAAAGGAGGAAGGAGTAAAAGGACAGCGATAGAGACCTCCTTCGATGACCGAGTATACTTAGATTCCATAGGGATACCGAGAGGAGTACCGGACGAATTTAAGGCCCGCAACCAGATTGCATCGGGCTTTGAATCAACTCTCTTCTGGTGGGTCACGATTAACAAAAATGTGGACTGGATAAACTATATCTATTACAACCAACAGAGATTTATTAACTATACTAGAGACCTGGTAAAAGGCATAGCTGAACAACTAGATGCCACCAGTAGAATGGCTTGGGAGAACAGAATGGCTTTAGATATGATTTTAGCCGAGAAAGGAGGCGTGTGCGTGATGTTGGGAGGAAGATGTTGCACTTTTATCCCAAATAACACAGCACCTGATGGATCAAACACTCGGGCACTACAGGGACTTGGCCGAAGAAATGGCCGAGAACTCAGGGGTAGACACGTCTCTTACGGGGTTTTTAGAGAACTGGTTGGGGAAATGGAAAGGCATGGTAGTCTCGGTTTTTACCTCCCTAATCACGGTTGCTGGATTACTAATAGCAATCGGGTGCTGCATTATCCCCTGTGTAAGGGGCCTGACTCAGCGACTGATTGAGACAGCCTTGACAAAACAGATGTCAATGAAAGGAAATCAGAAGGACAGTATGTACGTGTTAGACAGTGATAGGATAGATGATATTGACGAAACCACGGGAATGGAGAAAGCTTCTGAAATAATGCTCAAAGAACTCGAAGGAACATATGAGACCCCTCCCCAGTATGCAGAAGACAACAAATATCAACCAGGGAAAAAAAGGGGAACTGTGAAAAACAGATGGGAATGTTGCTTCTGCAGAAAAACCACAAGACTGACGCATAGTGTGTGTGTATGTAATAAGATCAGATAAACAGAAGATGTAGTTAACGGTTAACTGGTGGAACTAAAAAACAATCGCTGACAACTGCAGCTAGCACACACACAGAAGCTTGCACAAGAATAGATAATCAAATAAGGCATAAAACAAACACGAGTAAGGGGTAAAAGGATTAGAAGGGAGAGGAGTAAACAAGGGCCGAGCAAATAGACCTAGGATAGGCTTCTTCAAATGGCAATATAACCTAATCATGGAAGGGAGAGGCGTTGAGAGACTCAAAACTGCTGTGTAAAAAGAGCTGAGTATGTTTGCTGGGTGTGCCTCCTTATCGGACACCCGCTCTTGCAAGACCGTTTGAATAAAACCACTGCTTCAGAATTTGACTCGAGAAAAATTATTAAAGAGTGAGCTGCGTTTCTCACACTCAACAAATTATTAAATAGGAAGCCTTTGATTTCCAAACAGTGTCCCCTCGTTCTAAGTTCTCCCTCTCAGCATCAACCCTGTCAGGTCTCCTCAGTTATGCCTCAATCAGATCACCGCTCATTCTTCTGAATATAATGGTTATGGGCCCAACCTGCCAATCCTTTCCTCATAAGATAACTTCTTTATCCCAGGAATCAGCCAAGCATAAACACTTGTTATGTAAAAAAGATTTCCTATTGTTGCCTTTTGTTCTTTAGCCAATCAACTTAAATCTGCATCCTCTGCCAATCTGGTAGAAGGCTGAAGCAAGATACAAAGGGATATTGTTAAGATGAGAGAATGGCAAAAAGTGGCAGATAACATTGTGCTTTGGGAAAATAAACAGCAGGGATGATATTCTGAACAGAAGTAGGCTTAGCGCTGTGAAAGAAATAGAGGGAATACAGATTCAGAGAACTTTAAAGACAATGGCCGCGATTCTCCCCAAAAAGTTCTAAGTGCTAAATTGCAAGAAAGCTGGTGTAAATCAGGATTGTTTTTTCAGCGGGAGTTCAGACAAGAATCTCCCACACTCTGTGCAATGCAGAGGTCACAATTGTGAATCTCATTAAGTATCGGGGGGGGGGGCCATTCTCACCCAGGAGACTGAAACCAGCGGGCCTCTGCGCGTGTGCAGTGGCCCCGAACTGTCAGCCTCCCGTCTGCTGACCAGCTCGCTCGCTGGCCAGCCCAGGACCCCCACAGTGTTCCTCCCCTCCAGCACCCCCCCCCCCCCCCCCCCACCACCCCCCACGGCTGATCGCACCCCTCCGTCCATTTGCAGGCCAGCCCCGACCTCCCCCCATCCTGGAGCATCCCAATCTCCAACCCCCCCCCCCCGGCAGAACCCTCCCCCACCCGACAGACCCTCCCCTCAGCCAGCACCCCACCCCCCCCCCCACTGACTCACCCCTGCAGAACCCCCCCCCCCCCCAGCCCCTGCGGGCCACCCTCCCCAGCCCGCTCCGATCACTGGGCTCCAGCCCCGACTGATCCCCATGCAGAATGGCAGCGGGAACACCCCCCCCACCCCCACTGATCACCCTAGGCCACGCCACAGCTGGTCCCGCCCTCAAGGCCCTGCCCCTTGGCACTGCCTGATGCCCAGTGGACAGTGCCAAGGTGCCTCCCGGGCATGGGCACTTTGCCCCTTGGGCAGTTCCAGGGGGCACAAGCTGGCACTGCCAGGGTGCCTATGCCCAGGGGGCACCACCCTCCCTGCCGCCTGACCCCCTGGGGGGCCCTGATTGGCCCCCTTCAGTCCAGTGGGGTCAGGCCGCTAGTTCAAAGAACAAGAACTAAGAACAAAGAATAGTACAGCGCAGGAACAGGCTCTTCAGCCCTCCAAGCCTGCGCCGATCATGATGCCTACCTAAAATAAAACCGTATGTACTTACGAAGTCCGTATCCTTCCATTCCCATCCTATTCATGTATTTGTCTCGATGCCCCTTAAATGCCACTATCGTACCTGCTCCCACCACCTTCCCGGGCAGCACGTTCCAGACATTCACCACCCTCTGCGTAAAAAAGTTGCCTCACACAATTCCTCTAAACTTTACCGCACACCCCAATGCTATTATCTATATCTATAGTGTTAATTGCTATGAGATCTGTAAAACAGCAAAGCTGCACAGCTACATTATGATCTTCCTACGCAAGTCATGGAATCACATAGCAAACACAGACTACCATATTTCAACAATCTGCTTGTCACAGGCAACCATAACTTTCCTAAATATACTCTCAAGTGCTACTGTGCATCCAGGGTCCTCCACTCCCTCTCAAATTTCTCACTTCTTCTGCACTCCATTCAATACACATTCTCACTCTCTCCCAAGAGCAAACACGACACGCTGCTTAGAGGTTCCCCGAAAGAGGGGAGCGAGTTTGAATCCCGCTGGAATGAAATATTCCTGACGGGGTGGGAGATGCTAGCGGGCTCAGATAATTCAGTCCCGGGCCTGCTAATCACATTAAAAAGATATGTAAAATATACTAAAATGACTTATCTGGTGTTCCCACTAGTTTCTAGCGGTGGTTCTGACGGCGCCGGATATCTGGCGCTGGGAGATGCGCGGGCGGTAGGAACACATGCGCGAATCCTGCAAATCGGCCGCCATGTGATTCTCCCGGCCCAGTGGCTACTGTTCCTGATGGCCCTGCTGGGACAACAGAGCTGTCAACCAATCAGATTGGCCGGCATCTCTCTGAGGCAGGAGTTCCATTTGAGCGAGGAGTTGGTTGCCAGGCAATTAACGCTTCATGGAGCATTAAATAACTGAGGCACAGTCGGAATGCATTCCTACCCTGTCACCCATTAAATTATGCCCTTGTTGATGATTTGATGTTTATTTTTATTTTTTCATGGCATGTGAAGGCCAACATTTGTTGCCCACTCCTATTGCCTTTAAACTGGCTTGCTCAGAAATTTCAGAGGACAGCTAAGAGTCAGCATTGTCCTGGGTCTGGACTCATCTGTAAACCGCACCAAGTGAGGACATCAGATTTTTTTCCCTGAATGACATTAGTGAACTACGACAATGAATGATACTTCCATGGTCACCATTACTGAGTGTGTGTGCGTGTGTTACTGATCGTTCAGGGAGTCTAAGTTGTTTTGGCAACATGCACGTTTACACACATATTGTAATATGGAACTATGAATAGGCTGCAACTTTCTTTCCATCACTTGGCTGACCAGGAGTCTCTGCTTCTCTTACTGCCTACCACTGATGTGTGTTGAAAGGATTTGCAGGTTGATAATCACAGTATCATGTCTTCTGTTGGGCTTAGTGGAGGGAACTTAAGTATTGCTGAAAAAAGAGAAATGATGTCAAAATGTGCACCCTTCAGGACAGAATCACAAGAATACTAAATCTCAAAGGGAACAACAATTTATATTGCATGAGAAAAGAGGATGCTGCTTGGTTAATAGATAGTGTTGCCATGGGATCCTCTCTAGGCACAGTTCTTGCTGACATCTTCGTTGGTTTCCACGAGAAACATGTCTTCGATGGAATGACCCCTGACCTCCTGCCCCTTGCATATTTCCGATACATAGATGATGCATTTTCTATATCTAAAATTACATGCAAGAATTTCCTTATACACTTTATTGAGCTCTAACCTGCACTTAAATGCTGCAGTCAAACAAGCTCCCTTTCTTTGGTCTGCTAGTTGAGAAATCTGCCAGTGAATTCTGTACCACGATATATTTATTTATTAGTGTCACAAGTAGGCTTACATTAACACTGCAATGAAGTTAATGTGAAAATCCCCTCATTGCCACACTCCAGCGCCAGTGCAGGTACACTGAGGGAGAATTTAGCATGGCCAAAGCACCTAACCAGCACATCTTTCGGACTGCGGGAGAAAACCGGAGCACCCAGAGGAAACACATGCAGACACGGGGAGAACGTGCAGAATCCTCACAGCCAGTGACCCAAGCCAGGAATTGAACCCAGATCCCTGGCACTGTGAGACAGCAGTGCTAATCACTGTGCCACTTTTCTTCATGATACCTGCTCATTTGATTTATTGTTGCATGCATCCAATGTTAACTACACTCTTTATTGTCTCCATCCATCAATAAGGAACCAAAACTTGTAACTTGCCAGCACAAGTTAAGGCGAGCCGGCACTGTTTAAAGTTACCTCTGAAAGGGAAGGTGCACTGTGCCTGGGACAGGTGTTGGCAGTCACTGAGGAAGCAAATCTGATCAGGGGAACAGTGAAGGATGGCACAAAATAGGAGAGACTGGCCTTCATGATTTACAGATACTGTAACAGAGGCCTTGGTGGATTTATTTATTCGTGCCACAAGTAGGCTTACATTAACACTGCAATGAAGTTACTGTGAAAATCCCCCTAGTCGCCACACTCAAGCATCTGTTCAAGTACTCTGAGGGAAAATTTAACATGGCCAATGCACCTAACCAGCACGTCTTTTGGATTGTGGGAGGAAACCGGAGCACCCGGAGAAAACTCACGCACAGACGGAGAGAACGTGCAGACTGTGCACAGAAAATGACCCAAGCAGGGAATCAAACCCAGGTCCCTGGCGCTGTAGGTCCACCTTCACTGGTCAATATAGGCATTGGGATTTCTACAGTTCCATGCACTTTAAGAATTACCCTTATCAGCAACCTTGTAAGCAGACCATACCAAAATATGAGCAAGTAGCAAGAGTAGGCTATTCAGCCCCTCGAGCTTGTTCTGCCATTCAATGAGATCATGATTAATTTGATACTAATATCAAATCTGCATATCACCAACTCCTGATAACCTATCACTCCCTTGCTGACCAAGAATCTATCCACCTCTGCCTTAAAAATATACAAATACACTGCTTCCATCACCTTTTCAGGAAGAGAGTTCCAAATACTCACAACCCTCTATTTTTTGTCTCACTTCCGTTTTAAATGGGTGACCCCATATTTATAAACAGGTATCCCAGTTCTAGATACTCCCACGAGAGTAAACATCCTCTCCACATTCACCCTGTCAAGACCCCTCAGGATCTCGTATGTTTCAATCAAGTCGCCTCTTACTCTTCTAAACTCTACTGGATACAAGCCTAACCTGTCCAACCTTTCTTCATAGGAAACCCAACCACTCCAGGTATCAGTCCAGTAAACCTTGTCTGAACTGCTGCCAATGTATTTACATCTTTATTCTACGAAACTAAGATCAATCTACAACAGACATGTTGTCCTTTCCTTTAAAAGGGGCAGGCTACCTTTAAGAGCAGGAAGCCAGCTAGCACACACTCTAGCCTTGCACGCTTTTTTGTTTCCTGTTGTGTAGGCAGACAGCAGCAGTGTCGGTTGCTTGAACTATACAGCTCAACCATGTGAGTGAGGAGGCAGCATGAAGCTTGCCTCTTGCCTACTTCTACGGCAACAGACACTGGTAGGTTGAAAATCCTGACTTCTGTGTCCAGAAAATGGCACGGACCAATATCTTGCCCTGGAATCCCCAATCCTCCTCAATCCTGTGCCTCAGGGCTTCCCTACACTTGCTGCAATATCCCAGAAACTCCCCCCTCTTAGTGTTTATAATTGTCTAGGCCACACTCGAAGTGTCACCAGAGCCAAGCCATTAGGAGTGGCTTGGCTCTGGCAACACTTGGGAGTGTGGCCTAGACAATTGTAAACACTGAGAAGGGGGAGTTTCTGGGATGTTGCAGCAAGTGTAGGGAAGCCCTGAGGCACAGGATTGAGGAGGGTTGGGGAAAGGGCGAAGAAGCACAAGATGCCATGTTCTGATAGTATTGGTTTGTTCTCGAGGATCTGTTGGAAACCCCGAAGCTCCAACCTCAAAGGCCATTTACACTTTTACTGGGGTTTCCTCCGACCATTCACCAAAGATTGGAAGAACCTGGGGTAAAATTTGACGCAGATTGTTTAATTGACAATCGAGTTATTTATTTTCTTGGTGGGAAAGTAGAAGAGGATATCAAATTTCAATTATTGAATCCCGCCCTGATTGTCAGCTGGCCATATAAATGTCAGGTCATGGTATGCCTTCCCTTTGCAAGTAGAAAGTTTTTTAATAATAAAAAAGTAGTAAATTATATTTAAAATGTGAAGCGCTCGAAATAAAGATTCAAGAATTTAATCTCCAGTTTTCTAAGTGTCGTCCAAATGCCATCCTGTCACTTACACAGAAATTGTGGCCAGCTGTGCTCTCGAGTTCTGACAGTGGGAGGGCATCTCATGAGCGTGGGAAAGGAAAGAAGAAAGCCCAAGAACTTTGGTGTTGTTCACCCTGTGGGGGGAGGGGGGGGGTGGCGGGGAGAGATTTGTCAAAGTCCCTATTTACTGAGTCTTTACTCCTGAGAAAAATTTAAATATTTCACTGGTTCAGACCAATGATGGTCCTCTTGCCTGGCCAGGATCCTATCGAAGGCAAACAAAAAATTATTCAGTGGTTAACTTTCATCACATTTGTCCACCAATATATGTTGCTCTCTGGTGGCTGGAAGCCTAGTTTCCATGAGTGCTCAGCTGTTTTGTAACGCCCACTGTACAGCCCAATTTTGTGCTTGCATTAAAGTTCACCTAATCACTGTCGATACTATGATTCGGTTTATGTGCTATCTTGAAGGTTTAACACAGACTTGAGGTTGTGATTCACCATCTCCCCATGCCGGTTCTGGTGGAGGCATATAGCATGTACTTCTTCCTCATTTACATAATTGCAAGGTGCAGCCCACTGGCACATGCGCTGCAATTTGACTGCATGCACCACAGTGAGCGTAAGAGTGTGTGAGGCGAGCAGACGCTCAGTCCCTCTTTAAGAGAAGTTGCACTGGTGAATCGAAAACTACAAACAATTGAAATCGAAATACATGTGTCAAAGTCAAGGAAAATCAATCATCAGGACGAGAATAGGGTTCCAAGATTTTCGGATACTGCACGGATAGAGGCACTGATATTGGAGGTGTACTTGAATAGAGAGGAAATATTTCCTTAATTCCAGACTCTCAGAGGGGAATGAGAGCAGGTATCAAAGGATATCAATGCCTAAAGTTTGTTCCCTAGGTCTTGGCAACAATGTCTGAGGCCACTTAATGATTTTGGATCATGGAGGATCTTCATATTGTCTCTCATAGCTACCAAACCACTAGGTTCTCACACCCATCCCCACATCACGCATGTAACAGCATTCATTACCCATACCCCATATCACACATGTAACGGCACTCATTATTCATACCCCATCCCCACATCACACATGTAACAGCACTCATTACCCATATCCCATACCCACATCACGCATGTAACAGCACTCATTACCCATACCCCATATCACACATGCAACGGCACTCATTACCCATACCACATCCCCACATCATGCATGTAACAGCACTCATTATTCATACCCCATCCCCACATCACACATGTAACAGCACTCATTACCCATACCCCATATCACACATGTAACAGCACTCATTACCCATACCCCATACCCACATCACGCATGTAACAGCACTCATTACCCATACCCCATATCACACATGTAACTGCACTCATTACTCATACCCCATCCCCACATCATGCATGTAACAGCACTCATTACCCATACCCCATACCCACATCATGCATGTAACAGCACTCATTACCCATACCCCATACCCACATCATGCATGTAACAGCACTCATTACCCATACCCCATACCCACATCACGCATGTAACAGCACTCATTACCCATACCCCATACCCACATCATGCATGTAACAGCACTCATTACCCATACCCCATACCCACATCACGCATGTAAAGGCACTCATTATCCATACCCCATACCCACATCACGCATGTAACAGCACTCATTACCCATACCCACATCACGCATGTAACAGCACTCATTACCCATACCCCATACCCACATCACACATGTAACAGCTCTCATTACTCATGTCTACCATTCACATACTCCACCTCATCCACACTCACAGTTTTTAATTCTGGCTAGACCAGCATTTGTTGCCCATCCTTAATTGCCCTTGAGAGCTGTGGTGAGCTGCCTTCTTGATAAAAAAGTCCCTGTGGTGTAGCTACACCCACAGTGATGTTACAAAGGGTGAACAATCTTCAACAGTGTCAGCCTCACACCCACTTTTTGCTGCCTACAAATACCTCCAGCTATTCAGCAGTGGCAGGCACACCACCCAAACAAAATGTCACACAATCACTGCCTTTAAGCCCTCTCTATTGCGGGACCAGGTTGATATAACAGGAGAGAGAACTGGAGAAACAGAGGGGTTGGGGCTACAGCTCTATCCAATCAGTCCAATGGACGAGATGGTGATCTGGATCATGGGACCATCTGTAACAGAGTCCACGGCATTCTTCACAGCTGTGAGTATTGTGGATGCTGGTAATTTATTGCATTCTGCTCCTTCTCAGCTTCCTCCTCACCCTCAACCCGAGATCTGACAGGAAATGAAAGCTGCAGAGAGTGTGACATCTCCTGCTTTTCTCGCCATCGCCCTTCACTCAACCCAATACTTTCCTTCTGCTTTTATGCTCCGATGCCCGTGACTTGCTCCTGGCCAGCTGTAGCATAGTCAGGAGAGCGGAAGAGACAGAAATCCCACACCAGTAATAAGGAAGCATCATCACTTGATCTGATATTTGCAGCCAGCAGCTCAGATCCTGGCACTGTGCTTGGTTTAGAGAGTGATAACTGCACAAAATTGGTCACTGGGCACAAGTGGCTGCAGCCAGGTCAGCGGGAAAGGGTTACTCATGTGCCAGCTCCCTGGAGGATGAGCTTTTTTGCAGATGAGGACTTTGATGGGACAGTATATAGGAAGTTGCTAAAGAATGTGCAGACCCAGAAACCTGAAGCATCGGCGGGCACTCCAGATAGTCTACTGTCACTGTCAAAGGTCTGGCTCCAAAATGGCGCAGGGCTTTGTGCAGAGTTTGGAGCGCATCCCTTCTGTGAAAATGGAGGCCAACTCTATGAAAACAAGAGTGTTGAACTCAGGCAGACATTACTGAGTATCTCATTGCTGTAGAGAAGCTCAGGCTTAGATAATGTGATCCAAGCCTGGTGCCATGCAGGCCGGGCTGCTGCCATCATGGCTGTGAATACCAGTACTCAAAGCAACTTGTATCTGAGCAGAGTGCTGAGGCAGTGCCCCAGGGAAGTGGAAGTAGAGTCATAGAGGTTTACAGCATGGAACCAGGTCCTTTGGTCCAACTTGTCCATGTTGCCCTTTTTTTTAAACAAAAAAGCTAGTCTGAATTGCCCACGTTTGACCCATATCCCTCTATACCCATCTTACTCATGTAACTGTCTAAACACTTTTTAAATGACAAAATTGTACCCGCCTCTACTACTACCTCTGACAGCTTGTTCCAGACACTCACCACCCTCTGTGTGAAAAAATTGCCCCTCTGGACCCTTTTGTATCTCTCTCTTCTCACCTTAAACCTATGCCCTTGAGTCTTACACTTCCCTACTTTTGGGAAAAGATATTATTTATCTGATCTATGCCTGTCATTATTTTATAGACCTCTATAGCATCACCCCTAAGCCTCCTACACTCGAGAAAAAAAAGTCCCAGTCTATCCAGCCTCTCCTTATAACTCAAACCATCAAGTCCAGGTTGCATCCTAGTAAATCTTTTCTACACTCTTTCTAGTTTAATAGTATCCTTTCTATAATACGGTGACTAGAACTGTACACAGTATTCCAAGTGTGGCCTGACCAATGTCTTGTATAACTTCAACAAGACGTCCCAACTCCTGTATTCAATGTTCTGACCAATGAAACCAAGAATGCCGAATGCCTTCTTCACCTCCCTGTCCACCTGTGACTCCGCTTTCAAGGAGCTATGACCATGTACCCCTAGATCTCTTTGTTCTATAACTCTCCCCAGTGCCCTACCATTAACTGAGTAAGTCCTGCCCTGGTTTGATCGACCAAAATACATCACCTCACATTTATCTAAATTAAATTCCATCTGCCATTCGTCAGCCCACTGGCCCAATTGATCAAGATCCTGTATTCTGAAGGTAGGAATGTTTGAAGTTATCATTATGCACATGATCATATTTCAGTGGCTGTTGACATCAAGTCAACAACATGTCTGAATTCTGCACACCATGTGGCTGTTGGATATTTTGTAGTAAGAAGTCTCACAACACCAGGTTAAAGTCCAACAGGTTTATTTGGTATTTTGTAACCAGGTTTCTATCTCTCCATCTCTGAAGGCCAGGTACGTTGAGATTCCTCTAAGCTCTGATGCCTTCTTCTCTGCAGATGCCATTTGAGAGATTGCTGGAGGGCTAACTCTGGTTCTTTGCCTCTGAACACCGCTCGACAATCACCAGGCAAGACTGTTCTCTTCCTGTGGGGGAGCACTTCAGCAGTCACGGGCATTCAGCCTTGGATCTTCAGGTAAGCGTTCTCCAAGGCGGCCTTCACGACACACAACAGCGCAGAGTCACTGAGCAGAAACTGATAGCCAAGTTCCGCACACATGAGGACGGTCTAAACCGGGATGTTGGATTTATGTCACATTATCAGTAACCCCCACAGCTTGCCTCCTGGACTTGCACAATTTCACAAGCTGTACTGTCTGGAGACAATACACATCTCTTTAACCCGTGTTGAATGCTCCCTCCACCCACATTGTCTGTACATTTAAGACCTGGCTGGCTGTAGAGATTTGCATTCTAATCAGTATTCTGTAATTTGATTTATGTGTCTGTGCCCTGTTTGAGAACAGAGACCACTCTATCTGACGAAGGAGCATTGCTCCGAAAGCTTATGGTATTTGCTACCAAATAAAACTGTTGGACTTTAACCTGGTGTTGTGAGACTTCTTACTGTCTTTGCCTCTCTCCAGTGTTGTGTGTTATTTTCACCTGCAAGAAGGGAAAAGAAGAGACCGATGAGTGAGAGGAATGGAATACGTTTGCCTGATGGATGAAGAACATTTGTTAAAGATGTCGTTGAGAAACTGACGTGACACTGATAAGGATGAGTGTGAGTGGATGGATAGATGGGAATGCGAATAAGTGCACAAATAGTGAAAAAAAATCGAGAGTCCAAATATTTTGCAGTCAATGAAATACAGTTACATTTGTAATGTAGGAAACATGGCAGCTAATTTAACACAAGTTCCTCCAGACATACAGACAACAATATGATCGTGATTAGATCATCGGTTATTGAAACGTTGATTGATGGGCTGAGCCATCAGGGATAACTCCCTTGCTCTTCTTCAAAATATTGCCACAAGGTCTTTTACCTTGGCTTGAGAGGGCAGATAGGATCTCAGTTTCACATTTTATCTGAAGGATTGCACCTCTGATAGTGCTGTACTCTCCCAGCAGTGCACTGGAGTGCCAGCTTAGATTTATGTACTCAGTTCTCCAGGGTGGGACTTGAACCAACCCCCTCCCCCTTCCTCCCCACCCCTTCCCCCCTCCTCCCCACCCCCCTCCCCACCCCTGTCCCCCCTCCTCCCCACCCCCCTCCCCACCCCTGTCCCCCTTCTCCCTCCCCCCCTCCCCTCCACTGCCCTCCCCTCCCTCCCTCCCTCCTCTGCCCTCCACCCTCCCCATCCCCTCTCCCCTCCTCCCCACCACCCTCCCCAACTCCGTCCCCACCCCTTCCCCCTCCCCTCTCCAAACCCTTGCACTCCCCTCCCCACCACCCTCCCCGCTCCCCACCCCTTCTCTCTCCCCTCTCCAAACCCCTCCCTCCTCCCCCCCACCCCTTCCCCCTCACCCTGCCTCCCTCCTCCCCCATCCCTCCCCCCTCCCCCTCCTCCCCTTCTCCGCCTCCCTCCTCCCCCACACCCCTCCCCCCACCCCCTTGGGAGGAGGGGGGAGGGGGTGGGAGGGGGGAGAGGGAAGGGGTGAGAAGAGGAGTGGGGAGCGGGGAGGGTGGTGGGGAGGGGGGGGGGGTGGAGGGGAGTGGGGAGGGGGTGGGGAGAGGGAAGGGGTAGGGGGGTGAGGGGGGAGTGGGGAGGAGGTGGGAGGGGGGAGGCGGGAGGGGGTGGGGAGAGAAGAGGGGGTAGGGAGCGGGGAGGTGGGAAGGGTGGTGGGGAAGGTGGTGGGGAGGGGGAGGTGGAGGGGCGTGGGGAGGGGAGTGGGCAGGGTGGGGTGGGGAGCGGGGAGGGCGGTGGGGAGGGGGGAGGTGGAGGGGCGTGGGGAGGGGGGACAGGGAGGGGGGTGAAGAGGGTGGTGGGGAGGGGGGGTGGGGAGGTGGGAGGGGAGGGGGTGGTGAGGGTGGAGGGGAGGGGGAGGGGAGTGGGAGAGGGGGTGGGAAGAGGTGTGGGGAGGGGGGAGGAGGTGGGAGGGGGTAGGGGCTGGGGAGGGGGGGAGTGGGGAGGGTGTGGGGAGGGGGCTGGGGAGGGTGGTGAGGAGGGGAGATGGGGAGGGGGTGGGGAGGAGTGAGGGGGGTTGGGGTGGGTGGAGGGGGTGGGGAGGAGGGGGGCGGTGAGAGGGGGAGGGGGGAGAGGGGAGGGGTGAAGAGGGGGGAGGGGGTGGAAAAGGGGACGGGGTGGGGATGGGGGTGGAGAGGGAAGGGGGAGGGGAGGGAGGGGGGAGGGAGTGGGGTGGGGAGGGGTGAGGGGTTGGGGAGGGGGGCTGCGGAGTGGGGAAGGGGAGGGGGAATGGCGTGTGAGGGGGGTGGGGAAAGGGGAGGGGGGGAATGGCGTGGGAGGGGGTTGGGGAAGGGGGAGGGGGGAGGAGGGAGGAGGGGAGGGAGGGGGGAGGAGAGGGGAGGAGGGGGGAGGAGGGGGGAGGGGGGGAGGAGGGGGGACGGGGGAGGGGTGTGCGGAGGAGGGTGGGGGGGAGGAGGGGTTGGGGAGGGGGGTGAGGGGGGAGTGCGTGAGGAGGGGGGAGGGGGAAGGCAGAAGCGGGGAGGGGCAAGGGGGATGGGGGAGGGCAGAGGAGGGAGGGAGTGGGGGCAGAGGCGGGAGGAGGGGGAGGGGTGTGGGGGGAGGAGGGGGAGGGATGGGGCGGAGGGGAAGGGGAGGAGGAGGGAGGGGGGAGTAGGGGGAGGGAAGGGGTGAGGGGTGAGTGGGAGGGGGAGGGTTGGGGAGGGGGGAGGAGGGGATGGGGTGAGGACGGTCGAGTGGGGAGGGTGGTGGGAAGGGGGAGGAGGAGGGGGGTGGGAGGGGGTAGGTGGGATGTGGGAGTGGGTAGGGTGGTGGGGAGATGGGAGGAGGGGGGAGGTGGGTGGGGAGTGGGGGAAGGAGTTGAGGAGGGGTGTGGGGAGGAGAGGGGAGGGGGTTGGAGGTGGGGGGGAGGGGGTAGGGGGGGAGAGGGTAGGGGGTTGGCGGGGAGGGGGTGGGGAGGGGTTGTGGAATGGTTTGGGGAGGAGGGGGGGGGTTGGGAGGGGGAGGAAGGGTGAGGTGGGAGTGGGTGGGGGGTGGAGACGGGGAGGGGAGTGGAGGGAGGGGAGTGGGAAGGAGGGGGGTTGGGGAGGGGGAGGAAGGGGGAGGTGGGAGCGGGAGGGGAGTGGGGGGAGGGGACGGGGAGGGGGATGGGGGTGTGTGTGGTGGGGAGGGAGGAGGGGGGAGGAAGGTGGGGAGGGGTGTTGGGATGGGAGAGGGGGAGGGAGGAGGGGGGAGGAGGAGCGAGGGAGGGGGGATCAGGGAGGAGGGGGGAGAGGAAGAGGGGGGTGGAGAGGGGTGGAGGGGAGAGGGGGAGGGGTAGGAGAAGGGGGAGAGGGGCAAGGTTTAAATGAGATGTACAAGGCAGGTTTTTTACACAGAGAGTAGTGGGTGCCTGGAACTCGTTGCGGGGGGGGGGGAGGTATTGGAAACGGATACCGTAGTGACTTTTAAGGGGCGTCTTGACAAATACATGAATAGGATGGGAATAGAGGGATATGGTCCCCGGAACGGTAGGGGGTTTTAGTTCAGTAGGGCGCGGGGGGGGGGGGGGGGGGGGAGCATCAATGTCTGGTGAGGGGTGGGTTAATGAGATTCAGATTCATTGAAATGCATGTAAAGCAGGTTCACACCTGTTATGATGATGTCGCCGGCAAGGAGCGGGAAGATCCAAAATCACGATCTTGCTGGCGAGTTCTAAGACTTCCGGATCTTGAGCTCCCACCGGCATTCACATGGACAGCAAGCATGGGTCCAATATTGCCCCCTATAATTCTATGGTAATAGTACTTAAGTTAATTGCAACGGATTCACACCGGTAGGAAATGCAACCAGACAGTTGAATAGAAAACAGAAAATGCTGGAAAACTTCAGCAGGTCTGGCAGCATCTATGGAGAGAGAAATTGAGTGGATGCTTTGAGTCCAATCTGAGTCTTCTTCATAAAGTGCAGACAGTTGAATAGGTTTTATGGTTAGCATATTTGATACATGTCTATTTTCCCATTTGGTTTTCCCCTCTTTAATCAGGTGAAATCCCTTGGTTTAGAGGTAATCTGAAGTACAGTGTTTTAGTCCTCAAGGGGTTAATAGTATCATAACCATGTTAGACTTACTCTGTCCAATACCAGCAAACATTCCAGTCTTATGTAGAAACTCCCCCGGGGTGTTTCTATTCAAGTCTTAAATCCATTAGTTCACTCATTGCTACAGACAGTGCAAGTTGGATAGCTGTAACAATAAAAATGGGAAATTTCACAAACAGTCCAAAACTTCCCAGGAATAATATAAATAATGAAGAGCTGGATCAAAATAACGAGACTCTGGTGAACGTTGTGAGTGCGCTACTTTTTGCAACACTCTTTTTGGTCATGATTGCTATGGGCTGCACTGTTGACCTGAAGAAACTGTGGGCTCACCTGAAGAGACCTTGGGCACTAGTTGTGGGCATGGTTTGCCAGTTTGGGCTTATGCCACTCATTGCATTCACCCTTGCAATTTCCTTTGCGTTGAAACCTGCTTCAGCAATTGCTGTGCTTATTATGGGCTCATGTCCTGGTGGAACTATTTCAAATGTAATGAGCTACTGGACTGATGGGGACATGGATCTCAGGTAAATATCCACATGGTTTCACTTATCAAGTTATGTATGTTCTTTCCTTGTCTGCACATCCTTTCGGCACAACATTTACTGTGTAATTGTGGATTGAGAAATTCTATCTTTCTCTCTTTTCCCTGTTCTCTTTATGCAAAGTCAGAAACTTTGTTTCTTAATAATTCAAAATTGACCTGGGTTTATCTCAGGAGCTTTGAATTACTTATTTTTAAGCTTGTCCAACACTATATATGCTCGCTCCCTGTATCCTCGCAAACTTCACATTTAACTTGAGATCATTTTACAAATGAATGACTGTAGATCAAAGATCAGGGCTTAATATTGTAAACTGATGAGAAATATGGAGGAACATGACTATACTTCAAACGTGACCATTTCTGAGATGATTTTTTTTTCAAAACTTTCAAATTCATGTTAATTTATTTTGTCCTTCAAATGTTAAAAGATGGACACAACAAATGTTTAAAAATTTTCTGGTATTTCTTTGCTGCCTTTCGTTCATTGTGTTCAATATTCACTCAAAGTGAAACTCGATGTCATTTGACAAGATTTGCTGTGTCCTCGATTACTCCAGAAAGTTTCTAGTAACTCAATAATAGCCGGCCACTGGGTTGTTCAAATTCCTTCAGAAGGAGCCGAATTACCTACAAAACAATGAGAACAATTCTCTGTAAGTATCACATCGTGTACCTCCTGTGCCTCCCTGGCACTGGACACATTACCTCCTGCAAAGCATATTGGAACCTTATCTTTTTAATCCTCTGCCATTCTGGCAGAAAAGAACCTTCGGTCTCGCCTGTAATTGTTCCAGTGCAACATCAACGGATTTCTAATCCTCTATCCCGGCAAACTGCCGCCTCTTCAATTTCCCTTTGCAAACTAAAGTCGTTGAGTACATTATTCTCTCCCAGGTTTGTGCCCGTCACTCCTGCAATTCCACATTTGCATCTCTCAACCGAAGTTCCGGCCCGACCATTGCACTGAAGCACCCTTATTGAAAGTCACAAATGAACTTCTCTGTGACTGTGACTCTTGTGTATTATTGCTTTTCATCCTTCTCAATCTCGATTGCAGCCTTTGAAATGGTTGATCACATCGGGCTCCTCCTGTGCCTTTCTAGCACTATCTAGCACAGTGGTACAGGTTGGTTCCATTCATACCGACCCAAACCCGGAGAGAGCAAGTCCACAATAGTTTCAAACTAGCCTTGCTCTGGGGCAGCCGTCATGCACAGGCTGCCCTTTGGTGATATAATCGACAGGCAGAGGATTAGAAAGGTAAGGTTCCTGTCACAAACTCAGGACGGCCCAAAGCACTTTGCAGCTAATGAAGCATTTTTAAAGTGTAGTCACAGGGGTAATGAAGGAAAGGTGGTGGCAGTTAATGGGCGCACAGCAATCTCCCATAAACAGCATTGAAATAATGGGCTGTCGCACCAGGGTGTTGTATTTAGGGGACACTGCAAAGATGTGCTGGGGAAATCCCTCACTCCAGGATTTTCCAGTAAGGTTTGCATGGCAATTGCCCGATACGTACAAACTTCCCTTCAGGAATTGACTTGCACTCGGAATCATCAAATCTTCAGATGGTTCTGACTGTGTTACATCAATAGTTACTCAGAGAAAGCTGGAAGGATTAGAACACTTCCAGCTTCTGCAGAACTATTGTACAAACCCAGGGAGCTACCCCTACACTCCTGAACTTCCAGGGTACTCCCCCGTCCTACAACATTCCCTCCTCCATTCCCTCTAACACCATCTGCCAACTGCAACCCCCTCCCCCTACAGATCACCCCACCCATCCTAACTATCCCCTCCTGAGGTTCTCCCATGGAGGGACTCCTTCCTCCCCAAGGGGACCCTACCTGCCAGAGCCAGACTGCTGATCTCTCCTATAACCCCTCCACTCCGCCAGGTCCGACTCTCAACCTCACCCTCCCCAATACCTGACCCCACCAAACATCCCTCTTCCCATGGTCCCTCCTGACCCCAAAATCCAAAGCCTGATTCATGGCTCAATGACACGATAATCTGTTATACTGATATTGGCTGAGGGTTAAATACTGGCCAGGACACCCCAGAAGGATAAACGTACCCAGTCAAACATTATTAACTTAAAGCCTCAACTAAGAGAAATTTCAGACCATGAAAGGCACTTAGTCAGCTTTACCAGCCATAGACTGGGTCTGGAAATGAAATGTCCTCCCTCCTAGTTTTCAAACCTGTAAAATTATCTCAGGGTAGAATATGTCTACAGGTATATTATAGCAAAAATTACTCTTTTTAAGTTGACCAATACTTAAAATGCTAACTTAAGAATTCTAGGATATTGTTATCCATATGTGAACTCGTAAGGATAGAAGTGTGAGCCTACAACGCTTTTCTACTTACGAATATCGATTATAAAAATCAATTATAGATTACATTATAGTAATGGATACTATATCATAATAATTAAAGATAAACAATTTTTAAATCCACCTACAGGGATGGTGCAGGAGGGAGGGATTCAGATACCTGGACAATTGGGGCTCTTTCTGGGGTAGGTGGGACCTCTACAAATGGGATGGTCTACACCTGAACCAGAGGGGTACCAATATCCTTGGGGGGTGGGGGGGGGGGGGGAATTTGCTAATGCTCTTCGGGAGGGTTTAAACTAATTCAGCAGGGGGTTGGGAACCTGAATTGTAGCTCCAGTGTACAGGAGGTGAAGAGTAGGGAGGTCATGGATAAGGTTTCAGCGTCGCAGGAGTGTACTGGCAGGCAGGAAGGTGGTTTGAAGTGTGTAGACTTCAATGCCAGGAGCATCCGGAATAAGGTGGGTGAACTTGCAGCATGGGTTGGTACCTGGGACTTCAATGTTGTGGCCATCTCGGTGACATGGATAGAGCAGGGACAGGAATGGTTGTTGCAGGTTCCGGGGTTTAGATGTTTCAGTAAGTACAGGGAAGGCGGTAAAAGCGGCGGAGGTGTGGAATTGTTAGTCAAGGACAGGATTACGGTGGCAGAAAGGACGTTTGATGAGGACTCGTCTACTGAGGTAGTTTGGGCTGAGGTTAGAAGCAGGAAAGGAGAGGTCACCCTGTTGGGAGTTTTCTATAGGCCTCCGAAAAGTTCCAGAGATGTAGAGGAAAGGATTGCAAAGATGATTCTGGATAGGAGCGAAAGTAACAGGGTAGTTGTTATGGGGGACTTTAACTTTACAAATATTGACTGGAAAAGCTATAGTTCGAGTACTTTAGAGGGGTCAGTTTTTGTCCAATGTGTGCAGGAGGGTTTCCTGACTCAGTATGTAGATAGGCCAACAAGAGGTGAGGCCACATTGGATTTGGTACTGGGTAATGAACCAGACCAGGTGTTAGATTTTGAGGTAGGGGAGCACTTTGGTGATAGTGACCACAATTTGGTTATGTTTACTTTAGCGATGGAAAGGAATACCTATATACCGAAGGGCAAGAGTTATAGCTGGGGGAAAGGCAAATATGATGCGATCAGGAGAGATTTAGGATACATAGGTTGGGGAAGGAAACTGCAGGGGATGGACACAATTGAAATGTGGAGCTTGTTCAAGGAACAGCTACTGGGCATCCTTGATAAGTATGTACCTGTCAGGCAGGGAGGAAGTGGTCGAGCGAGGGAACTGTGGTTTACAAAAGACGTTGAATCTCTTGCGAAGAGGAAGAAGGAGACTTCTGTAAAGATGAGACGTGAAGGCTCAGTTAGGGCGCTTGAGAGTTACAAGTTAGCCAGGAAGGACCTAAAGAAAGAGTTAAGAAAAGCCAGGAGGGGACATGAGAAGTCTTTGGCAGGTAGGATCAAGGAAAACCCTAAAGCTTTCTATAGGTATGTCAGGAATAAAAGAATGACTAGCGTAAGATTAGGGCCAGTCAAGGACAGTAGTGGGAAGTTGTGAGTGGAGCCTGAAGAGATAGGAGAGGCGCTCAATGAATATTTTTCGTCAGTATTCACGCAGGAAAAAGACAATGTTGTTGAGGAGAATACTGAGATACCGGCTATTGGACTAGACGGGATTGAGGTTAATAAGGAGGAGGTGTTAGCAATTCTGGAAAGTGTGATTCTGGGCTGGATGGGATTTATCCCAGGATTCTCTGGGAGGCTAGGGAGGAGATTGCAGAGCCTTTGGCTTTGATCTTTAGATCATCATTGTCGACAGGAATAGTGCCAGAAGACTGGAGGATAGCAAATGTTGTCCCCTTGTTCAAGAAGGGAAGTAGAGACAACCCTGGTAATTATAGACCAGTGAGCCTTACTTCTGTTGTGGGCAAAGTTTTGGAAAGGATTATAAGAGATAGGATTTATAATCATCTAGAAAGAAATAATTTGATTAGGGATAGTCAACATGGTTTTGTGGAGGGTAGGTCGTGCGTCACAAACCTTATTGAGTTCTTTGAGAAGGTGACCAAAGAGGTGGATGAGGGTAAAGCAGTTGATGTGGTGTATATGGATTTCAGTAAAGCGTTTGATAAGGTTCCCCATGGTGAGCTATTGCAGAAGATATGGAGGCATGGGATTGAGGGTGATTTAGCGGTTTGGATCAGGAATTGGCTAGCTGTAAGAAGACAGAGGGTGATGGTTGATGGGAAATGTTCATCCTGGAGTTCAGTTACTAGTGGTGTATCGCAAGAATCTGTTTTGGGGCCACTGCTGTTTGTCGTTTTTATAAATGACCTTGATGAGGGTGAAGAAGGATGGGTTAGTAAATTTGCGGATGACACTAAAGTCGGTGGAGTTGTGGACAGTGCGGAAGGTTGGTGCAGGTTACAGAGGGACATAGATAAGCTGCAGTGCTGGGCTGAGAGGTGGCAAATGGAGTTCAATGCGGAAAAGTGTGAGGTGATTCACTTTGGAAGGAGTAACAGGATTACAGAGTACTGGGCTAATGGTAAGATACTTGGTAGTGTGGATGAACAGAGAGATCTCAGTGTCCATGTGCATAGATCCCTGAAAGTTGGCACACAGGTTGATAGGGTTGTTAAGAAGGCGTACGGAGTGTTAGCTTTTATTGGTAGAGGGATTGAGTTTCGGAGCCAGGAGGTCATGTTGCAGCTGTACAAAACTCTGGTGCGGCCGCACTTGGAGTATTGCGTACAGTTCTGGTCACCGCACTATAGGAAGGATGTGGATGCATTGGAAAGGGTGCAGAGGAGATTTACTAGGATGTTGCCTGGTATGGTGGGAAGGTCTTATGAGGAAAGGCTGAGGGACTTGAGGTTGTTTTTGTTAGAGAGAAGGTTAAGAGGTGACTTAATAGAGGCATACAAGATGATCAGAGGATTAGATAGGGTGGATAGTGAGAGCCCTTTTCCTTGGATGGTGATAGCTAGCACAAGGGGACATAGCTTTAAATTGAGGGGTGATAGATATAGGACAGATGTCAGAGGTAGGTTCTTCACTCAGAGTGTGGTAAGGGCGTGGAATGCCCTGCCTGCAGCAGTAGTGGACTCGCCAACATTAAGGGCATTTAAATGGTTATTGGATAAACATATGGATGATATTGGAATAGTGTAGATGAGAGGGGCTTTAGATTGGTTTCACTGGTCGGTGCAACATTGAGGGCCGAAGGGCCTGTACTGCGCTGTAATATTCTATGTTCTATATTAAGAAACAATTTGGATATTCAAACAAATATTGATTTGTAGAAGAGTATACTCACAATCCAGTATAATTTCTTAATAGTATGGAGTGGCTTTATCTCAACCCTTAAGGGGAGTTAATGGTAAACTTGACCCCTTGTGTGCTAAGGAGGGCTGACCTATTTTGTTTTTCTGTATTTGTGTTTTTTTAAAATCATGGACCCTGCTCCTGTTGCTGTCACAAAACAAGTTGCCATTGTTCATTATATTCTACAAAAACAATGATTAAAATACATCTTCTAAATCTTTTTTTGAATTGTTTAATGGGAACCCTTGCAGATCATTTGTTTGCTGCCTGCCTTCTAACAGGTGTTTGGCTTTCTCCCAACTGAAAGGCACACAAAGTTCCTTTCTGAGTTCCTGTGCAGTAAGTGCATTGACTAACCTTTTGGCACGGGTTCAAATGCTACATAATGGGGCCGATGTTACCAAATTGGGACGAAGCCGCGCTCCAGCGCCCCCATGCGCCTTTTTTGGCGTGGGTCTAGTGGGCGGGGCCTAGCGTATTTACATCTGTCGGAGCGCTGACCTGCGCAGTTCGGAGCCGACAGCACAGCGCGCACAGGCACGAAAGTCAAAGGCAGCGCTGACAGCAGTGGGGATGAAAGGAATCCCCTTTGGAGGATAATGTCCAAGGACATTAGGGGATTCCTTTCATCCCCTGTGCTGCCTTAGACTTTCCCTGGTGGGGGTGGAGGGGGGTGTCTGATGGGGATGATGCGACGTCTGTGCCCTTGGGGGGGGGGGGGGAAGGAGTGGGTGGGTGACGTGTCAGCCCCTGGGGCAGGGGGGGGGGGGGGGAGATATCCCTCCTCCGGTGGGGTGGAGGGATTGGTCCAAGACTGCCTGCTGCATCCCCCCCCCCCTCCCGCCAGGGGCTGACGTCACTCACCTGCTCCATCGCCCCCCCCCCCCTCCCACCCCAGGGAAAGACAGAGCAAGGCCAGGAAGGTGCAGGAGGCTGTCGAAGGACTGCAGGTCGGAAGGATGGTGGAGGGAGACCAGCAATCGAGGTAGATCGGGGGTGTGCCCCGCCGAGGGGGGGACTGCCACCATGGGTAGGACGCAGGTGGTCCCCCAGGACTGGCAGTGCCACGCGGCGCCTGGGCTTCTGGAGCTCACTGCAGAGGCATCGGTGTCCCATGGAGTGACCCAGGGGACAAAAGGGGCACCCAGGGAGGAGGAAGGGCGCGAGCCCACGCCGGGGCATTCCAGCCAGGAGACCGTGGCTACGGCAACACCCTCCGACTCCCCCCTTCCCGACACTGGGGCATCTCAGGGGCAGCGGGATGAAGAGGGTTCCATGGTAACACCCCAGACACCTGGAAGCCAGTCAGGGCCCTCAGGGTCCATGGCCTCTAGGGGACGGCCACCATGCGCATCACAGGCCACGGGGCGTGGTCGGCAGCTGGCCCCCTCCCCCTCCACCGTACATTCTGGGGAGTCACTGAGGTGTAGTGTGAGGCAGCGTGAGGTTCGGAGGTCGTAGTTGCACTGGGATGGCACGGGAGAAGGGCTGCACTAGTTGGGAAGGACTGGAAGCCGCAGTGTTCCCTTTTCACAGGTTTCCGTGTTTCACCAGCTTACCTTTACTGGAATTAAATGTATTCCCTCCGCAACCACCTGCGAATAGGTTGTCTCGAATAGCATCCCTGCCCCATTGACGGTCACCCAATGGATGCCTCATGGTGATATCAGTTGGGGTGGGCCCTCAATGTGGTGTCACTGAGCAAAGGAGGCAAAGGAAGCCATTGGTCTCTCATACCCCATGGGCGATGACCTCCCGTCCCCCAACCCACCCGCCCCGGGGCCCTGTATGGGGGTTTCGGATACCTTACCCACTAGACCGGCGTGGGCCCGGGTGCCACCGTGCATGTGGATCTCAGGCAGGAGTCAGACTGGTTTGCACCAGGGCATCATCCGAATAGTGCCTAGCGTGTCGTCATCACCCTCCTGCCTGGCAGATATATCGCGAGCACAGGGTACCCAGGCCTACCGCTCCGGTGTGACAATGCGTGGGATAACTGGAAGGCACATTCCGGTGTTGGGGGTGGTGGGGGGGAATGGATCCCACTATCACCAGACACTAGCCACTGAACCGCATGGTGATCAGAGCCTGTCTCGCTGCCCTCGCACGCCTCCGCTGCGCTGCCAGCCCTGCACCGCCTGGCAGGTGTTCCATGGCGCCCTCAGCCTCCTCTTCCTCCGCCTCCTCTTCCTCCGCCTCTTCTTCCTCCTCCAGGAGGTCACCTCGCTGCTGAGCCAGATTGTGCAGGGCACAGCACACCACCACTATGCGCGAGGTGACCAGGGGGCTGTACTGGAGGGCCCCTCCGACTCGGTCCAGGCACCGGAACCGCAACTTTAGGAGCCCAAAGCACCTCCACTGTCCCGCGGGTGGCTACATGGGCCTCATTATAGCGGGTTTCCGCCTCCGTCACAGGCCTCCGCACAGGCGTCATCAGCCATGTGCGGAGCGGGTAACCCTTATCACCCAGTAGCCATCCCCACAGCCTGGGCTCCTCCTCAAATACCTGAGGGATGTCGGACATCCTTACGATGTAGCTATCATGCCCACTATCTGGATGTCTGGGGCAGAGGTGCATGATGGTCATGTTGTGGTCACAGACGATTTGCACATTCAGGGAGTGGAACCACTTCCTATTGATGAATCGTTGTGGATCCTGTAGGGGGGCCCTGAGGGCGACCTGGGTGCAGTCGACTGCCCCGCAATTGCCACGAACCCCGCAGCCCGGGCTTCCTGATGGGCATGGTCCAAGTCGAATTTGATAAACCGCCCAGCTCAGGCATACAGGGCCTCGGTGACCTGCTTGACACACGTGTGGACTGCAGACTGGGAGATGCCACAGACATCTCCGCTTGGGCTCTGGAAAGAGCCGGTGGCGTAAAAGTTCAGGGCTGCCGTCAATCCGACAGCCATTGAGAGTGGGTGCCCCCCCCGCCCCTCGGCGCCAGGTCCTGCAGCAGGTCACATAGGTGTCGCACAGTCTCCTTTCGGAGTCTGAGACGTCGGCGGCATATGGTGTCCGACATCTCCTCGAAGGAGACTCGTGCACGGAAGTGCCGGGGTCTCTGCTCCCTCCTGCGAAGCCCCCGCCCTGGGAGAATGTCGGCCACCTCCTGCCTCTGATGGTCGTCTCCCTCCAGCCCTGTAGGTGGTACGGCCCGGGCCTCCTGGGCCCGCAGTTCTTCCTCCAGTTCCTCCTCCTCGGCTCCAGCAGCAACCAGTAGTACAGCCACATTGATTGGTTGCATTCCAAACGCCATCTTGCCACTCTGAAAGGGGGAGGGGGATGGGGGGGGGGGGGGCGGGGAGGAGCAGATGTTGGAGTCATTGACAGCCACAGCCCCCCCATTACCCTCAATCCCCCCAGCCCCAGGCTGCACACAGCCACAGTCCCTGGTTGCTTTGGCAGGCTGCTGCAGTGCTATGTGCACTCAGTGCACATCTTCAGCCTTCAGCCTGCAGTGAGCTGTGGTGCTAGGACCCAGCTGCACTGCAGGGCTCAGTGTTGTGCAGAGCAGCAGCCCCCCTCCCCGCCCCCCCCACACAGTCCCTGAGACGCCACCCACCCGGGACAGCAGAATGGCTGCGACTTCCAACGCACGTAAGTACCACGGAGCCTCCGATCGCAATGCGCCTACCTCCTCTCACACCCTCGCTGTGGAGGCGCCTGCTCCCGACTTTTATTTCGCAGGTCGGTAATTGCGTGGGCGCAGATTGGGGCGGAGGATGGTAAAGTGGGAAACTTCGGTAAAGTTGGGCGCGGGCTTCATTATGCCGATTTAAATGCATGCAAATGCATTTAAATCGGCCCGCCGGTCGATCCTGGCGCGCGCCGGATCGGCACCCGGGTCGGCCGTTTGTAAAGGCGTGATTGGCCTTGGGTCGGGTCTGGACCGTGTTTTAGGCCCGACGCCCAACTTTGCCACGATTTCGCGCCCAAAATTTTGGTAAAATCGGGCCCAATGTGATGTAATCTTTACTTTATTAAGTTAACTAACACCTCAATTTCTTCATTAAATGTGTCACTACCTTTACAGGGCAAGATCCCATTCAACTGAGTCTCTGCCCCGTTTTTGATCTTTCCATGTTCCAGTGGAACTGGAGATGGACACTTCTTATGTCCCAATCCTTCTGTGCAAACCTCATTGAAACAAAGGATAGGATATCACCCACTGGAATTCCACTACCACCTTCACCTTCAAAGCACAATTCTCTTGAGAAACAGCAGGCTCATAACTAGAATTGCTTTGAAAATGGTAACAGATTTCTGCCCAAAGTACATAATGTTCCTGAGCCTGTCACGGGTCAATTCATGGAATGCCTACATCTGATTGAGTTAATCCCTAATGCACATTTAATTCACTTAAATATTTTTCTGATGTTCTTGGCATTTAGTAGTTAACATCCTTGGAGTATTAGCCATGTTAGGTGCTGTACAGAGATCCTACGTACCAGTTATCGGTTACTGCACTAGTGGACCACTGACCTTAACTTCCTCACTAATATATATGGCATTCATTTCATAGAATCCCTACAGTGCAAAAGGAGGCCATTCAGCCCATCAAATCTGCACCAACCACAATCCCATCTATCCTCACGACTCCATGCATTTACTTTACCTTGTCCCCCTGACACTAAGGGGCAATTTAGCATGGCCAATCCACCTAACCAGCACATCTTTGGACTGTGGGAGGAAACTGGAGCACCCGAAGGAAACCCACGCAGACACAGGGAGAATGTGCAAACTCCACACAGACAGTGACCCAAGCCAGGAATTGAACCCAGGTCCCTGGTGCTGTGAGGCAGCAATGCTAACCACTGTGCCACCGTGCCGCCCAAGAATGAATCACATTTAAATTCCACCAGCTGCTATGATGGGATTTGAACCAACACTAACCTGGATATCTGGATTACTAGTCCAGTGACACTACCACTATGCCAACATCTTCCCACGAGCTTTGCATTGGCCAGGAATTGAACCCAGGCCTCCCGCATAACTGGCGGGATTCATGTGATTCATGGCATGAAGTCTTTAAAGGTGGATTGTGATGCTTTGATAAATCATGCATGTTTCAAGGACAGGGCAGCCAATAGTGTTTATCACTTTAATAATGGTAATGGTTGCACAGTGATGATGTTACAGCACAAGTGATCTGGTGACCTGAAGTCAAATCCCACAGCAGCTGGGGAATTTAAATTTAGTTAATCAAATCTGGATTAAAAGAGTAGTATTAGTAATCGTAACCATGAAACTATTGGGTTTGTTGTAAAAACCCATCTGTTTCACTTGTTTCCTTTAGGTGAGGGATTCATCTGTCTATATCTAGTCTGGCCTATGCAACTCCAGACCAACAGTAATCTGGTTGACTTGAACTTGTCCTCCGAAGTAATCCATAGAATCCCTACAGTGCAGAAGGAGACCATTTGGCCCACTGCGTCTGCATCGACTCTCCGAAAGAGCATCTTATACATGTTCTGATCGTGGCGCCCTTTAAAGATGGTGTCCAGAAATCTGTGCAGTTAGGTTTTGATGGTGTATTGAGCACAGGGGGCATGGGGTGATGGGGTTATGGTGCATAGGGTTATGGGGATAAGGCCTGGGTGGGATTGTGGTTGGTGCAGACTCGATGGGCCGAATGGCCTTCTTCTGCATGGTAGGATTCTATGATTCGCTTCAGATGCAATATGCTTCTAATTTGCTTTGATGTCAGGGCTAATTTAGATGTTAAGCTCAACTTCCTGGAATCCTGGAAGTTAAACTCAACTTCCGGAATCTTTCTTTCTTTTTGCAGAAACAGTGACTATATTAACTTGCATGCGCACTGTATTCAAATAATTGGAAATAGTAGAGGAAGTGAGTAAATGTCAGCACGCATACACGTTAAATCATGATTGCTTCGACCAAAAGTAATAGTAAAACTAAGAAGCTGCTCATTGACCACAACAAAATACACTCACTGTTTCTGCGAAAAGAAAAATTCCAGAAAGTTGAGTTTAACGTGTCTAATAAGTAGATGTGTTATTTGGAATGTAGATAGTAATTGGAAGATAATAGATCCTTCCTAATCCCTGTTTCTCTCCCAATATTTTCAGAATATGAAGGAAATGATTATAGTTGTAAACTAAATACAATTTGACAAACAATAATTAGTGGACCTGAAAATTGTAATTTTCAATGTCCTGTTCACCTGGTGCATCATAAACATCCCTTAAGTGTTCAGAGGAGGCGCATCTAAGTTAGCCCTGACTTCAAAGCAAATTAGAAGACCTCTCCATATTGCATCTGGAGTACTTGAGCAGCAACACATCTGGTTCAATTATTATAATCCCTAAAGAGACTGATAGCCAAAGAAGAAATTAAACTTCCAGTTAATAGCTAAAAGGATAAAGCAAGATTTCATGATTTAAGATGTCTAACAGAAGACTAAAGATATTATTGACTAAACATTATCTTTGTAGGGGGCATATACTTTGAACTGCAGAACAAAATTCCCTACTTTTATTTTTGGCACAACTGAAAAAACCGAACTTCACAGCTTTAGCTCCACAGTCCTTTGACATACAATTCTCCTGAAACTAGTCCAAAGTGATTCTTAGCTTCTGAGGTTTTATTTATTTATTTATATATATAAGGGCGGCACGGTAGCGCAGTGGTTAGCACTGCTGCTTCACAGCTCCAGGGTCCCGGGTTCGATCCCCGGCTCGGGTCACTGTCTGTGTGGAGTTTGCACATTCTCCTCGTGTCTGCGTGGGTTTCCTCCGGGTGCTCCGGTTTCCTCCCACAGTCCAAAGATGTGCGGGTTAGGTTGATTGGCCAGGTTAAAAATTGTCCCTTCGAATCCTAAGATGCGTAGGTTAGAGGGATTAGCGGGTAAATATGTGGGGGTAGGGTCTGGGTGGGATTGTGGTCGGTGCAGACTCGATGGGCCGAATGGCCTCCTTCTGCACTGTAGGGTTTCTATGTTTCTATGATTTCTGTTTTACCCTCTTTCTCAGCCTGATTTCAACTCCATAACTGTCCTTCATGGATGACAGTTTTGATGGATATCCCCTTCTAACACAAGCTAGGTGAATCTTCCAGCCTCCTTTTAACATCTCAAAAATTTGGTCTTTTCAATCTGAGTGTGGTCTTCCATCCACATTCTGGTGCAGTGAACCATAGAGATTTTTGGCCTCTAGTTGTTCTCTCTCTCTCTCTCTCCTGGATGCTGGCAGACTAACTGTGTTTGTGAGTTTTCAGGGGTATCCTAGAAACCCTTCACTTCTCAAAGCTCGTTTCCATGGCCACATAAATCATTTGGACCTTGTATCCAGGTAGAAATACTGATTAGTTATCCTTGAGAGCTGAAATCTCTTTCATCTTTGAACTAAATAGACATTTTAAAGCACAACTGTTTCCAACCCAACATTCTCAATACTTATCTGAAAGTTTGGAGGCTCATGGTGTATCCAATGTTAGCATATTGGCTGCCCGCATTGAGTCCACATATAAACACCTTGCACCTTCTTTTCAGTAAAATCATCTGGGTCCCCTCTAATCTCTAACAATCAAACCACCAGGTTTACTGCCAGGCAGACCACAGAACAGATCATATGATCTCTTTTATCTTACTTTAAAGGCAGAGTACCAAAACATAACAGCCTCATTTACCTCATAACTAACACAATGGATGCTTCAGGAAAGGCCACACAGTAGTTGACAAATTTTGCTTCTGAAGGCTCATTAATGAACACAGGAACATTTGGAGCAAGCAGTGTAGGCCATTCGGCCTCTCAATCCTGTTCCACCATTCAATTAGATCATAGCTAAGCTGCCTATGATTCATATCTCTTGATACCTTTACCTACTAAAATCAATCTTGTTATGCTTAGGTGGGTTAGATGACTGAATATCCTATCGTTTTTTGAATTTTTTATTAGAATTTAAGATGTTTAAAATTATCCATTGGGAAATGTAAATTGAGGTGGGAGTTGTCACAAAAAGCTAATTTAATGATTGTTTGCAGGTGCTGTTCATTTGCCTCTGACTGTCAAATCCAGCCTATTATTGTTTTAATGCAACCTGGCTACGTAACACAAGTTTGTTTGCTCATTAGCTTAATGAATAGTCTGATGCTCACTTGTGTGTCAAGCTAGCTCTTTAAATTGATAACATCTCTGTGGGCATGATCAACTTGCTTGTTGGTTATTTACTGCAAAATCCGGCCTTATGTTTGTTAAATCAACATTCTTAAACAGGGATTGAATATCAGCATTTTCCTATTTTAAAAATAAAAAAGGAGATAGTCATCGACTTCAGGAAGCATAGTAGAGGGTATGCCCCTGTCCACATCAATGGGGACGAAGTAGAAATGGTCGAGAGCCTCAAGTTTTTAGGTGTCCAGATCACCAACAACCCGTCCTGGTCCCTCCATACGGACACTATAGCTAAGAAAGCCCACCAATGCCTCTACTTCCTCAGGAGACTAAGGAAATTTGGCATGTCTGCTACAACTCTCACCAACTTCTACAGATGCACCATAGAAAGCATTCTTTCTGGTTGTATTACAGCTTGGCATGGCTCCTGCTCTGCCCAAGACCACAAGAAATTACAAAGGGTCGTGAATGAAGCCCAGTCCATCACTCAAACCAGCCTCATCGTCTACACTTCCCACTGCCTCAGAAAAGCAGCCAGCATAGTTAAGGACGCTATGCATCCTGGACATATTCTCTTTCACCTTCTTCCGTCGGGAAAAAGATGCACAAGTCTGAGATCACATATCAACTGACTCAAAAACAGCTTCTTCCCTGCTGCCATCAGACTTTTGAATGGGACTACCTTGCATTAAGTTGATCTTTCTGTACATCCTAGCTATGACTGTAACACTACATTCTGCACTCTCTCCTTTCCTTCTCTACGTATGGTATGCTTTGTCTGTATAGCGCGCAAGAAACAATACTTTTCACCGTATATTAATACATGTGTTAATAATAAATCAAATCAAATCAAAATAACCACTTTATGCTTTTCAGTGTTTCCATGACTGTCTGCTCCACAATCCTGGCCATTGGCTTCATGCCATTGAGTCTTTATATCTACTCAACGGCCTGGACACAAGATTTGAACAATTCCAACATTGCAACGCACGCAAGGAACATCACAATGCCTTATAAACAGATAGGTGATCAAAATTATATTTATTCACTCTTCATCACATGGAATTATGTTACTCTAATTTATTTATTGCACAATAGTTTTATTTATTGCACAATACTGGGCGGCACGGTGGCACAGTGGTTAGCACTGCTGCTTCACAGCTCCAGGGACCTGGGTTCAATTCCCGGCTTGGGTCACTGTCTGTGTGGAGTTTGCACATTGTCTGCGTGGGTTTCCTCCGGGTGCTCCGGTTTCCTCCCACAGTCCAAAGATGTGTGGCTTAGGTTGATTGGCCGTGCTAAAATTGCCCCTTAGTGTCCTGAGATGCGTAGGTTAGAGGGATTAGTGGGTAAAATATGTAGGGATATGGGTGTAGGGCCTGGGTGGGATTGTGGTCGGCGCAGACGCGATGGGCCAAATGGCCTCTTTCTGTACTGTAGGGATTCTATCATTCTATCATAGTTGTGATAAGAGCAAGAAACAGGAGGCTGGAGACAGGCAACTTACAAAATCGCCGGGGCTTTTAGCGATTCCTCTCTTCAATTGGTTTTGTAAATATCTGGGCCACGTGTTGCTCTGTGCTGGGGGAGTTAAACATCAAAAGTGGAAAGGGAAATAACATAATGTTTGCTCATAATTATACTTTGTATTTTTTAATTCCAATACGAATGTAATTTGTTTTGATTTATTCATTAATTTGTTCTGTTGGATTTAGACAGGATTTGACCAAGACTGTTTGGAAATGAGTCATTGTAAGTCAGTATAAATCATTTAATGTTGTTGGACCAACTCAACGTCATTTTCTGTGCTTTTATTGCTGGTTTGAGACTGCTTTCGGCACCAATAATGTTAGCTAAATGTCTGGGGCAGTGCAGGAAACCACACTATTTCACACTTCTTAAGATCTTTGTGAAGTGGCAGGAAATGTAATGCTCTTTACTTCTAAAAAGCAGTCAGAATCCCAAAGAACAAAGAACAAAGAACAAAGAACAAAGAACAGTACAGCACAGGAAACAGGCCCTTCGGCCCTCCAAGCCTGTGCCGCTCCTTGGTCCAACTAGACCAATCGTTTGTATCCCTCCATTCCCAGGCTGCTCATGTGACTATCCAGGTAAGTCTTAAACGATGTCAGCGTGCCTGCCTCCACCACCCTACTTGGCAGCGCATTCCAGGCCCCCACCACCCTCTGTGTAAAAAACGTCCCTCTGATGTCTGAGTTATACTTCGCCCCTCTCAGCTTGAGCCCGTGACCCCTCGTGATCGTCACCTCCGACCTGGGAAAAAGCTTCCCACTGTTCACCCTATCTATACCCTTCATAATCTTGTATACCTCTATTAGATCTCCCCTCATTCTCCGTCTTTCCAAGGAGAACAACCCCAGTCTACCCAATCTCTCCTCATAGCTAAGACCCTCCATACCAGGCAACATCCTGGTAAACCTTCTCTGCACTCTCTCCAATGCCTCCACGTCCTTCTGGTAGTGCGGCGACCAGAACTGGACGCAGTACTCCAAATGTGGCCTAACCAGCGTTCTATACAGCTGCATCATCAGACTCCAGCTTTTATACTCTATACCCCGTCCTATAAAGGCAAGCATACCATATGCCTTCTTCACCACCTTCTCCACCTGTGTTGCCACCTTCAAGGATTTGTGGACTTGCACACCTAGGTCCCTCTGTGTTTCTATACTCCTGATGACTCTGACATTTATTGTACAACTCCTCCCTACATTATTCCTTCCAAAATGCATCACTTCGCATTTATCCGGATTAAATTCCATCTGCCACCTCTCCGCCCAATTTTCCAGCCTATCTATATCCTGCTGTATTGCCCGACAATGCTCTTCGCTATCCGCAATTCCAGCCATCTTCGTGTCATCCGCAAACTTGCTGATTACACCAGTTACACCTTCTTCCAAATCATTTATATATATCACAAATAGCAGAGGTCCTAGTACAGAGCCCTGCGGAACACCACTGGTCACAGACCTCCAGCCGGAAAAAGACCCTTCGACCACTACCCTCTGTCTCCTATGGCCAAGCCAGTTCTCCACCCATCGAGCCACTTCTCCTTGTATCCCATGAGCCTTAACCTTCTTAACCAACCTGCCATGTGGGACTTTGTCAAATGCCTTACTGAAATCCATATAGACGACATCCACGGCCCTTCCTTCATCAACCGTTTTTGTCACTTCCTCAAAAAACTCCACCAAATTTGTAAGGCACGACCTCCCTCTTACAAAACCATGCTGTCTGTCACTAATGAGATTGTTCCGTTCTAAATGCACATACATCCTGTCTCTAAGAATCCTCTCCAACAACTTCCCTACCACGGACGTCAAGCTCACCGGCCTATAATTTCCTGGGTTATCCCTGCTACCCTTCTTAAACAACGGGACCACATTCGCTATCTTCCAATCCTCAGGGACCTCACCCGTGTCCAAAGAAGCGACAAAGATTTCCGTCAGAGGCCCAGCAATTTCACCTCTCGTCTCCCTGAGCAGTCGAGGATAGATGCCATCAGGCCCTGGGGCTTTGTCAGTTTTAATGTTCCCTAAAAAACCTAACACTTCCTCTCTTGTAATGGAGATTTTCTCTAATGGGCCAACACCTCCCTCCGAGACACTCCCGGTTAACACGCCCCTCTCCTTCGTGAATACCGATGCAAAGTATTCATTTAGGATCTCCCCTATTCCCTTGGGTTCTAAGCATAATTCCCCTCCTTTGTCCCTGAGAGGTCCGATTTTCTCCCTGACAACTCTTTTGTTCCTAACGTATGAATAGAATGCCTTAGGATTCTCCTTAATCCTGCCTGCCAAGAACATCTCGTGACCTCTTTTTGCCCTTCTAACTCCCCGTTTGAGATCTTTCCTACTCTCTCTGTATTCCTCCAGAGCTCCATCTGTTTTTAGTTGCCTGGACTTAACGTACGCCTCCCTTTTCATTTTAATCAGATCCTCAATTTCCCTGGTTATCCACGGCTCTCGAATCCTACCTTTCCTATCTTTCCGTTTTACAGGCACATGCCTATCCTGCAGCCTTATCAATAGTTCCTTAAAAGACTCCCACATGCCAGACGCGGACTTACCCTCGAACATCCTCTCCCAATCAACATCCACCAATTCCTGCCTAATCCGGCTATAGTCAGCCTTCCCCCAATTTAGCACCCTGCCCGTAGGACAGCACTCATCCTTGTCCATTACTATCCTAAAGTTAACAGAGTTGTGGTCACTGTTTGCCACATGTTCCCCTACCGAAACTTTGACGACCTGACCGGGCTCATTTCCCAGAACTAGGTCCAGTATAGCCCCCTCTCTAGTCGGGCTATCTACATACTGTTCCAAAGAACCTTCCAGTACACATTTTACAAATTCCTCCCCGTCCGGTCCCCCAGCTCTAAGCACTTTCCAGTCTGTGCCAGGGAAATTAAAGTCCCCCACTACAACAACCCTATGTTTTCTGCACCTATCCAGAATCTCCTGACATATCCTTTCCTCCAAGTGTTCTTCAGAAATTCAACAAGCTTAAAATAATAGTGTGAAGTTTCTCCTTTTTAGCCATGACTCTCAGTGACATTGCTTAAATGATATGCATTTAGTAGACACTCAACCCGATTGGATTCAGCGTGGAAGAGCCTAACTTATTCATTCAGAAGTATAAATGGGAAGGGGCTGGGGAGGGAGGTACACTGAATAAAATGCAGATTCCATGCTTGGATTTCACCATACGACTGACACCATATTATCTAAAAGCCAATTCCATCCCATCCCAGGGCCTCTGCCATTCATTCTGACCCCACTCTGTCCCTTCATTATTTTGTGTCTATTCATGTACACATTTTGGTTGCCACTCCAGGCCCATTACATCTCTGCTCGACTATATTATACTGTCTCATGCTGTCCCCTTCATCCAGTGATGCCATCTTCAATTTTCTCCTCTTAGGTATCTTGAGCCCCTAAATCACTACCAACCCATCCACCATTCATTTGCCTTCTTTAATGGCCTCAATGGGACACATGAGGTGGGCCTCTTGGAATATGAGCTCCCTGATTGAGGTAATGATTGCCTGTTTCCCACTGGGCACCACAGGGACTGGGGTGCATTATCGACCCCGATAATCACCTTTTGGTTTGACGTTTTAAGTTTCCTTTCGACTTTGCTTTTGGTTCGGGCTGTTCCCCCTTTCTTTTGGGGAGCTGCCCCTTTTACTTTGTCCCTAAGTTAGTTTGAGTTAGTTTATTACGTTGGTACCTTAAAAGAGCTGCATTATTGATCCCTTTAATCACATTTTGATTTGATGTTTTAAGTTTCCTTTCCATTTTGCCCTTTGTTTTGGGCGGCTCCCCTCCTTTTAGGAGCTGCCACTTTTAATTTGTCCCCTCATTAATTTGATTAATTTGGTTAGCCAAAAAGATTGGTAATGATTGGCTGTCCAATCATGAAGCCTCACCTATATATAGGTATATATCGAGGAGTGTCAGGGCTTCTGACACTCTGGGTTCTGACTTGTACTTGAAGCACTTTTAGGTGTGGAGATAAGTTTGTAAATAAAGGGAATCTGGTGAAGGGGCACTGGCCTCTGAAGAGTTATTTCACCTTCCTACTCTCCTCTTGGCAGAGTGGTCACAGATAAGATTGTATTGCAAACAGAATGTAAAAAAAGTTGGGAATTCATTGCAAGTGGGGATTGATGCAGAGGGGAAGGATATGCTGCTTTTTCCCTCCAATACTTGTTATGGTTCATATCTAAATATTTAACTTAATCTACCAGTAAACTAAAGTAGATCAAGTAATGAGTTAAAAGACTAAATTCTGTAAGTTAACTTTGACTAAATACATCGACCAATGAATTAAATAAACTAAACAAAGATATATAAGGATGGCATGTAAGTGCTGTGCCACACCTGCGGCATTTCTTTCTGTTCATATTCTCTCATGGGATGTGGGCAATGTTGGCTAGGCCAGCATTTATTGCTCATCTCTAATTGCCCCGGAGAAAATGGTGGTGAGCTACCTTCTTGAATGGTTGCAGTCTTTGCAGTATAGGTACATACACCATAAGGGCGTTCTGTGTTTTTGACCTAGTAATATAGTTCCAAGTCAGGATGGTGAGTGACATTGAGGGGAACTTGCTCAAGATGGTGGTGTTCCCATGTATCTGCTACTCTTGTTCTTCTAGGTGGCAGAGGTCATAGGTTTGGAAGGTGTTGTTGAAGGAACCTTGGTGATGAACCTTGTAGATGAGACACTCTGCCGTCACTGTGCGTTGATGGTGGAGGGAATGGATGTTTATGGATGGGATGCCAATCAAGTGGGCTGCTTTGTCCTCTGCTGTCATGCTTCTTGAGTTGTTTGAGCTGCATTCATCTGGGCTCATGGAGAATATTCCATCACATTCTTGGCTTGTGCCTTGTAGGTGGTGGACAGCATTTGGGGAGTTACACTCCACAGAATTCCCAGCCTCTGATCTGCTCTTGTCACTGTATAGCTGATCCAGTTCAACTTCTGCTCAATGGTAACCCCCAGGAGGTTGGTAGTGGAGGATTCAGTGATGGTAATGCCATTCCATGTCAAAGGGGAGATTGTTACATTCTCTCTTGTTTTTGATTTGATTTATTATTTTCACATGTATTAGTATACTGTGAAAAGTATTGTTTCTTGTGTGCTATGCAGACAAAGCATACCATACATAGAAAAGGAAAGCAGAGGGTGCAGAATGTAGTGTTACTGTCATAGCTAGGGTGTGAAGAAAGATCAACTTAATATAAGGTAGGTCCATTCAAAAGTCTGATGGCAGCAGGGAAGAAGCTCTTGATTCGGTTGGTATGTGTCCTCAGACTTTTGTATCTTTTTCCCAATGGAATAAGGTGG
Organism: Mustelus asterias; assembly: GCF_964213995.1. Classification (NCBI taxonomy): domain Eukaryota; kingdom Metazoa; phylum Chordata; class Chondrichthyes; order Carcharhiniformes; family Triakidae; genus Mustelus; species Mustelus asterias. The sequence continues at coordinate 82,349,759 of NC_135801.1, read as the reverse complement.
AAGAGAGTACGTCCAGGGTGTATGGGGTCCTTGATTATGCTGGCTGCTTTTTCGAGGCAGTGGGAAGTATGGACAGAGTCAATGGATGGGAGGCTGGTTTGAGTGATGAACTAAGTTTCGTTCATGACACTTGGTAATTTCTTACAGTCTTGGACAGAGCAGGAGCCATACCAAGCTGTGATATAACCAGAAAGGATGCTTTCTATGGTGCATCTGTAAAGGTTGGTGAGATTGGAGATGATCATTGTCTGTCATTTATGTGGCAGTAATGCTACTGGCCACTTATCAGCCCCAACCTGGATATTGTCCAGGTCTTGCTGTCTAATGGCATGGACTGCTTCAGTAGCTGAGAAGGGGTGAATGGTGCTGAACACTGTGTAATCATCAGCAAACATCACAGCTTCTGACCTTCCAATGGAGGAAGGTCATTTATGAAGCAACTGAAGATAGTTGGGCCTAGGACGCTACCCTGAAGAATTCGTGCAGTCATGTCCCTCATGTAGGAACTTGTGGAGAGTAATACTGCAGATCTGGCTCTCCAGGACTGTAAGTGTCTGTAGCTCAAGAAACTTCAACTCTTAGTTCTTGAACTGAAGTTCCAGGTGCAGATATTGTGCAACAAGGAGGGGAGGAGTTATCTCAACTCTTTGTTCTAGATAGTTGGCACACCTCTTAGGAGGTGGTCAGGGACAGGAGGATGTGGCTGTGAGTCAGGCAGGTAAGCGAAAACCAGGTGCAATGCTGGTGGAATGTAATTATGATCAGGAATAGTGTAGTCAAGCAGATGGATATTGTTTTTTGCAACTGTGACGGGGAGTTGTAAAGGTTGTGGGGGATAACGATTTTGATTCATGGGCACTAGCCCCTGTAGGTGAAAGAGGGATTACTCTGTTGGGCAGGATTCTATTTATAGTTATACAGTCTTTACACTAACGAAGGGGCCAATGATCCAACTGAGCCCATGCCAACACTCCGTAGACTGGTCCAGTAAGTACCATTCTTCAGTTCTATCCCACTGCCTTGCAAAGGTATTCACTTCGTCTCTATAAATTTTCCTTTTGAAATTATTCATTGGGTTTTCTGGGGACAGGTTGAGATGTTGGGGGTGGGGTGGGGTGAGGTGGTGTGGGGGTCTTGTAAAATGCTATGGGAACACGAGGTACAATGTCTATCATCTTCCAGATATCATGCTGTTTTACCAGCGGCAGAGAAGGTGGAGGATGAACCACTCACCAGAGGTCAACTGAGCCACTTAAACGGCCAATTAAGGATTTCTTCCTGCCACTGCTGGCATTTTACCAGTAGCAGGGAGGCCCTTGCGAGTAAAACCTTGGTGGCCTGGGCTGGGGATGGTGGGGCGGAGAGGTGGAGTGGTGGTCATTCTATTTAGACACCCTATGGCCCCTGTGGGCTTCACAGGGGCACTGACAATACCGCCTGTCCTCACTGACCACCGTCCTTGTGATGCCTGTGTGAATGATGTCAACACCCAGACCCCACCTTCCTGGTTGGAAAGGTGGTATCCTTCCATGGCATCTAGGTGCAGTCAAAGCAATGGCCACTGGTCCTCTGTCGATGTGGGCAGCTGTCCTCTAAAAGGACAACAGCTCCGATTATAACCAATTAATTGCCTGACTCCCTTTAAAATATGACTGGGTTCCCACAGATGGCTGAGGCTGGGTCACCCCTGGTTTTTGGATGCGCCCTTGATGCCTGTGCCATGATAATAAAATTTCGACCATCATCTCCCTTTTTACCAAGCTCAGGCAGTGAGTTCCACGTCTTTAAAATCACTGAGTAAAAATGTTGTTTCTCATCTTTCCCCTGTATCTCTGGCCCAAAACAAAGAACAAAGAACAATACAGCACAGGAACAGGCCCTTCGGCCCTCCAAGCCCGCGCCGCTCCCCGGTCCAGGATTGAATCCTGAATCCAGGATCCCCGCCCAATTTTCCAGCCTATCTACATACCAATATCCTATCCACCGAGCTGTCCCTCACAGCTACGATGCTTTGTTCATTACAACCTATTAACTCACCCCCACCCCCCCATTCCAGACCATGTGATCTCCAGGGAGAGGCGAAAACCCAGAGTGAAAAACCCCAGGGCCAATATGGGGAAAAAAAAATCTGGGAAATTTCTCTCCGACCCCCTGAGGCGATCGAAACGAGTCCAGGAGATCACAATGGCCCTGATCGGAAAATGCTTCCCAACCCTAGTCATTTCCACTTCCACGAACACCATATGAATTCCCTGCCCCCGAGACAGGTTCCCAACTATCCGCAGTCTCACTCTGTACTGGCACCAGCAAGATGAGCATAGAATGAAGCCTTGAAACGAGAAACCAGGAACAATTAGCCCGCGCCACTCCCTGGTCCACACTAGACCACTCTTTTGTATCCCTCCATTCCCACTCCGTTCATATAGCTGTCTAGATAAGTCTTAAACGTTCCCAGTGTGTCCGCCTCCACCACCTTGCCCGGCAACACATTCCAGGCCCCCACTACCCTCTGTGTGAAATATGTCCTTCTGATATCTGTGTTAAACCTCCCCCCCTTCACCTTGAACCTATGACCCCTCGTGAACGTCACCACCGACCCGGGGAAAAGCTTCCCACCGTTCACCCTATCTATGCCTTTCATAATTTTATACACCTCTATTAAGTCTCCCCTCATCCTCCGTCTTTCCAAGGAGAACAACCCCAGTTTCCCCAATCTCTCCTCATAACCAAGCCCCTCCATACCAGGCAACATCCTGGTAAACCTCCTCTGTACTCTCTCCAAAGCCTCCACGTCCTTCTGGTAGTGTGGCGACCAGAACTGGACGCAGTATTCCAAATGCGGCCGAACCAACGTTCTATACATCTGCAACATCAGACCCCAACTTTTATACTCTATGCCCCGTCCTATAAAGGCAAGCATGCCATATGCCTTCTTCACCACCTTCTCCACCTGTGACGTCACCTTCAAAGATCTGTGGACTTGCACACCCAGGTCCCTCTGCGTCTCTACACCCTTTATGGTTCTTCCATTTATCGTGTAGCTCCTCCCTACATTATTCCCACCAAAATGCATCACTTCGCATTTATCAGGATTGAACTCCATCTGCCATTTCCTTGCCCAAATTTCCAGCCTACCTATATCCTTCTGTAGCCTCTGACAATGTTCCTCACTATCTGCAAGTCCTGCCAGTTTTGTGTCGTCCGCAAACTTGAAACTGTATCTCTGCATCCTTGTACCATCACCTATTAGGAACAGCTTTCATTTGTCCATCTTATCTGCACTTGTTACGATCTTGTAGACCTCTAGTTAATCTCCCCTCAAACCTCCTCTGCTCCAAGGAGAACAACCAAAGCATGTCCAACCTAACCTTGTAGCTAAAATCTCTCACCTTGGGAATCAATCTGTTAAATCTCTTCTGTACTTTCTCAAGGACCCTCACATTCTTCATGGAGTACAGTGACCAGAACTGGTGCAATAGCCTGATTGTAGTCAAAGAACAAAGAAAATTACAGCACAGGAACAGGCCCTTCGGCCCTCCAAGCCTGCACCGACCATGTTGCCCGACGGAACTAAAACCCCAATCCTTCCGGGGACCATATTCCTCTATTCCCATCCTATTCATGTATTTGTCCAGATGCCCCTTAAAACTCACTATCGTATCTGCTTCCACTATCTCCCCCGGCAGCGAGTTCCAGATACCCACCACTCTCTATGTAAAAAAACTTGCCTCGTACATCACCTTTAAACCTTGCCCCTTGCACCTTAAACCTATGCCCCCTAGTAATTGACTCTTCCACCCTGGGAAAAAGCTTCTGACTATCCACTCTGTCCATACCTCTCATAATCGTCTATCAGGTCGCCCCTTAACCTCTGTCGTTCCAGTGAAAACAAACCAAGTTTCTCCAACCTCTCCTCATAGCTAATGTCCTCCATACCAGGCAACATCCTGGTAAATCTTTTCTGTACCCTCTCCAAAGCCTCTACATCTTTCTGGTGGTGTGGCAACCAGAATTGAACACTATATTCCAAGTGCGGCCTAACTAAGGTTCTATAAAGCTGCAACATGACTTGCCAATTTTTAAACTCAATACCCATGCTGATGAAAGCAAGCATGCTGTATGCCTACTTGACTACCTTCTCCACCTGTATTGCCACTTTCAGTGACCTGTGTACCTGTACACCCAGATCCCTCTGCCTATCAATACTCTAAAGGGTCCTGCCATTTACTGTATATTTCCTGTCTGTATTAGACCTTCCAAAAGGCATTACCTCACATTTGACCGGATTAAACTCCATCTGCCATCTCTCCGCCCAAGTCTCCAACCGATCTATATCCTGCTGTATCCTCTGATGGTCCTCATTGCTATCCGTAAATCCACCAACCTTTGTGTCGTCTGCAAACTTACTAGTCAATCCAGTTACATTTTCCTCCAAATCATTAATATATATTACAAACAGAATCATTAATGTATATTACAAACAGTCTAAGTAGAGGTTTATAGAAGTTCAACATAACCTTCCTGCTTTTGTACTCATTACCCCTATTTCTGAAGCCCCAAATCCCAAATGCGTTGCTAACTATTTTGAAATGTCCTGCCACCTTCAAAGACATATGCAATATGCAAATCTCCAAGTCTGTATTTCCCAACACTCTCTTTAGAACTGTGCCAGTAAATCTATGTTGTCTCTCTCTATCCCTTCCACCAAAATGCATTACTTCACACTTCTCTATATGAAATTAGATCTGTCTCACATCTGCCCGCTCTGGTATCATTTTCGCTGTTGGCCACGTTTGCAAGTTTGGTGACAAGACTTTCAAATCTTACTCTGTATTCCAATATCCAAATCATATGTAGAAAAAATGACCTTCATAGCACTGAACGTTGGGGAACACCACTGTCTACCATCCTCCAGCTGGAAAAAAACCATTTACCATGACTGGCTGTTTCTGTTCGTAAACCAGTTAAACCACATTGACACTGACCCTCCTATTTCATAAGCCTGAATTTTGTTAACCAGCTTTTTATGTGCTACTTTGTCAAATGCTTTCTGAAAACCCCAATAACAATAACATTAGTTGTTTTCCCTACACCAACATTTCCTGTTACTTTATCATAAAATTTGATTACATTAATCAAGCGCAATTTGCTTTTTATAAATGTGCTGGCTGTCCTTAATTCAAATCTCTGACATGTGCCTGTTTAAATTCTCCCCCGATCACTGTTTCTAAATCCTTACCCACCACTGGTATTAAACTCACTGGCTTGTAATTATGGAAATGTCCTTGCACCCTTTCCTGAATGCGGGTATCAGATTTGTCACTCTCTAGATCTCTTGGCATCTTTCTAGTATCTAGGGAAAATTGGGTGATTATGGAAAGTCCTTCCATATCTCCATACGCACTTCCTTGAGCAACCTGGGACATGCCATTAGGACTGGACGACTTATTGATTCGAAGCACAGCCAGCCTTTCCAGGACATCCTTCCTATCAATTTTCACGCTATTCCATTACCTCCACCATCTCTGCTTCTACCAATATTTTGTCAGCATCCTCTCCCTTAGTAAACACTGATACAAAGTACTCATTAAGTATTCTAGCCTTGCCCTGCATCTTACAGCATATATCACCCTCTTTATTCATAATAGGCCATACCCACCACTTACTCTTTATTTGCTATTTATTTGCTGGTAGAATACTTTAGGGTTACCTCTTACATGAACTACCAGCCCATTCTCATATTTTCTCTTTGCAAATCTTACTTTCCTTTTCATACCCCCTCTTATTGTATTTGGCCTGGTTCTCAACTGAAGAATACACCCAACATGCATCATACACCAGCTTATTTTGTTTTATTATATTTTTTCATCTTCCTCATCATCCACTGAGCCCTGGCTTTGCCCTGCCATTCGCCCTTCTTGGAATGTACCCAACCTGTGCCTGAAACATCTCCTCCTCAAAGAATACCATTGTTCTGTTACGGATTTCCTTTCAGTCTTTGGTTCCAATTTACCCTGGCTAGAACTCCCTCTTGTCCCACTGAAGATAGTCTTCTTCCAATTTAGCCATAATAGACCATAATAGAAACATGTTTGTGTGCCGACCGAGGTTGGAATGAAAATTTCCAGGGCACTCGATATTTCAAAATGGAAAAGGAGGAATAGCACGGATAATTAAGGCTGACATGAAGATAGGACTGAAGAGGAATCATAGAATACCTAGAGTGCAGAAGGGGGCCATTCAGCCCATTGGGCCTGCACCAACAACAATCCCACCCTATCCCCATAACCCCATTTATTTATCCTACTAATCCCCCTGGCACTAAGGGTCAATTTAGCATGACCAATCAATCTAACCCATACATCTTTGAACCCTAATCTTGGATCAAAAGAGTAGGAAGCAGTGTAGTGGGTGAAGATAAGAAATAACTAGGGTCAGGGAATATGGAAAGTGTAATCATCAAGGAATAACAAATTGTAACAGTGGTAATTCAATAATCGTGGTGGACTTCAATCTTCATATAGACTGAACAAGGTAAAGGTAAAGTCACCATAGTCCTAGAGGACCATAGGCTGTGAGTGGTGGTGATTTAACTTGAGAATCACCACACCTCAGGCGAGGGGCAAGGATGAGTAGATGGGCCTTCATGAATAACCTCAGCCGGTGCGGGAATTGAACCTGGGCTTTTGGTGTCGCTCTGCATCACAAACCAGCTGTCCAGCCAACAGAGCTCTGTATGGATTTTCTCTTCAGATAATCATCTAATTCGCTTTTGATTGAATCTGCCCCCACCACACTCAGGCAGTGCAATCTGTGTGTAAACATTTTTCCTCATGTCACCATTGCTTATTTTGCCAATCACCTTAAATTAATCTCCTCCGGTTCTGGATCCTTCCACCAGTGAGAACAGTTTCGCTTTATCTGTTGTGTACAGATCCCTCGTGAACAACTTGATCAAATTTGTTTTCCATTCTGTTAATGGGACATTGGGCATCGCTGGCAAGGCCAACATGTGTTTCCCATCTCTAACTGCCCTTGAACTAAATGGCTTTGAGGCTATGCCAGGCCATTTCAGAGGACGGTTTAACATTGCTGTGAATCTGGAGTCACATGTAGATCAGGCCAAGTAAGGATGGCAGATTTCTGACCCTAAAGGGCATTATTGAACCAGTTGGGTTTTTACGATAATCAATGACAGTTTCATGGTCTAAGATTAGCTTTCAGGTCCAGATTTCTTTCTTAATTTAATTAATTTAATCCGATCAGCCTCTATGGTGGGATTTGAACTCATGCACCCACAGCATTAGCCTGGGTCTCTGGATTACTAGAGCCAGTGACATCACCACTCTGCCACCCTCTCCCCTCAAAATCTCCTCTTCTCCAATGAGAAAACCTCTACTTTTCTATCCAATCTATCCACATAACTGAAATTCCTCCAGCCCTGGAGCTATTCTCATGAATGTTTTCTACACCCTCTCTAATGCCTACACATCCTTCCAAAAGTGTGGTAAGAACTTCGACAAGTAAAAGGAGAGTAGCAAAAGTAAATGTGAGGCCTTTGTAGGCTGAGACTTGAAAATGATACTTCAGAATAAGAAAATTTAAACAAATATTTTGGGTGGAATTTTCCCATCTCGCCCACCACAGGAATCATAGCGGGTGCGGGGGGGAACGGTCCATGCAAAGGTCTGTTGACCTTGTGCGGGATTTTCCAGTCTTGGGGCAAGCAAGGATGGAAATTCCCGCACAGAGAGTCTGTGTTCACCATAGACGAAGGTGATGCAACAAAGGTTTTTGCACAATCAGGGATCCTGTGGTTTGGATCATTTACTAGCCTGGATAGAGAGAGGATCAGTGAAAAGCTAGAAAACTGAGAGTTGAGATAAGATGATTTTCTGGTAGGCAGGCTGTAACATGTGGGTGCCTCTAGTGCTGGGATCTCAGCTGATAATCTATATTAACAGATTCAATCAGGGGACTGAGCATAATATATGTGATCTGCCAGGGGATTAGTGCCTTGCAAACCTCATCTCAAAGGGAAACTTCGCAAACTATCAGAACTGTTCCCTATTTTTTTACTATGAGAAGTTATGTGTACTGAAGTCAGAAGCCACAAATTCCAGTACACTATTGGAGATTTTAAGTAGCAAATTAAACCATTTAGTAACAAAAGAAAAAATAAACACAAAAGATTAGGGAGCGATTCTCCCATCCCGCTGCGTTGCTTTTGTAACGCAACGGGTTGGGAGACATTAGCGGCAGCCAATTTACGGGATTCACGCTGGGTGTCCGGGCCTCTGCGCATCTCCCAGCCTAAGTTTTTTTGCGTTGACGGAGCCATGCTGAAAATTAGCGTTACGGCGATTTGTATTCATCAGCATGTCATTAGTGGGTCTGTGACTAGAATCTCCACCCCGGCTAGCGTCTCCCCCCACTCTGGCATGACGTTATGTTGGAGGGGATTACAACTGCTGTAAAAACGTTAGGACCTGCGTAGCAGCGTTGAACAGGAGTAAGGAGGTAAAGTTTATGGAGCTGCAGCCCCTGGTCTTCAGGGGAAGTTGGAGGCAGGGCCTGGAAAATTTCTGTTTGCTGTGGGGAGGTCTCTGGAGAGCTGGAAGTGCTGTCCCCAGGCCCAGAGATGTTCCATGTAGTCTCTGTGGGGTGGGGTGGGGTGGGGTCCTTTGCTGAGTGCTTCTGTCTGCAGCCACTGGGCTGTCCCTTTGTTCTGGCAGTGGCGTGTGGTGAGGGACTGGACTGAGTACTGGGGTTTTAGGGAGGGTGGGGGGGGGGGGGGGGGGGGGTGCGGGAAGTGCACCATGTGTTGCTTGAGAACTCATCAGTTCAGGCAAAATAAACCAATGCAGAAGGAGGCCATTTGGCTCATCGCACCTGCATTGACAACAATGCTACCCAGGTCCTATCCCCTTAACCCACACATTTACCCTCTTATTCCCCCTGTCACTAAGGGGCAATTTAGCATGGCCAATCAACATAACCCGCATATCTTTGGAGTGTGGGGGGAAACCGGAGCTCCTGGAGGAAACTCATGCAAACATGTGGAGAACGTGCAAACTCCACACAGCCAGTCACCCAAGACCGGAATCAAACCTGGGTCCCTGGCGCTGTGAGGCAGCAGTGCTAACCACAGTGCCACCCATTCACAGCATTCTATTAGCGAGCCAAGCCCTGGAGCCCATCAGCATTAGCCCTCTGAGACAGGGCTTAGTTGTCGAGGCCCACGGCCACAGCCTGCTGTGTGCTCAGAATCCCAGTTGGTGGCTGCCCTTGAAGTGTCTGAGGATGGTTTGACATTGTAAGCACAGCACATGTACAGGTTTCAGAATGGGATGCACACTTGCCTTTGCTGCCCGAAGAAGGCCGTTTATTTTCATGTGGTACTGTTCTCCGGACTGAGGGGCCAGTATCCTGGCATTCACGGCAGCTGCCACTGCCTCCCATAACACGCTTGCTATGCGACCCCTTGGCGATGGCCCAGAGTGGGGTACAGCAGCTGGTGCCTCTCCTCCATTGCACTCAATAGGCGGGCCTGCGTACTTTCAGAAAATCTGGGACCACATTTCTTTGGGGCCATCTATCCTGCGTGACTGCCTGTGTGTCCATCATTGCAACTTATGTACAGCTCTGGCCTGTTAAGGGAGTCCAGGTGCAGTCAGTTTGGGCCAGTTAGGGGCCTGTTAATTAAATTTCATTGTGAATAATGTACAGGCACCCTGGTTTCAATAGAGGGTGAGCCATCTCCAAAGCTGCTGCTTGGAGTAGCTCAACAAGGCATTACAGGGGGTGTAATGCTCAAAGCTCTCACTCAACAAGGGGGAATGCTTGCAGGCAGTGGGTGTGCATAGCAGCACAGCGCTCTGTGTGTGAGGGGTCGGGGGAGGGGTGGCAGTGGTAAGGAATGGGGAGGCCAGGAGGCCAGTGATGTCCGTCCGGGTCAGTGGAGGATGGGGAGTCCAGCAAAGTCCGGGTCAGTGGAGGATGGGGAAGCCAGCAATGTCCGGGTCAGTGGGGGACGGGGAGGTCAGCGATGTCCGGGTCAGTGGGGGAAGGGGAGGTCAGCGATGTCCGGGTCAGTGGGGGAAGGGGAGGCCAGCAATTTTTCTTGTGGGAGGGGGAGGGGGGTGAGAGGCCAGTAATGTCCATGGGGGTGGAGGTGAGTGAGAGGCTAGCGATGAGGCCAGCGATGTCTGTGGGGGGCTGAGGCCAGCTAACTCAATGCTGAGAGGACTTGTTCAGCGATCTCCCAGAGATTGGCGAGTGTGCGTTAGCCGGCTCAGCACGCTGATTTAAGCCTCTCCAGCGGGAATAGGGGTGGAGGTCCCCTGGATTTTTTGTGTGATTCATGCTAATGCCCTCTGCAGTGCACAAAGTGTGGGAGTTCCATTTTGAAAACCCTGCTGGAAAAACAGCGAGACTTATTCCAGTTTTTACACAAATTTGGCACTTAGAATTCTTTTGGGAGAATCCCACCCCCCTGCACATCCCTGACTTAGTCTCACAGAACTTTCCCCAAAAAGTCTCGTACTTGGTCAGACTCACAAATAACAGTCCTTATAGATATTTAATCTATGAAAAAAATTCCAGTAATATTACTACAAGGCGCAGTACACTGTTGCTGTCGGGAAGGGGCACCAGTAGGGAGGGCTCCTTTCTCTCCCACTCAGCTATGGAAATTCAAGGCTTTAGAACAAAACCCTGCTTTCTGAAAAACAGCCACTTCCTTGGTTTGCTGGAAACTGCTCACTTTGCTTCTTTTCACAGCTCTCGTTCAGGACAGAGCTCACTCCAGAAGGTCATGGCACAGATCTAACAAGGACAGAAGGAGGGGATGAGGGGTTGCCAGGTTTCAGATTGAGGCTGCGAATCCCGGGGGGGGGTTCAGTAATTGTATTCAGCTCTTATTCCAACCCAAGCAAAAACACTGTTTATAGTTATCTTTACAGTGATGACTTGGGTCACAATGGCAAAAAACCTTGAACTGAAGACTGTAAACAATGTTTCACCGGGGGGAGGGGGGGAGGATTCCTTATTGTCAGTCCCCCTGTCCTCAATCGAGAGACCCAGCATTGGGGAGAGGAGGCTGCTGAAAGCCAATTTTCTGCCCTTGTCCCCCGACTCTCCTGTCCTCTCTCCATTGACCCCCATCCCGCTCTTATTCACCTGTGTCCTGTGATTTAGCGACGATCCCTGACAAAGTCCTTTGAGCATAGCTGGCAGCTGCCATCATTCCCCATTGGTGCTGTCAGCAAAAGAGATCTGTGGGCCAGTTAGAGGATGGCAGCTCTCAGGGTTGGGATTTCCACCCTTGGCTCCTTAATCCCAGTGAAGGCCCAACACTGGCCAATTAATTTGGTTGGGCCTCTCCACTGGAAGCAATGTGGGTTACCAACCAGTGAGGTCCCGCCGCATTAAATCCAGCCCGTGATTTTACTTGGACAATTTGTGTCAAGTAGTTATATTATTTGAAGCACTGAACTGGGACAGGCCTCGTGGCTGCCACTTCTTTGGTGATTTTCTTTCACGTGTTTTACATGAATTCCCTCTGCCCACTCCCCGTCCTTCCCCCCCGAGAAGGCTTAATTGCGGCCTCCTCTATTGTGCCTTACCATCAAAACCCTTCATAACTGTGCAAAGCTCTATTCAAATTCCCTCTATTCTTTTCTATCTTAAGGAGATCAATTAAGGAGGCCTGATTAATGAGTTGTGAAGGTTTGCCAGAACTTCCTGGCTGTTGTGCTGTATGTCTCTTTTTACAAAGCTTGTCATCCACATGTTTTTGTTCAAAAGGTGGCTGAGCTGGCCAAATATAACCACCAACAGCTTTAGAAAATTGGCACAGATCAAGCAGCAGATTCATAAATGGGTCCAAAGGACTCAAAATGTTAACTGTGTTTCTCTCTCCACACATGCTGCCAGACCCACTGTGCTTATCCAGTTTTTGTCTTTTTATTTCAGATTTCATTCTGTATTTTGCTTTGATGAATAAAACGTGTTGGGCACTTAGAGAGCACTCGATTATTATCCCTCCCCAGAGTAATCTTCAGTGATTCCACAAAAATGTTCGAGGGACTAGATAATTGATTTGGCTTCAGCTGGTGTATTGTGTCTAATTCTAGACACTTTAGGAAGGATGTCAAGGCCTTGGAGAGAATATTTACTAGAATGGTACCATAGACGAGGAATTTCAGCTACATGGAGATACCGGGGAAGGTGTGGTTCTTCTCCTTATAGTATACAGAAAGTTAGTGGGAATTTAAAAGAGTTATTCAAAATTATGAAATGTTGTGATGGAATAGATAAAGAAAAACAATGAGAGGAGGGTTGGATTGGTAATCAATGGATACAGATTTAAGGTCATTTACACACGAACCAGAGGAAAGATCATTCTTTTCACGCAGTGAGTGACTTATGATCTGGGAAACGTTGCCTGAAAGGGTGGTGGAAGCAGATTCATTGGCCATTTTCAAAGGGACTTGGATTTATACTTATAAAGCAAAAAAAATGAAGGGATTTGGGGAAAGGGGGGATTGCTCTTTCAAAAAGCTGACACTGTTGTAATGGGCTGATGGGCTGAATGGCCTCTTTCTGTGTTATAAGATTCTATGACCTGGATTTTCTGGTGGGCAGCATCGCAGGCAGAGCAGGAAAATTTGGAGAGTGGCTAAAAGTCAATTTTCCTATCCCACCCATGGTGCTGCCCACTGTTGGTGGGACTGGGTACAGAACTGGCTTAGCCATAGAAGACAGAGGGTAGCAGTGGAGGGGTCTTTTTCCGGTTGGAGGTCTGCGACAAGTGGTGTTCCGCAGGGCTCTGTACTGGGACCTCTGCTGTTTGTGATATATACAAATGATTTGGAAGAAGATGTAACTGGTCTGATTAGTAAGTTTGCAGATGACACAAAGATTACTGGAGTTGCGGATAGTGATGAACATTGTCAGAGAATACAGCAGGATATAGATCGGCTGGAAAATTGGGCGGAGAAATGGCAGATGGAATTTAATCCAGATAAATGCGAAGTGATGCATTTTGGTAGATATAATGCAGGGGGGAGCTATACAATAAATGGCAGAACCATCAGGAGTATAGACACACAGAGGGATCTGGGTGTGCAAGTCCACAGATCCCTAAAGATGGCAGCATAGGTGGAAAAGGTGGTGAAGAAGGCATATGGCATGCTTGCCTTTATTGGACGGGGCATAGAGTATAAAAGTTGGCATATGATGTTGCAGTTATATAGAATGTTGGTTAGGCCACATTTGGAATACTGCGTCCAGTTCTGGTCGCCACACTACCAGAAGGACGTGGAGGCTTTGGAGAGAGTGCAGAGAAGGTTTACCAGGATGTTGCCTGGTATGGAGGGTCTTAGCTATGAGGAGAGATTGAGTAAACTAGGGTTGTTCTCCCTGGAAAGACGGAGGTTGAGGGGCGACCTAATAGAAGTTTATAAAATTATGAAGGGCATAGATAGGGTGAACAGTTGGAAGCTTTTTCCCAGGTCAGAAATGACAAACACAAGGGGTCACAAGTTCAAGGTAAGGGGCGCAAGGTTCAATACAGATATGCGGGGGATGTATTTTACACAGAGGGTGGTGGGGGCCTGGAATGCACTACCAAGCAAGGTGGTTGAGGCAGAAACGCTAGGATCATTTAAGACTTATCTAGATTGCCACATGAACAGACTGGGAATAGAGGGATACAAACGGATGGTCTAGTTAGGAACACATGATCGGTGCAGGCTTGGAGGGCCGAAGGGCCTGTTCCTGTGCTGCATTGTTCTTTGTTCTTTGACTGGGAAATTCCGTCCTCTGATTCAAAAATAAATGGAGGGTACTGCACTGGGGTTTGCCATTGCACGTCACCGATGTGAGAACTAGGCTGCTGTATAGTTTTGGCACAACTCCACTGCCTTTCTCTGCAGCTAAATGATTATTGTGACATTAAAGAAGATGGAAAATTTGTAACAAGATAATACTTAGCAAACATATTTTCACTCGTTTCTCCCGCAAGATTCAGGTTTATTTTGTAGCTTTGCAACCCTTAGTGCTGAATGTTAGGCAATAGATTTTGCTGTGCTTGGCTGAGAGTTGAACTATTTTGACAGTCCAAATTGCTTCCATATGCTGAAAACATAAACAAAAAGATTTCTCCAATCAAATGTAATTCTACAAATTCATAAACATGCTTTTGATAATAAATCTTTTAGCTCACATATTGAGTCCAGATAATTAGTGCACAGCCCAATACTAGTCGCATGATGAATCCAGCATTTAACCCTGAGTAAACAAAGGCAGGCGTGCAGGGTACGATGCAGTGCTCCTTCCACCCAATTTAAAGAATCTGTACTGATTTGGTCGCCCACCATCCTGATTGTTATTACTTCATGATTTCTATACCTCATCAGCCTCTGACGTTCCTCTTTCAGCTTCTGATTTTTCTACCACAACCTTCGTTGATTGTAGGGCCACAGTGAGATGTGATTAAAAACACTGCTTTTTGTAAACAAAGAAATCATGTTGCATTACAATCAGAAAACGTCAATTCAAAGTTCTAAGCCTGAAAAGTTATTTGCTCCTAATTACAGAAATTTGGTTCACGTTTTGATATTGGCAGTTTTTTTTCACATTGAATTGTTGATACTTGGAACGCTATCCCTGATTTTGTTGAAAGTGTAGTTACTTTTAGAAGACTTTTCAGAAACATTGATTTCTCTAATATCTGATGTTATTATCGCTGTTTTTGTTTTTAATACTGTGCCTTTGTGCTTTGCGCTGTATGGCAATGAAGATAAATTAAAAAATAAAGACTGGGGGAAAGAAAGTGAAACCCTGGTAAGTGATACTCCAAATAGGAACTGCTACCTGGAAGGGGTGAGAGGGGAAAGGTACAAAACTGGCCATAAAGGGCTATGGCCTGTTCAGTGATGCATGAAAGGTGCTATATAAATGTAAGTCTTTCTTGCTTTAAGTCACCTGTGAATGAACTTATTTGCCCCTGAGTTGCCACTGGCAATGTTTGGCAGGTAAAGTACTAATCTTGGGAGACTTATGCTGAAACTGTGAGGGTAGTGACCTCTTCTCACTGCCCTTGAACATTAGGAGCACCCCAACTTCTGTCTGATGGTTATGGAATTTAAGAGACAGGTGAATATTTCTGTACAGTGATCAGAAACTGTGGGGGAACAGAAGGTTTTGTCAGAACCTGATAGAAGGAAATTGCTAATTTGGGTTCGCACAAAAATCCTTCAGTATTGCAGAATTATACATACATCTATTTATATACAAGATTAAGGATATGAGACAAATAAAAAAGAAAATGGAACAAAATATGTAATCAACTTCCAGGACATGTGAATCTAGAATTAAATGTTAAAACAAATTTAAAAGATACTTCCAGTTTACGAGTTACATTAAAATGTTATTTTTGTTTCTGGAATAGGTGTATCATTATTTGGTTTGATCATCCCAATATTATTTGGAATTTTTGTGGCAAGGAAGTGGCCAAAGCAATCGAAATTAATTCTGAAAGTAAGTTAGCATTTTTCTTCTGTTTGTCTAAGTATGTCAAACCCTCTTTACCGAACTATGGAACAAGTATTAATTGATATTATGGTCTGTAGACAAAATTTTCCAATATTAACTCTAAGTGCTGGTTCTGGTGAGAAAACCGGTGTGGAGATCCCTGGCTGCACAGCCAGGATTTCTCACCAGATAATGCAGCACTTAGAAGAAAACAAGTGCTGTCAGTATCCCTGAGACCATAATGCTGGTGGGGCAGAACGGGGTGGGGCCTGATAGAGCTGGCAATGCTAAAAAAAAACTTTTCCCCCACCCATGGGTATGTGGGGACCCCACACACACACATACACACACATACACACATACACAGGGGCAAACCCTCCACACATAAGGAGAACCCCCCTCCCACTCCCCATGGAGCTCCCCAGAGGCGGCCCCTTCATACTGACCTCTGGCAGGGCTGTGTTAGGGGGCAGTGCCAAAGGGTTGTGCCAGGGTGCAGTACCAGGGCACCGACTGAGTATGTCCCTCTCGCCCCTGGGCTATACTTACCTGTGCACTCCTGGTGGGTTCTCTTTGATTGCTTCACATTCTTAAATACCTGTTGTAAACCTCGCCGGGGAATTCTAAATGTGGGGGCAACATTATAGCGGGGAAGCCCACTAATCATACTAAAGTTTATTAAAATGTAGTGAAATGATGTTCCTGCCCTTGCTGGACAGAAACCTCATTACACCACCAGTGAGGGGTGGATAAAATCAGAAAAAAAATCTTGTCAGTTGCAACCTCCGTATTTCTTCTTCACAAAATACCTCTTTCCTAACTTTCTGTCATCTGCAAATTTAGCTACCATGTCTTCACTCTCCTCATCTAAGTCAATAGTATGAATGACAAAAAGTTGCGGCCCCAGCACAGACACCTGTGGGACTCCACTAGTCACATCCTGCCAATCAGACAAAGACCCAGTTATGCATATTCTCTGTTTCCTGCCAGCCAGCCAAGCCAGGTCAATATGTTACCCCCTCCACCATGAGCTCTTACCTTTTGCAATAATCTTTGACGTGGCACCTCAGCAAATGCTTTCTGGAAATCAAAGTACAATACATCTTCAAGCTCCCCTTTATTCACAGCACATGTTACTCTTTCAAAGAACTATAGTAAATTGGTTAAACATGATCTCCCTTCATAAAACCATGCTGAATCTTCCCGATTACCTTGAGCTGGTCTACACGCCCAGCTATATTTTTTTCAATGATCAATCCTGACACTTTCCCCACAACAGATGTCAAGCTAACTGGCCTGTAAATTAATGTTTTGTACCTCCATCACTTCTTAAATAGAGGGGTTATATTTGCTCATTTCCAGTCTTGGTACCAAGTCAATAGCTTTAAGTTTTTCCATGGCTGTCTCTTCCCTTCTATTATATGAGGGGTTGAGGAGAGGTGAAAAACATATCTGCCCAGCCCCCACACCACCCATTCCCCAGACCTCATTCAGTGTAATCAGCCAAATGTGCCCCAAATGCAGTTTTATTGCACAGCTGGCAAACTCTCATCATTCTGACCTGGGGGAGCAACCAGTTTCTGCCTTAAACTGGAAGCAGTGTTATTTGCAATAGCAGGAATGTATTAAGAACACCCAGGTCCCTTCTTATAGCCCTTCAGAGGTGTGAATGGATGTGCATTTTGTTAGATGAATTGGACAAAGTTTTTTAATGTTGTCATTGTCCGCAGAGTTCCAGGAACGACTGAAGATACAATCTGTGCCTTCCTGTAGAATGCTCATGCATGTAATCCCAAGGCTGAGTTGCTGTAAAATTGTGGGCACTGTGATTTAATGATCATTAGTCCTGGCAGGAAGACTAAGGCTCCGGACCACAAGTGCAATTTGGGAAAATGTATGAAGTAATGATCTGACAAAGCAACCATTGGAACGCTGTGAATGAGAGGAAATATCTCTATCTTTAAGTAAACCTTTTAACCCTTTCATAGGGACAGCATTTCAAACTTTTTCCCTGAGCAATGTTGTGCTTTAATTTAGATCATGTTTTGCATTCATGATTGTGAGAATTAGTTTGCAATAATAATAGTTTGCAGTAATTGATACCAATTACTGAACATTGTTTTCACCATAACACCATAAGAAATAGGAACAGGAGCAGGCCATTCAGCCCTATGAACCTGCTCTGCCATTTAATAAGATCATGGATGATCTAACACTTACAAATCCACTTTCCCACCTTCTCCCTGTAACCCTTAATTCCCCTACTGATTAAAAACCTATCAATCTCAGCCATAAAAATGTTCATGGATTTGACCTCCACAGTTTCCTGAGGTAAAGAGTTCCAAAGATTTATCACTCTTTGAAAGAAGGAATTCCTCTTTAAACCCATTTTAGATGAGCACCCCCTTATTCTGCAACAATGCCTCAGGTCCTATACTTTCCCATCAGTGAAAACATCCTCTCAACATTGGCCCTGTCACCAACAATAAAATTCACAGCAACAATTAACAGACTCCAGATAAATGTAAAATGAGGAAAATTAGAAAATTAAGGAAACACTATGTAGTAGGTGTAGACACATGAGATCATGATGATGTTGCTGTAAAAGAGGTCACATGGCGGGAGAGTGAGAGTTAGCCGAGTGTGGGCAGAGCACAGGTGTTATAAATAGTTGTTCGGCTCAGGAATTAACAACCTTTTTTGGAAGTCCTTCTTGTTGATGATTTAGGAACCCACAACTTTCTACATAGTATCAGAAGTTGGCAATATGGCACAAGGACTTTGTTGACCCACTCTACTTGGTGAAAATATTGCTGACACCTCAGCAGCTTGAATGCTCTCAAGCAATTGCTGTAAACTTTTTCATGACTAAGGGCATAATCTCAGATTTGAAAAATTCAATCCTAAAAGAAGTTCAATTCCCCTCATGGGACATTCAGTCATTAAAACACATGGGGTAGAATTTTCCCATCCCGCCTGCCATGGGAATCCCACGGGTGGGACACGGACCATGCAAAGATCAGTTAGCCTTGGACGCTCATGGGAGTAAATCCAGTTGTCCTAGAGAGTGCATTTCGCACTATCACCAGAACCAAGGTTAATACTAAGTTCCATGTGGAATTATTTTGCTTTACAGTTTTCTGAATAAAGGATTTTAAAGTACGATTCATCTTTTCTATTATTCCACTTGATCAATGATGATAGGCAATATGAAACTTAGGATTGATTCAAAATAAGGTCATGATATCTTTCATTACTTGAGCAGTAAAATGAGCACTTTGATCTGATTCACTACTATGTGGAAGTCCCCATCTAGTAAATGCTGTTGTACCAGAATATTAGCTGCCACTTTAGCTGTATTATTTTGGGTACGGAATGCACCAACGCATTTACTAAAAGTGTGAATTATTACTAGGATATATTTATATCCTCCCTGACATGGTGGTAAAGGACCAATATAATGTATCTGTAAATTATTCTATGGTCCTTCAATTGGTCTTGTGTGCCTCAATCCCCCCTTTCTTGCATACCTATCGGGGTTATTTTGAGCACAGGCGAAACAATTATCCACATAACGCTTTACATCCTTAGGCCACCAACATAGCCCTTCAATTCGCTCAGCAATTGTTTCTGCTCCCTGATGACCCTGAACATCATGACATTGATAAATGATTTGATTATGATCTTGAGTTGGCACAACATACCTGTCCATTTTTAAGAACAAGTCCATCCTGAAGGTGCAATTTACCTTTCCAATTACCATAAGAAACAGGATATGCTCCATCCTGTAACTGTTTTCACTCATCATCACTGTGCTGAGAGTGTTTGAGATCTTCCACTTTAACCTGACTAACAGTAATAGCATCTTTTGGATTTGCGCATCCATTGAAGGCTGCCATGGTTCTCCTTCTTGGGTACCCTGTTTTGCCAATTCATCTGCTCAAGAATTCCTAATTAGAGAAGATATGTGATGTGCCTTAACCTTAATCATCTCACATTCCCATTCTTGGGCAATTTGGAAAATATATTTTAATAAAGGTGCAGTTGGTAGAGATTTTCCATCTGCTGAGACAAAACCCCTCACTTCCAACAATGGCAGGAAGTCAGTTAAACTATTGCAGACATAGATACTGTTGGAATATATATCTGCTGATGGTGGAAACTTATCAGGGTGATTAATCACAAAAGCCACAGTTGCCAATTCAGCTGCTTGAGCACTCATTCCATGAGGTAATTTTAAAGCTAACTCAACAAAAGTGTCCCTCAGTGATCTTCTACATATATTCCACATCCTGTCATTCAATTGCCATCTTGCACCATAGAGGATCCATCAACAAAAATATTCAAAGGCCATTTTGTGGCTCCCCTCTGTACAGGTATATCAGATACATATCCAGATCTAGCAGATTTTAGGGGTTCTCTCCCCTGTTGTATTGGAACAAATGGTTCCTTGGGATCATTTGTTGCTACAAATTGACACTCATGAGTCTCACTGCTGTAATTTAGATTGTGAGCTCAGAAAGTGGCCGATTTAGTCCGTTTAACTGTAATATCTCGACCCTGAAGCATTACAATCCAACATGCTATGCAAATTTGACCGACTACCATTTTTAATTTGTCCACCTAACAACAACTAAATGGGAGTATGTTCTGTCAGTATGGTCAAAGGATGAAGTCCAACTATATGGAAAAATGCTGTACCATCCAGAAAATTGTAAAGATGTCTATCACACATTGTAAATACTTGTTCTACTGGGGTCAAAAGCCTGGTGACATAGCTACAGGTCCGAGTCTCCCAGAGCCTTCTTACCCTCCACAGACCAGGCAGATCATAAGAAAGACATAGACATTATGGCAAGAGGTGCTGTCCTCTTGTCAAATTCAGTAACACAAACAGGCCTTACAGGTGGACATCATAGGCAGGCAACTACACAACATCCTCATGAGGAGCTGGCCTGGATCCTGAAGGGAGCGTCCCCAGGAGTTCTGCACATTCTTCACAATCGGAGATGAACTGTCCGTACAGGATGGACTAATACTGCATGGCCAGCAATTCATCATCCCTACTGCCCTCCAGAGGTACTGCACCCAACAACTGCGCCAAAGGCATTCTGGGTGGAAGCAACCCAATACAGGGCCAAGGAATGTACACAGACATGGAAAGGGAAATGCACTCAAGCTGTGTCAGGCAAAGGAATGCACGTGGTCCCAAACTTCCAATGGGCATTCACAGCAGCTGACATCTTCGAGTGGAATGTTAAACAATATTTAATCTTAGTTGATTCATATTCTGGATGAATATCCTCAACTATATGCCAACATGACAAGTAACACTGTCATCATCAAGCTCAAGAGACACTTTGGTGTGCAAATCAGCCCACAGAGACTCATGACAGACAATGCTCGCCAATTTGTCTCTGCAGAATTCCACAACTTTGCACATACACGGGACTTTGAGCATGTCATGAGCAGTCTCTATATCCACAGTTAAACAGTTTGGTGGAACGGGCGATTTGCCCAGCCACACATCTGCTAACAGACTGTGTCCAGGATCACACAGACTAGCATGCTGCACTCTTCAGCCTGTGAAATCTACCAGGACAGGGCTTGATCTTGTCAGCACAATGACTTTATTTCAGGAGCACCAGAACCGTGATCGCTACTGCCCAGGTTCTGCTTCAGCCTAAACTGGAAACCAACATGAATGATGCCCTCCTGCAACACAGATTGAAAAGCAAAATGCACAAATGGTCAGGATTCAGACTGCACGTGGCCATGACCAGTTGGCAGTAGTACACAGTAATGCCCTGCAACCTACCTGTTACATGGCCGCCTCAGATGGTACCCACTATTTACGCAATAGCCGTCACCTTCTGCAAGTAGCAGAACCAGCACCAACAGATAACACGTGGCGGGAGCATGGGCAGAGGACAAGTGTTGTATTCAGATTCCAGCACCTGCAGTATTTTGCCTTTATGTTTTATACAGCCGTCGAGCTCAGGAATAAACTACCTTGTTGTTGGTGATTTAGGGAACCCACGACTTTCTCCAGTGGCTAAGTGCAGAGTTCACGAAAATGGGTTCATGATTTGTTAAAAATAAACCAGCGAGCAGCAAAGTTCTGTAACAAATACATAGTCAGCACGACAATGTTTTCATTTCTCTTGCTCACATGTAACACAAGTGAAATATTCCGTCGCTGACATGATGGTTTAATGGACAGCAGTGAAGATTAGTTTAAATGTTCGCACGACTGCACAAATTGAAATAAAAAGAGAAAATGCTGGAAATACTCAGGCCAATGATTGATGGTTGTGCTGATGGTACAGGGTCTACAGAATAGAGATTTCAGGAGCAAGAGATGCAGAGGAACGTAAGGGAGAATGTTTTTACACAGTACGTGGTAATTACTCAGAATTCACTGCCCACTAGGCTGATTGAAGCAGAGACTATCAATGATTCCAAAAGGAAATTGGATGTGCTGTTGAAGGAAATAAACTTTTAAGCAAGGGAATGGGATCGCTCAGTGGAGAGCCGGCATAGACCTGATGGACCAAGTGGCCTCCTTCTGTCCTGTAAATTACTCTTATGACACTACGATGACCTTTCATCAGAACTGGAATCATCAATATAAAACATTCACTCTATTTCACTCTCCACGGATGTCGCATGACCTGCTGAGTATTTCCAGCATTTTCTGTTTTTGTTATAGCAGTATTTTGCTTTTGTATTGGGAAATTAGATTTTTTTCACATGAAGTACACAGCACAATATTAATAATAACCACCATGAACATGTTCAGTGAAGTACATCAGCATGCATTTAGCTTGGATTCTCTCCATAACGTTCCCCTAGAGTGTCATCATAATCTGGGTGAAATCAATTTAAATAGCATTAAAAATTACAGAAGGTTAAATGTAAGTCAGCTGCAGCAATAAACATTTTTCACGAGAGTATCAACACCTTTGATGCTGGTTCAAAGGTTAATCCACACGAAGCAGAACTCACCCAAAAACTGGCCATTCCGTCAGGTTGGGATGATGAGAGTTTGCTCAATAAATTCTATTTGGAGCACAGTTAGCCGATCACACTGACTGGATCTCATAACATTGAGATCCCAGCAAGGTGCGGAGCTACTGTTTGTAATTGGCTGCAGCCAGAGGCAGGGATAAGGAGGAAGAGGGAGGTGGAATGTCTCCATGGGGTATAGCTGGTGAAGGGCAGCCTACGCATGACGCCAAATCTCTGTGAATGGTTATGGCTGACAAAGGATCATGTGATTAATCTTTCCATGCTGCCATGGCAATGGTCTCCCTGTCAAGTTCTGAGGATAGTGGAGATAGCGTAAAAATGTTCACTTGTGGCTTCTTGCACATGGCTCTTATTACCATGGTCAGAGAGCAATATCTCCATATGCATTCATGTATAAACAGGAGGAACACCCATCTCTGGTCCTCCAGGTTGCCCTTTACCTGGAGGGGTGGGGTGGGGATGCCATGCCTAGATAGAGACAAGGTGAAGGACTTAGCACCTGCCTGCTGGTTTTGAGATGGCGAGAAACCTGTAAAGGAAATGCTCATTAAATGTATCACTTCAATTTATTTACTCATCCACTGAGGCGTCGTTGTTGGTTGCTGCAGGCAACCCTACCTTGGTAATGGTTCTTATTCAGATGAGGACAGAGGGCCCATCCCAAGCTGGCACAGGCCCATGAGCAGTAAAGAGAATTGGGACCTGAGAGACTGGCAAATATAGACCACTGTAATGACAAGCATTGGCCCAACCAGCTGTGTTCTTGTCTAGAGAAGAGCTAAAGGCAATGTTGTAGGTGTCCTTGTATACTCCAGGATGTGCTTGCTCACATCTGCCATCTTGCTCACATCTACCACATCACAATGCATAAATGGCTCTCCATGGCCCATTAAATATGGCGCCATCATCTTTGGCCCCACGAGGTAACAGCAGGACGGATGACTTTCTGCCCATCCTGCATTAAATTTGCTCAACTCCACACTCATGCATAAATAATGAGCTGAAGAGTAGAAGATCGCGCGTGTTCACCCAGCCTGTTACCCAGTGGGAATTGCACCAACAAACCTGCCCTCCATGTCTCGACCCAGTCACTCACAGGCGCAAACTGCTTTTCCTACCGCTCCCTCTCATTTGTGATTGGTGATGCAGTGCACACTGTGTTACCCTGAAAGTACTCTTAAACGGGGTGTTGACTTAAATAACCAATGTTTGTGTTTCTCCACAGATTGGAACTGGTGTAGGCGCATCCATAATAATTGTTCTGGCAGTGGTAACTTCACTACTGTATAAAGGCCCATGGAATGCAGATGTACCATTGTTAATTATTGGAATCATCAACCCACTGATTGGTTGCATTATTGGTTTTATTTTTGCTGCTCTTGTACAGCAGTCATGGACCAGGTAAATTAACAGACCAACTCTGTTCCTTCTCAGTCACATGCTTCTCGCGCTGCAGCAGCGCCATGTTAGTTCACTGGACTGCTCTTGCCAGTGCTGTACTGGCAATATTCAGATTCCCTTAAAAGAAATGTGCTAAATATGGCAACTAAATGATGCTATTGTTACGATCTCAGTTGATTTTATAACTGGATGGGAAGATCCCAGAATAGAACCCTGGCTCAACATACAATAATATTTACTTTTTTTTAGAAAGCATGGAGGAATAGAATCACAGGACCGCCAATTAGAACAAAGAACAAAGAACAATACAGCACAGGAACAGGCCCTTCGGCCCTCCAAGCCCGCGCCACTCCCTGGTCCAAACTAGACCATTCTTTCGTATCCCTCCATTCCCACTCCGTTCATGTGGCTATCTAGATAAGTCTTAAACGTTCCCAGTGTGTCCGCCTCCACCACCTTGCCCGGCAGCGCATTCCAGGCCCCCACCATCCTCTGTGTAAAATACATCTTTCTGATATCCGTGTTAAACCTCCCCCCCCCCTCACCTTGAACCTATGACCCCTCGTGAACGTCACCACCGACCTGGGAAAAAGCTTCCCACCGTTCACCCTATCTATGCATTTCATAATTTTATACACCTCTATTAGGTCACCCCTCATCCTCCGTCTTTCCAGTGAGAACAACCCCAGTTTACCCAATCTCTCCTCATAACTAAGCCCTTCCATACCAGGCAACATCCTGGTAAACCTCCTCTGCACTCTCTCTAAAGCCTCCACGTCCTTCTGGTAGTGTGGCGACCAGAACTGGGCGCAGTATTCCAAATGCGGCCGAACCAACGTTCTATACAACTGCAACATCAGACCCCAACTTTTATACTCTATGCCCCGCCCTATAAAGGCAAGCATGCCATATGCCTTATTCACTACCTTCTCCACCTGTGACGTCACCTTCAAGGATCTGTGGACTTGCACACCCAGGTCCCTCTGCGTATCTACACCCTTTATGGTTCTGCCATTTATCGTATAACTCCCCCCTATGTTCTACCAAAATGCATCACTTTGCATTTATCTGGATTGAACTCCATCTGCCATTTCTTTGGCCAAATTTCCAGGTTATCTATATCCTTCTGTAGCCTCTGACAGTGTTCCTCACTATCTGCAAGTCCAGCCATTTTCGTGTCATCTGCAAACTTACTGATCACCCCAATTACACCTTCTTCCAGATCGTTTATATAAATCACAAACAGCAGAGGTCCCAATACAGAGCCCTGCGGAACACCACAAGCCACAGGCATCCAGCTGGAAAAAGACCCTTCCACTACCACCCTCTGTCTTCTGTGATCAAGCCAGCTCTCCACCCATCTAGCCACCTCCCCCTTTATCCCATGAGATCCAACCTTTTGCACCAACCTACCATGAGTTTTTAACAACAGGAAAAAAAAAATTATTAACCATGTAAAGTTTGACAATACAATACACCTTTACTCCCCCTTATTTTCACAAACATACACAGATTTTAAGGTAAACGTGGATTACAAAGTATATCCTAGGCTATAATGGTCTCAATAACACACAGTCCCTTTAAACGCACAGGCTTGCTGTGGTCAGATACACACCACTCTGACCCCAGTGAACTTTTGTGGATTTCTCCTCAAAATTCTCCCAGGTGATGCTTGTACCTGAGCCATCTTGTCTCACTGAACTCCAGTTTCCGCACAAGTGATTTCAAATTTTGCTATCAAAAAGACACACTTTCAAATCTTTTCTCTCAGTTGCTTCCATCAATAGTTCACTTCCAGGTTTTATACCTCTCCTTTCAGGATTCTTTTTTCTTGACTGTTAAACAAACTCTTCATTATTGCTTTAACTGTTGATTTCCAGAATGTATTAAGACGGCACCAAACTTTTGATTTACCTCGGAAGTCTGCTTTCTCACTTTAAATCTGGTTACTGCAGCTGTCGCCTTAACTCAGAACATTTTAACTCCACTCGCGGGTTTATTTTAGGTTTGGTTCTCCATTACCCAAACCCCACCAATGCCCGAGTGATTCTCTCTCTCGCCGATGGAACAACGGCCACCTTGCGCCTACTTCACTAGAGTAGCGCCCCCAAGAGAGAGAAAAGGAAATTGCTGCCTATCCACTACCTGGCAGCCTTTCCTGAGTGGGCGGGTTAGAATCGCCCAGAGTACCCTCGGTTCTCGACTCCGGAAGTATGGTAAGGGATATTAAAATGTGACCTGACCAGAGATAGCTGATGAGAAAATGAAAGAGCAAGATGGGCTCCAATCGAGTTCAAATCATATATCTTTTATTAAACACCAAAATTAAACCTCATCAACACCAGAAAACAACATATAGGTATCTTATACTCTATGACTATGGGAACAAAACTAAACGGGCACAACGTAAATTCTAACTTTAAACAGTGTTAGCAATATCTTATACTGTGAAAAGGTTCATGCACCCACCATTCCCACAAAAGCCTCCACTGCTATGTTACCCTCGGGAACTTCACGAATTACTAGGAAATACTCAGTTGAGCCGACCGTGACCTCCTGGGCTGGCTGTGTGCTGGAAAACTGCTGTCTGCAACGCGGTTCAGGAGGGTGAGAGAGTTGCCATGCGGGTCCGAAGAGAAAGAGCGAGAATGGCTGCGAAGCCACACTTTTTAAAGTTCAGATTTCAAAAGTCCCGTGAGCTCCGCCCCCACCGGCAATTGCAAGAACAATGGTCCTAGATCGCTATCAGCCTCAGTGATAGCACAGTCTATTGAAATCACAAATGGCTGAGACTGCCTTGTCCAGTATGAATGGCCCATCGATGTTCCTAATCACTTTACCGGGGCTTACAGATTGCTTTCCCATCATGGAGATGGGTTTGTCCTTACTGCTGGATAGCCCCATTATTGTATCTATTGTATCTTATCCAAGTACATTGTGGTTGGTATCGATCTTCCAATCTCGATGTGGGTCTGGTCTGGTGACGTCATCTGCTCCCTTTGTGATTCAGTTAATCTAATCAGCAGCCTATCTGGACCCTGACCGTTTGTGAATTCGACTGGAGGCACCCTTTCTGCACACAGGCAGGGCTGAGCCTGCTGGGAGAAAACAGCCACTTTCTGCAGCCAAACGTGGCCACTTCCTTCATTTAAATGGCCAATGTGCGTTTTACAGTCCTTATACACGTTGGTGTTGCCCGAAAAACTTACAAGAGTCATAATGGACTCGATAACTGAACTCTGTTTCTCTCTCCACAGATGCTGCCAGACTTGCTGAGATTTTCTAGCACTTTCAGTTTTTGTTTCAGGTCCCCAGAATCTGCAGTATTTTGCTTTTATTTGCACCTCATTGTTAGGAATGATGCTGCTCCTGGCATGCTTTCCTGCACTTGTGATTGAATCAGAGTTGCTTCTCTGGTTTGATGGTAATGGTAGAATGTGGAATATGCTGAACCATGGTTCACATTGTAGTTGAGTACAATTCTGCTGTTGCTGATGGCCCATGCTGTCTCGCAGATGCCCAATGTTGAATGGCTGGATCAGCTCTGAGTCTATTGTATTTAGCACAGTGGTACTGCCACACAACACGATAGAGAGTTTTCTCAGTGTGAAAATGGGACTTTGTCTCCCCAAAGAGCTTTCTGTGGTCACTCCAAATGAACCTGTGATAGATGGATTGGTGAGAATGAAGACGAGTAGGTTTTTCTGCCTTGTTGTTTTCTTCACCACCTGTTACAAGTCCAGTCTGGCAGCTATGTCTTTCAGGACTCAACCAGCTTCTGGGACTATCGAGCCACCTTTGGTGATGGACATTGAAATCCCTCACCCAGAGTACATTCTGCGCCCTTGCGGCCCTCAGTTCTTTTTCCAAATGTTCAGCTGGTGGCCCTATTCTGTCAGTGGGACAGGACATATCCAGATATGGCGATGGAGATGACTGGGATGGAGTCAAAGACTCCATTCTTTGAGATGACTCTGATAAGCTCTTTCTTGATCACCCATCTGATTGAAAATATTAATTCCCACGAATATTTTGCAAGGGAAATAATTTATTGGTAGATAGCTTTTTATTAAGATATGTGGTTAATAAATATGATATTTAGGTGCATGGGTCAAATGAGTTAACCAGTTATTAAATAAAGATGCTGCATAAACAATTTTGAAGTTAGCTTAATTACACATTCAATAATGATTCTAATTTCATTTTTCTTTTGCTTTCTATTACAGATGTCGGACGATAGCTTTAGAGACAGGAATACAAAATGGACACCTATGTTCAACAATCCTAATGCTATCCTTCAAGGAACAGCTCTCCTCCATGTTTGCATACCCTTTCATTTATATTTGCTTTCAGCTCTTTCATGGATTCGTGTTTGTAACAGGTAGGTACTCTTGCGAAATGAAAGATAATAAAGCTTTATGCACGCTATCCACCTTAACATGCATTTCCTGATCAGCAGTGACATTACTACTGACAGGATTTGGACAGTTGAGTGGGACTGGGGGTAGGTGGGGATGGTGCAGGGGGATGGCCCCAGGAGGAGAAAATTGCTTGAGAAATATAGCAATTTTTGATAATATCAAAACTCCAATAATTGCAATACCAAAAAATACACAAGAAAATAAATTTGTACTGGTGAGGCTAAAATTACAAGGTATTTTGACTATCAGTTAACAAATGCAATTTTAGTTTACATAAATTTTCTATAAACAAAAATCCATTCACTCTCTCCTACGTGGCTAAAATGAGTAATTATCCAGCTCTCCCGACATCTGAGCTGTATTCTTTCCAAACATACCGACTACCTGTAGAAAAAGGCTGAATTTTAAAACATTTCCCTTAAACATAAAATATATCAATGACACAATATCATGACACAGGGTAGACATGAGGAGGCGATGGCCTAGTGGTATTATCATTCTACCATTAATCCAGAAACCCAGATAATGTTCTGGCGACCTGGGTTCGAATCCCAACACAGCTTCGTGGAATTTGAATTCAATTAAAAATATCTGGAATTAAGAGTCTACTGATGACCATGAAACCATTGTCGATTGTCAGAAAAACCCATCTGGTTCATTAATATCCTTTAGGAAAGGAAATCTGCGTCCTTACCTGGTCTGGCCTACATCTGATTCCAGATCCACAGCAATGTGATTAATTCTCAACTACCCTCTGAAATGGCCTAGCAAGCCACTCAGTTGTATCAATCACGACAAAGTCTCAACAAGGAAATTAAACTGGACAGACCACCTGGCATTGACTAGGCACCGGAAAAGACAACGGCAAAACAATCAGCCCTGTTGACCCTGCAAAGTTGTCCTTACTAACATCTGGGGGCTAGTGCCAAAATTGGGAGAGCTGTTTCACAGACTAGTCAAACAAC
This sequence comes from Mustelus asterias, assembly GCF_964213995.1. Lineage (NCBI taxonomy): Eukaryota > Metazoa > Chordata > Chondrichthyes > Carcharhiniformes > Triakidae > Mustelus > Mustelus asterias. The sequence continues at coordinate 82,320,400 of NC_135801.1, read as the reverse complement.
AGCCTGACATTGTCATCCTCATGGAATCATACCTTACAGATAACACCCCAGATACCACCATTACCATCATTGGATATGTCCTGTCCCACCGTCAGGACAGACCAGCAGAGGTGGCGGGACAGTGGCATGTCGTCGGGAGGGAGTTGCCCTGGGAATCCTTAACATCGACTCCGGACCCCATGAAGTTTCATGGCTTCAGGTTAAACATAGGCAAGGAAACCTCTTACTGGTTACCACGTACTGTCCTCCTTTGGCTGATGAATCAGTATTCCTCCATTTTGAACAACACTTGGAAGAAGCACTGAGGGAGACAAGGGCGCAAAATGTACTCTGGGTGGGGGATTTCAATGTCCACCACCAAGAGTGGCTCAGCAGCAGCACTACTGATCGAGCCGGTCGGGTCCTAAAGGATATAACTGCCAGACTGGGTCTGCAGCTGGTGGTGAAGGAACCAACAAGAGGAAATAACATACTTGACCTCATCTTACCAACCTGCCGGCTGCAGATGCATCTGTCCATGACAGTATCGGTAAGAGTGACCACCATGTATATGGGGGCGTCTCAGAATGGGTCTATAAGTCGGATCTGAAACACTCCCAGTTTCAAGTCCGCCCAGCACTTAGAATCAAAATGGTAAAACAGGGCCGCCAGTATCAGAGATCCAGCTTTCTCCCCACTCCTTGGCAACTTGGACTGGTGGAATGGGGGCCAGGCCAGTGAGACCAATGGTTACTACAAGCATCTGTACTCCAGTGTGGAACTTCAACTGCTCGGATGAGGAGGATCGCAACAGACACCTCCAGACGCTGAAAGATGCCCTCATAAGAACAGGATATGGCGCTAGACTCATTGATCAACAGTTCCAACGCGCCACAGCGAAAAACCGCACCGACCTCCTCAGAAGACAAACACGGGACACAGTGGACAGAGTACCCTTCGTTGTCCAGTACTTCCCCGGAGCGGAGAAGCTACGGCATCTCCTCCGGAGCCTTCAACATGTCATTGATGAAGACGAACATCTCGCCAAGGCCATCCCCACACCCCCACTTCTTGCCTTCAAACAACCGCACAACCTCAAACAGACCATTGTCCGCAGCAAACTACCCAGCCTTCAGGAGAACAGTGACCAAGACACCACACAACCCTGCCACAGCAACCTCTGCAAGACGTGCCGGATCATCGACACAGATGCCATCATCTCACGTGAGAACACCATCCACCAGGTACACGGTACATATTCTTGCAACTCGGCCAACGTTGTCTACCTGATACGCTGCAAGAAAGGATGTCCCGAGGCATGGTACATTGGGGAAACTATGCAGACGCTGCGACAACGGATGAATGAACACCGCTCGACAATCACCAGGCAAGACTGTTCTCTTCCTGTTGGGGAGCACTTCAGCGGTCACGGGCATTCGGCCTCTGATATTCGGGTAAGCGTTCTCCAAGGCGGCCTTCGCGACACACGACAGCGCAGAGTCACGGAGCAGAAACTGATAGCCAGGTTCCGCACACACAAGGACGGCCTCAACCGGGATATTGGGTTTATGTCACACTATTTCACATAAATATTTCTGCTTTTTTCCTCCTGAGTCTTTATCATGCGATCCTAGAATCAGAATTTATGTCACACTATTTGTAACTCCCACAGTTGCGTGGACCTGCAGAGTTTCACTGGCTGTCTTGTCTGGAGACAATACACATCTTTTTAGCCTGTCTTGATGCTCTCTCCACTCCCATTGTTTTATTTCTTAAAGACTGGATTAGTTGTAAGTATTCGCATTCCAACCATTATTCATGTAAATTGAGTCTGTGTCTTATAAGTTCTGTTTGTGAACAGAATTCCCACTCACCTGAAGAAGGGGCTCAGAGCCTCGAAAGCTTGTGTGGCTTTTGCTACCAAATAAACCTGTTGGACTTTAACCTGGTGTTGTTAAACTTCTTACCGAACTTCAACTCAGCAGCCATGCCCGCCAATATCCTGCTGGAAACCATCATGGTTTCAGCATGTCTGATGGTGATAAGGGGATTGCAGATCTGCTCTCAGTAACTTCTCTGCTCAGTCCTTCTGCATGCATGCAAATGTAGATAGGCAGGTACAAACTACCTTCTACTCACTGATCTTTCCCTCTTAATGTGACTTGGTGCTGCTCTTAGCCACGTTCACTCACTGACTACACATGGCCCTGATCGATCCCTGTTCTGGAAGTTCAGGAACACTGCATGGCCTTTTCTGTTAACACATACTGAAGTCTGATAGCCCACTTCTGGCCTTAAATATTTTTGAGGGGCTGTTATTTCCTTTGCAATTTAATACTATTTCTTACCTGAGAATCAAGTGTAACCCAGCAGGGCATCATTCTTAAGTGAAATTCAAATCTCACTAATCCCATTCCAGCCTGCCAAAGGTCCCAGCCATTTGCGGTTCTTTGTGCTGTTGTATCTCCCAGTTTAGGGTTCATATGTGTTTGAGCAATTTTGGGCTGGATCCAGCTGTGGTTGAGAGAACAAATGATGTGGCTGATTTGCCTTAAACAGTGTTTTAAAATTCTCTGGAATGCTTTCTTTGGGGATTGATGCTGATTCCAGGAGACTCCTGGGCATTCGGAGGGGTCAACAACCCTTCTAATTTGCGAACACTGCTGCTTATATCTTCAAAAGCAAATTGGATTTCTATTTGAAAAGAAAGAATGTGCAAGGTTACGGGGATAAGGCAGGGGAGCGGGACTAGGTAGAATGTTCTTACAATCAGTGCAGACTTAATGAGCCAAATGGCCTCCTTCTACACTCTAAAGATCCTGTGATTCTGTGAAAAAGCTTATTAGATTTATCAAACATCATTTCAATTTCATAAAACCATAATGACTCTTGCCTAATCATATTGTGATTTTCTAATTGCCTTGTTATCACTGCATTGATATTGCATTCCAATATTTTCCTGATGGTTGATGCCAGATTAACTGGCCTGTAGCACTCTGCTTCCTCTCTCCCTCCTTTGTTGAATAGATATGTTATATTTGCTATTTCCAATCTGCTGGAACCATTCCAGGATCTAGGGAATTTTGGAAGATCACGATCTGCGCATCCACTATCTTTGCAATCACCTCTTTTCAAACCCCAGGATGAATACCATCTGGTCCAGGGGATATAAGAAATTGAATCAAGTGTGAATAGACCATCACTGCTGTGGTTTTGGGCCGACCAGTGGCCACACACTTGGATTACCAGCAGTCTCCTCCATGATGGCAAGGGCCCTGTTGTTGCCTCTGATGATGCCCTGCAAGAAAGAGGGGAGCATGTCAGGGAAAGTGAAGCATCATGTTTGGGTGATGTGCTGGCCACAGATGATTAGTTAGAAGGGTGTGCAAGCTGTGAAATGAAAGTGTAAGTCTTGCAGCGATGCTAAAATGGGTGGTGGTGAGTTGAGTTAAGAAACGTTGAGTCTGAGTTTTGCTTTATTGAGATCATTGGGTAAGTGAAGAGGAGGTAGTGATTAAAGCAGCATATGAAGTTTGTGGGAATGGCATGTGAAGATGCATTCACTAACCTTAATTGTATCATTGCTTCCAGATCCTCTAAGCTTGTCCAAAAGTGTGCATTTTAGGTGGATTGGCCATGCTAAATTGTCCATCAGTGTCCCAAGATGTGTAGATTAGTGGGTAAAGTGCTCTGTCAAAGCGTTGGTGCAGGCTTTATGAGCTGAATGGCCTCCTTCAGCACTATAGGGATTCTTATGAGATGACTGCTATTGACCATTATGGCTATCTGCATCCACTGCCTTTGTAATTTCTGTCTGGAGAGCCTCCTGCAGGTCCCCTGAGAGAAGAGGACTTCTCTCCTCCTGTTCATACCAAGGCTTCTAGTGCTCCATCAGGTGATCCTAGAGGCATGCTATCTGCTCTGTTACACCATTTGCATTCCCCTCTCTGCTCAGACACACCTATATAACCATTCCAGCAGCTGTTACAGCCAAAGTTCACCTCCCCTTTAAAGAGGTGCAGGCTCACTTCAAGTGGTACTAGTTTCATACCAACTCGCTCAACCTGCAGAGGCATGCAGAAACTCCAACAGGGCATTTAAGGGTGGGCTGTACAACACTATCATTTAAATTCTCAAGCAAAATGAAGTTTGCACGCTGCTTGTATTGCAATGAATGGGCTTGGGTTAATCCCCATATCTGGTTAACTGGCCTTAGCCAATTTTCCTCACAAGGGCAATGAACTTTTAGTTAAGCTAATCACCAATGGAATGGAACAGCCATTTCTGCTCATGTCAACTTTCCTTTTGACCTCAGAAGGCACTTAATCTTCAGAATAGAACTCTGAAAATGCGGGACAGTTGGCAGCTGAAATTCATTTGGAGCGTGTTGTTCTATTTGTTTATAATATATTGTTGTTTGCTTACAATCAGCTTACCGGATATACAAAAGATGTAAAAAGCCCTCTGCCGGACCAATTGATTCATCAGTCTACAATATAGGAGAAGAAGAATATCAAAACCCAAAGCAGGGAAGACAAAATGCTACATCAATATAACAAGCAGATTTGAACTCTTCAGAGTAACAAAGAAATAGAATGAGTAGATTTCTTCCTGTAATAGCTGCTGCACATCTCCCAAGTCCTTTATAATTTCTGATATACTCTGTATTCCCTTTTATCTTTTTGCACCTAAAAGCTGGTATGATGTACAAGGACTCTTGCCCTTCAAATTGCATTGCATTTTCAATCAAAAATGAATGTTCGAATATTTGCCAACTCAAGTGGCAGCATTATCGATATGGTATACACTCAAAGATCAGCAACTCAGTATTGCCAAAGTGGTTGAATTGAAAAAAAGACATCAAGTAAATCAGTGGTGTTCCAAAATTTCTGAGAAAATAATTTGATATTAGCACATTCTGAGTTTGTACAAAAATATCTCTCTCCCCAGTAATTTGGAGACTTATGATACAAGGGTGACAATTGGCCTAATTTTGCAAGTATGTACTGGTGGCATAGAAACTGTATGTACCAAGAGAACTTAGGCTAATCACGCTGTTTCTAAAATATATTGTCCTTAGAGCAACAAGAGCTTATAGATACAATAGATTTTAATATTTATTCTATGTCAGAAAAACTGGCAGTATTTAATAGAGGTGTCAGCTGGAGAGCCAGTGAAAACTCCACGTCACTTCTTTTAGGGAAGGCCTGCCAGCTTAAGTGCCACTCAGGCACTTAACAGATCGCCTTTGGGCCTTTCTCTGGAATCTGGGACTGGAAATTCCACCCAGCGAGAGTTGCTGGCCAATCAGAGGCCTGCAACTCTATTGAATGGTAGCTCTATCAAGGAGGCAGTGGTTGACACACACAGCCACAGCCTGGTACTGTGGCTAGATCACAGGTCACAAATAAGAGATAGTTGAGTGTTTGGGGGGTGGCTGTGGGGGAGGGGGTTGGATCAACAGCAGGGCAAGGGGGATGGTTGTCATTCAAACTCCCTGTTCCTGATGGACGGCACGGTAGCACAGTGGTTAGCACTGCTGCTTCACAGCTCCGGGGACCTGGGTTAGATTCCCGGCTTGGGTCACTGTTTGTGTGGAGTTTGCACATTCTCCTCGTGTCTGCGTGGGTTTCCTCCGGGTGCTCCAGTTTCCTCCCACAGCCCAAAGATGTGCGGGTTAGGTTGATTGGCCATGCTAAAATTGCCCTTAGTGTCCTGAGATGTGTGGATTAGTGGGTAAATATGTAGGGATATGGGGGTAGGGCCTGGGTGGGATTGTGGTCGGTGCAGATTCGATGGGCCGAATGGCCTCTTTCTGTGCTGTAGGGTTTCTATGATTTTCTATGATGCCATGTCAGTTGATTAAGCACTGGGTGTCTTTCAATGAGGGACCTGCCCTGGGAGCTCACAGCCCTCATGCATTTACTTGACTTGCTCTCTGCATGGCAAACCCTCTGCTTGCCACTAGGTGGATATTAATAGTGGGATGAGGCCATTAAATGGGTGTTAATTGCCCACTTGAGAGCCTCATCTGGTGTCAGGGTAGGACTTTGGTGGAATTCTTTGAGAACATTACATGCGCAGTGGACAATGGGGAACCTGTGGATGTGGTGTATCTGGATTTCCAGAAGGCATTTGACAAGGTGCCGCACCAAAAACTGCTGCATAAGATAAAGGTGCACGGTGTTACGGGTAATGTATTAGAATTGATAGAGGATTGGTTAATAGAGGACGCTGAAAGTCTGCAAAGGGATATAGATAGTCTGAGTGAGTGGGCGAGGGTCTGGCAGATGGAGTACAATGTTGGTAAATGTGAGGTCATCCATTTTGGTAGGAATAACAGCAAAATAGACTATTAATTAAATGGTAAAAAATTGCAGCATGCTGCTGTGCAGAGGGACCTGGGTGTCCTTGTGCAAAATCACAAGGAGTTGGTTTGCAGGTGCAGCAGGTAATTAAGAAGGCAAATTGAATTTTGTCTTTCATTGCTGGAGGGATGGAGCTTAAAAACAACGAGGTTATGTTGCAACTGTATAAGGTGCTGGTGAGGCCACACCTGAAGTACTGTGTACAGTTTTGGTCTCCTTACTTGAGAAAGGATATACTGGCACTGGAGGGGGTGCAGAGATAGATTGATTCCGTAGTCGAGAGGGTTGGCTTATGAGGAGACACTGAGTAGACTGGGACTATACTCATTGGAATTCCGAAGAATGAGGGGAGATCTCATAGAAACATATAAGATTATGAAGGGAACAGATAAGATAGAAGCAGTGAAGTTGTTTCCACTGGCGGATGAAACTAGAACTAAGGAGCATGGCCTCAAAATAAGGGGGAGCAGATTTAGGACTGAGTTGAGAAGGAACTTCTCCACACAAAGGGTTGCGAATCTTTGGAATTCCCTGCCCCATGAAGCAGTTGAGGCTACCTCATTGAATGTTTTTAAGGCAAGGATAGATAAATTTTTGAACGGTAAAGGAATTAAGGGCTATGATGAGTGTGCGGGTAAGTGGAGCTGAGTCCATGAAAAGATCAGCCATGATCTTACTGAATGGCAGAGCAGGTTCGAGGGGCCAAATGGCCTACTCCTGCTCCTAGTTCTTGTGTTCTTAAGTGTGTCCATGGGATTTCCTGCCATGGATTTAGTTTGGGGTGAAGGTAGGAAGGCCTATGGAGATTCATCCGATATCTTCCTACGTAATTAAATGCCCCCCCATCAGCAGACTGGCTATGGGGAGGACATTAAATTCCATCCACTGAATGAGTTGCATGATTTTGTCTAGAAATACATTAAAAATTCCTTTGTCAAGCATGATCAATGGGAAACCCATCTTAAAAGCATCAAAATTCTCCTGGTGATTGACATCTGCAGTGTTGGAGGTTTATCTAGTAACATTAGGTGCTCCTAATGTGTTCTAGCCTAGTTCTAGAGAGTGAGCATGCAATAAAAGGGCCAGTTGTTTCCAGCCGGGACCTGATTCCGGGATTCTTTGCCCATTCCTGACACCCCAATTTTCATCAGTGCTGGATATGGGTGGGTGTGACACATACCCTGTCACTCCCAACCTGGTCTGCTTCATTGCAGGGATCAGCATCTCCGAGCTGTATGCAATTATTGTGGAGTCAGGTCACCTTTTTGATGAGTCGTGGTTCACAACCCATCAGTGGTGTCATGAACCATGGTCTGCATTTGGGAACCATTTGAAAGGCAAGTTCAAAAGGACTTACCCATGCTAACCTATGCCCCTACACACATGTCAATAGCCTCCATACCCCCCATGCCATCCTATGGCACTTCAATATCCATTTGCTCAGAATACACCCTGTACAGATCCAATGAAATGACTCCCCTTTGCGTCCCAGAATGAAAAGCCTGCCTTTGCAGGCACTTTCTCTCAAGGTGGACAGGCCGAGCCAGGAAATTTCCCAACTCCTGCTGTCCACCTCTAGGATGGAAGCCCATCGTGTAGAATGAACGGCATGTGTATCACAACAGGATCATGTAGCCACTGGATTTTATCAGCGGCAGGATATCCACACTACATGGCAGGGATGCCAGGCGTACACTGCCTGCAGGCTCAGGTGGTATCCTTCCTGGTCTGACTGACCCTGGTGAGCTTGACACACTCACATTAACACTGGAACTCCAGTGACGTTCACAGTTCTTGTCTACTGCAGTCCTAGCAGAAATTATTGCACTTGGTGGCATTTCTGACAGTGACGTGCTGCCAAATCCTTTGACCGGCTGGTCGCTCTTGGAGGCAGGATATCCTGCCTCAGTTGAATGGAGGACATGACTTCAGGCAATTTATTGCCTGAACAATGTAAAATTCTGTCATGACGTCCAGGCTTGGATATTCCAGCTGCTGGGTGGGACCTTCGCATGAATTCCCAACCAATTCCTTTTAACTTTAAACAAAACATTGCTGATTATGAACACATTCTAACACATGTATAATTATGGTTTATCATGTGGGAATCTTGCTAAAATAAACACACTTACATTTTGGGTAGATAGTTTCAAATTCAAACTGAAAAGCAGTGATGAGCACATAAAGGGTAGGATTTAGCAGCCCTTCCTGCTGGCGATATCTTCTAGTTCTGGTGGTGATGACCCCCTCCTCCCACGGTAGCTTCCCTGCTGGCAGGATGGCGAGCTACACAAAATGGCACAGACATTGGTGGGACCAGAAGATCCCGCTGGCCCAGCGAGGGGCTGCTTCCACCACTGGAAAACACGTCGTCAGGTGGGCACGCCGGAAAATCCGTCCAAATTTTTTACTTGGTTGGATCTGATTTGTACACACTTGGTCTTAAATACGTCAAATAACATTTAGCTAGTTAGTGTATTCCCAGGATGGGACTAAGTAAAGATACCAAAAACAAACAAGATTAATGAGCTAATTTTTACATCTATCATGTTATTAATAAAAGATTTTAATTACCTATTAGTAATTGTGGTTTAATAGTATTTTTGAAATATGTTTTTTCATTGACAATTGTACCAACTTCATCTCCTATTAATATGAATGCAATAATGTTCAGTATATAAATAAGTCCGATTTTATGTGAGGCCATCTGTTAAATCAGAATTGTTTTTACTTGTGAATTGTCTTACATACCAAATGTTCATATTCAGAATTAAAATAAGAGAAGAATTTCACTGAAATAAGCATTTATTATAATCATGGATTTTAGTCAACTTACAATTGAGAGCTACATCTTCAAAAAACTCAAAGCCGAAAGTTCTGAAATTGGGCTGACAGGTTCGCATTGGTAAAGATACAGCTGGAAAAGTGCAGACTAGGGCCAGAATTTTACCGCCCCGCCTGCCATGGGAATTGGAGCAAGCGAGGGGCAGACAACGGAAAGGTCCGTTAACCTCGGGCAGGATTTTATGGTTTCGGGAAGCCATAAAATCTTGATCTCGAATGCCAGGAACAGAAGGAGGATAGCGAATTCCAGGAAAGGGAGAAAAACAGAGCTTTCTAGATGAAGAGGCATGAAAGAGAATTAAGGCAGCACAAAGCCAAGTATGGAGAGATCCACTGTACACAGTCAAGGCACCTTTAGTGAAGGAATCAACCCTAGCTCAGGAGCTAATGATGAGCTCTTAAAGTACTCCCAATTGATACCAAAGTTCAGTTAGAGGCATTTTTCATTTAATTTGAAAAGCCTGGAAATTAAAATGGCTAACAGAGGTTTGGGTCCATTTACTGCAAAGCAGATTAACAGGAAAAGCTCATGAAATTTATACCCTATTGTGTAACAAGAGTTCATCAAACTATGTGATGACCAAAAGGAAAGGTTTATCCTGAATGTGTACGAGTTTGTACCAGAGATATGCAGCTAAAAATTCTGAACTTTCTGAAAATGTCCCAAACAAGCTTACATCGAGTTTGAAAGGATTAAGCAACTTGCTTTCGACTGGGGAGTAAGGACGCTTGAAATAGATGTTAGATCCCACCAGATGTTAGTGAACACCCGAATTCCCGAGATGCTACCTTGTGGGATTTAGAAGGGAAAGGCCAGAAGCATCAGTTTCAAACAACATCCTCCTTGCACCAGACTTACAACCCAAAAGAGATGTAGTTAGAATTATGCCTCATCCAAAAAGGGAGATTTGAAATTAAAAGAAAAAAGCTGTCAGAGTGTGAGATTGATAAGTGCATGTTTGAAGATGAATATCTGTGTATGCTTTGTTTTATTACAATCTTATAATAAAATATTCCTATAATCACATTTCATTCTGCATGGTGTGGAGGTGCTTTCTGCCAGATAATGATTATTAATCCATCAGCTAGAAACCCAAACTGAACTTTTAAAAAATACAAACTATTTCAAACAGAGTATGATTTGAGCTTGCAGTCAACGTGCATCACTGTACCCTCCTCATTCCAATCCATTGAGATGGAGACATTACAGGGGGGATTCTCCCAGTCTGCTGCGCTAAAGCAGCACAGCGGGCCAGAAGACTCAAGCGGAGGCCGTGTTGTGGGCTTCCCGTTGGGTGCCACGGTCTCCGTGAGTCTCTGGCCACTGGATCTCCGGCGCCATCAGCTCCGCGCGCCAGAAATCCAAATTAGTATTTCAATATCATTGACTGAAGTCTCCGGGCCCACTAGCCTCTCCACCCTCCTGCCAGGAGTGTTTCACTCCAGTGGGGTTTACAGTAGCTCCCCACTGGCATCCGACCTTGCTGGAGTGAAGGGGGGCCATTTAGGCACACCCCCCCCCATCCTCCACCCCCCCCCCCCCCCGGAGGTCAGGAGTAAGTGGGGGGGTGTCTGTTGATACAGGACTGATGCGCCAATGGCCTCATTCTAGGCTGCAAAATTCTCAGATTTTCAAATCGTAATCCCTGCCACAACAATGCGACGTATTGCCAGCCATGAACCCAACTGTTGAAGGTGCAGGCTTTGCCTTGACTGTTCAACGCAAGCACGGCATCAGGCTCACTCCCAGGTTTCCTGCCAATCAGAGAGGATGAGTGGGATCACACACCAGAATCTGTCAATGAAGGCTATTTGAAGGGACCTCAGTAATGGTCTGAATAGCTGTTAAAAATCTCGCTATGGAGGGAATCAAAAATGTGGGAAGGAATGCCACCCCAAGCAGTTGCTGGATTCATCCCTGGAGTTCATGATAGTTGCATTGAGTGGCAAGGAGAGAAGAGCCTTGTGAAACAGGTGTGACTGGAGGTAGCAGAGATGGTTAGCAACATGAGTGCGGAGAGAGGACATGGATACAGTGACAGAAAAGGTTTAATAATCTCCTTCAGTCTAGCAAGGTAAGTGCCATTCTCAGCTGGCAGCCAGCACTCTCTGGCCTCCCAGTCTCCTTGAAATTCAATAGATTGTTTTCACTCCAAGCACCTCATCAAATCTCCAACTCACCAACCAACACTCAGAAGTCACCCTTATATAAAAGCAAATTACTGTGGATGCTGGAATCCGAAATAAAAGCAGAAGATACTGGAAAATCTCAGCAGGTTTGACAGAGCTAACATTTCCGAAGGATCATTCAGACTGGAAACGTTGGCTCTATTCTCTCTCCACAGATGCTGTCAGACCTGCTGAGATTTCCCAGTATTTTCTCTCAGAGTCACCCTTGCCTTATTGCCCTCTTATGCCCATTCTTTACTGCCACCCTTCTCAATTGCTCTCTGTCCACCCTCAACACACATTAAACATCTCACATTCTTTACCCTTTGTCTTCCTTTCAGGGGAAGACAGTGCCCAACACCAGGGAGAGGCAGAGAACTGGGGGTGGACCTGCAGCCATTGCTGCACTGACTGCACTGGAGGTGGATGCCCTGGAGATTAGCAATGTCTGGTCATTGACGATTGGTATTATTTAGCTAATGCTGCTGCTTGGCAGTTAGGTGTGCAAGTCCACAAATCCTTGAAGGTGGCAACACAGGTGGAGAAGGTGGTGAAGAAGGCATATGGTATGCTTGCCTTTATAGGACGGGGTATAGAGTATAAAAGCTGGAGTCTGATGATGCAGCTGTATAGAACGCTGGTTAGGCCGCATTTGGAGTACTGCGTCCAGTTCTGGTCGCCGCACTACCAGAAGGACGTGGAGGCATTGGAGAGAGTGCAGAGAAGGTTTACCAGGATGTTGCCTGGTATTGAGGGTCTTAGCTATGAGGAGAGATTGGGTAGACTGGGGTTGTTCTCCTTGGAAAGACGGAGAATGAGGGGAGATCTAATAGAGGTATACAAGATTATGAAGGGTATAGATAGGGTGAACAGTGGGAAGCTTTTTCCCAGGTCGGAGGTGACGATCACGAGGGGTCACGGGCTCAAGCTGAGAGGGGCGAAGTATAACTCAGACATCAGAGGGACGTTTTTTACACAGAGGGTGGTGGGGGCCTGGAATGCGCTGCCAAGTAGGGTGGTGGAGGCAGGCACGCTGACATCGTTTAAGACTTACCTGGATAGTCACATGAGCAGCCTGGGAATGGAGGGATACAAACGTTTGGTCTAGTTGGACCAAGGAGCGGCACAGGCTTGGAGGGCCGAAGGGCCTGTTTCCTGTGCTGTACTGTTCTTTGTTCTTTGTTCTTTGTTCTTAACAGTCACTCATGTCGAATTGATATTCCCAATACCTGAACTGCCATGGTCTGCTGTATGCTGACTTTGTATCCGTCTTCACTTTGAGCAGTAAATCATGTATTTCATCCCCCACAGCTCCTTCCTGGATGATGACAGAGATGATGAGGGAACAAACCAAGGCGTTCTCGGAGGGTGCAATGAGGGTATGAGGGTATATTGTCATGTAACTCATGCATACCCTCCACCAACACGAACATACACCTCGGTGGATCCTTCAGTAGAGATAATTCAGTTGTCACATGATGAGGAGTACATGTGAGCAGGAGCAGTTGCTGGTGACAGGGTCCACTGCTAGGCAGAGGTTCTGAGTTTCACAAGTCAAGGGAACTTTTGGAGTATCAAGGGGAAATGTGTTTAAGTTAAGTCTATTTATTAGACATAAGTAGGCTTACATTCACATTGTAATAAAGTTACTGTGTACTTTGTCAGTGTTTCCAGGGGTAGTGCACACTTTTGGAGAGAGAATGAGGGCTTTAGCATCTAGCATGAATGCAATGATATCTCAGACCTTTGAAACAATGTTCACTTCCAAAGAAAGAGTGGTCACATGCTGGAGTATTGTATGAGACAAAAAACTAAGTGTGTGCTGGCCCACACCTAGGGCCTGTTCACTTCAATTGCCAGTGTACACAGGATGGAGAAAAGTTCCATCTTGGTGGTTTAGCTCCCCTTCATGCAGCTTGCTCACTCTTAGTGAGCAGTGAAGTGAAGGTGGGTCATAACAGGGAAGATGGAGAAAGGATGCATGACAGCAGGGGTTCTGCACCAGGCTCTCTCACTTTTCAGCCCTTTCCTCCTTCAGGGAACATGCCACATACTGCCTCCTGCTCCAATGATGAGGCTGCCTCCGCGCAGTTGCAGGTCAGGCAGTCTTTGACTGAGCCCTCATGGGGTCCAATACCTAGGGGATAGCGACCACAGGGGTCACCTGCCTCAGTACAATGGAATGAGCAGCTAGTCTCAGCTCAACTGAAGCCACAAGGCCTGAACAATGTAGAAATAGGAAATGCACACAGAGATTCACTTGGCTGCTGAAACCCAAGGGTGGCACGGTGGCACAGTGGTTAGCACTGCTGCCTCACAGCATGTTTGTGTGGGTTTCCTTCAGGTACCCCGGCTTGCTCCCACAATCCGAAAGACGTGCTGGTTAGGTGCATTGGCCATGCTAAATTCTCCCCCAGTGTACGCAAACAGGCGCCTGGGTGTGGCAACTAGGGGGTTTTCACAGTAACTTAATTGCAGTGTTAATGTAAGCCTACTTGTGACACTAATAAATAAACTTAAACTCAAATACTAATGATCATTATCTCAATGAATTAATATGAACTCCTCAGCCCCTGGTCAGTTTCCTTCCAGTGAATGGTCTGGTCAGCCTTGATAAAAGGGGAAGTGTGTTTACAGGATGAATGGTGTCTTAGATTGCACCATGAACTCAGAGCACTAAGTTCAGCAGCAGCTGGAGAGCAGCCAGGGGAACTCCAGCAGCTGCAGCTTGCTGTGCCCAGAAGGCAAAAAGCAATTTGGACCAGTCTTCCTAATTCTCCGCTTCACTGCTTTTACCTTCAGGGTAATGGCTATAGAGGCTGAGACAGCGCTGAACTTCAGCCCCTCCTCTGCAGTTGTCAATTCTCAGATCTGTGCAAGATCATCCCTAGTTCTTTTTCTCTCCCTTGTGTCTTACACTCTGTTCTGCAATGGGAAAAAGCGGGGGCCTATGACGATGGTATCCATTCAGCTGATGGATGCAATGTGTTTGGTGTGGGGTGCCCATGAGGGAGAGGCAAGGAGTTGAATAAGAATGAGCAGAAGTGAGCAGAAGCAGTAGATGGATTGATGGGGATGTGAGTAAGTTCATTGAAAGGGAAGGATGAGTGTGCTGACAAGGTAAGTGGGTGTGAGGCAGGATGTGATGAAATGTGCTTGATAAGGCAGAATGAGGGTGAGGCGTGTGAATCACATGTAGCACAGTGTAAGTGAATGTGCAGCTGTACTCAACTTTTCTCACCAGATTAGATCGTTAAAGTGATGCATGCACTGAATCAGGAGCATGGCTGACTTCCTGGGCCACCTCCTCTGTCCTGGGCCTCCTCCTCACAGAGTTAAGGTGATTAAATCTGTGATGAACATAGGCATTGCTCATCTGTGAAACTTTAAAAGCTTGTCTCTGTACCTCTGGAGTTGGGAGAGAGGGAGGTATGGGTGTCTGCAGATTCCTCTAATGCAGTGTGTCCTTGCCCTCTTTCTCTTTGATTCTCTTCTTCCATGTCCTCCGTAACAGTCAGGAATGATAACATTCCTGGCAAAAGTTGTAATTGATTGCTTTTCTGGAAATGTTAGTGGCAGGATATGGAATAGTGGGTTGAGGGGTCCAGACTAAATGATTGATCCTTTATAGTTGATTTTCCAACACTATATCTTCACTATTAATGGAGTCACCAATTGTGAAATTAAATATATGTGTAATCAGGAGAGACACCCACAAACAATTGTGTACTTTCTGGCCTCAGCATAATTATTCACTGTATCTTTATTCACACAGAGGGTGGTGAGTGCCAGGAACAAGCTGCCAGAGATAGTAGTATGTTGACTTTTAAAAGCATTTAGACAGTTACTTGGGTAAGATTGATATAGAAAGGTTTGGGCCAAATGTGGGCAAATGTGGGAGTTTTTTATAGACCTCCGAAAAGTTCCAGAGATGTAGAGGAAAAGATTGCAAAGATGATTCTGGATAGGAGCGAAAGTAACAGGGTAGTTGTACTGGGGGACTTTAACTTTACAAATATTGACTGGAAAAGCTATAGTTCGAGTACTTTAGAGGGGTCGGTTTTTGTCCAGTGTGTGCAGGAAGGCTTCCTGACGTGATATGTAGATAGACCAACAAGAGGCGAGGCCACATTGGATTTGGTACTGGGTAATGAACCTGGCCAGGTGTTAGATTTGGAGGTAGGTGAGCACTTTGGTGACAGTGACCACAATTCGATTACATTTACTTTAGCAATGGAAAAGGATAGGTATTTACCAAAGGGCAAGAGTTATAGCTGGGGGAAAGGAAATTATGATGCGATTAGGAAAGATTTAGCTGGCATAGGTTGGGGAAGGAAACTGCAGGGGATGGGCACAATTGTAATGTGGAACTTGTTCAAGGAACAGCTACTACGCGTCCTTGATAAATATGTACCTGTCAGGCAGGGAGGAAGCAGACGTGTGAGGGAACCGTGGTTTACTAAGGAGGTTGAATCTCTTGTGAAGAGGAAGAAGGAGACTTATGTTAAGATGAAGGCTCAGTTAGGGCGCTTGAGAGTTACAAGTTAGCCAGGAAGGACCTAAAGAAAGAGTTAAGAAGAGCCAGGAGGGGACATGAGAAGTCTTTGGCAGGTGGGATCAAGGAAAACCCTAAAGTTTTCTATAGGTATGTCAGGAGTAAAAGAATGACTAGGGTAAGATTAGGGCCAGTCAAGGACAGGAGTGGGAAGTTGTGTGTGGAGTCTGAAGAGATAGGAGAGGCACTAAATGAATATTTTTCGTTGGTATTTACACTGGAGAGGGACAGTGTTGTTGAGGGGAGTACTGAGATGCAGGCTGTTGGACTGGATGGGATTGATGTTCATAAGGAGGATGTGTTAGCAATTCTGGAAAGGGTAAAAATAGATAAGTCCCCTGGGCCGGATGGGATTTATCCTAGGATTCTCTGGGAGGCTAGGGAGGAGATTGCAGAGCCTTTGGCTTTGATCTTTGTGTCGTCATTGTCTACAGGAACAGTGCCGGAAGACTGGAGGATAGCAAATGTTGTCCCCTTGTTCAAGAAGGGGAGTAGGGACAACCCTGGTAATTATAGACCGGTGAGCCTTACTTCTGTTGTGGGCAAAGTATTGGAAAGGATTATAAGAGATAGGATTTATAATCACCTAGAAAGGAATAATTTGATTAGGGATAGTCAGCAGGGTTTTGTGAAGGGTAGGTCGTGCCTCATAAACCTTATTGAGTTCTTTGAGAAGGTGACCAAAGAGGTGGATGAGGGTAAAGCGGTTGATGTGGTGTATATGGATTTCAGCAAAGCGTTTGATAAGGTTCCCCATGGTAAGCTTTTGCAGAAAATATGGACACATGGGATTGAGAGTGATTTAGTGGTTTGGATCAGGAATTGGCTAGCTGTAAGAAAACAAAGGGTGGAGGTTGATGGGAAATATTCATCCTGGAGTTCAGTTACTAGTGGTGTACCGCAAGGATCTGTTTTGGGGCCACTGCTGTTTGTCATTTTTATTAATGACTTGGATGAGGGCCTGGAAGGATGGATTAGTAAATTTGCGGATGACACGAAAGTCGGTGGAGTTGTAGACAGTGCGGAGGGAAGTGGCAGGTTACAGAGGGACATAGATAAACTGCAGAGCTGGGCTGAGAGGTGGCAAATGGAGTTTAATGCGGAAAAATGTGAGGTGATTCACTTTGGAAGGAGTAACAGGAATACAGAGTACTGGGCTAATGGTAAGATACTTGGTAGTGTGGATGAACAGAGGGATCTGGGTGTCCATGTGCATAGATCCCTGAAAGTTGGCACCCAGGTTGATAGGGCTGTTAAGAAGGCGTACGGTGTGTTAGCTTTTATTGGTAGAGGGATTGAGTTTCAGAGCCAGGAGGTCATGCTGCAACTGTACAAAACTCTGGTGCGGCCGCATTTGGAGTATTGCGTACAGTTCTGGTCGCCGTATTATAGGAAAGATGTGGAAGTGTTGGAAAGGGTGCAGAGGAGATTTACCAGGATGTTGCCTGGTATGGTGGGAAAATCGTATGAGGAAAGGCTGAGGGGTTTGAGGTTGTTTTCGTTAGAAGAAGGTTAAGAGGTGACTTAATAGAGGCATATAAGATGATCAGAGGATTAGATAGGGTGGATAGTGAGAGCCTTTTTCCTCGGATGGTGTTGGCTAGCATGAGGGGACATAGCTTTAAATTGAGGGGTGAGAGATATAGGACAGATGTTAGAGGTAGGTTCTTTACTCAGAGAGTAGTAAGGGCGTGGAATGCCTTGCCTGCAGCAGTGGTGGACTCGTCAACGTTGAGAGCGTTGAAGTGGTTATTGGATAAACATATGGATGATATTGGAATAGTGTAGATTAGAGGGGCTTTAGATTGGTACCACTGGTCGGCGCAACATCGAGGGCCGAAGGGCCTGTACTGCGCTGTAATGTTCTATGTTCTATGTTCTATTGGGCCTAGCTTACTGGTAAAAAAAAGGGCGGCATGGACAAGTTGGGCCGAAGGGCCTGTTTCCGTGCTATAGACCTCTATGACTCTATGGGCAGAATTTTACGGCCTCTCTTGAGCGAGACTGGAAATTCCCGCCCAAGGTCAACGGAGATATCTGTTGTCGGACCCTCACCCGTTCTAATTCTGTGGCGGGCGAAGTAGTAGAGTTCCAACCTATGACTCTATCTCGGCAACAAGAGTGCATGTTTTAAATGGGTAGATGCTCTGGCGCCCAAAACAGTGCTGGGTTATATTGAAAGTCATTGTAAAAATGCAGGTACCTCATGGTAACGGTACCTCATGAAAGCATCGTTGGGTGGGCAAGTGTTTCCCAGGCAAAGCAGAGCACTGGTATTCTAGGGTGTTTCTCCTGCACTGTATTACTCCTGCACTAATTTGTAGTCTTTCCCACCCTATTTCCACTTCTCCCTGGTGGGACAAGAGCATAAAACCCAGGTCTCAGTGTTACCATTCAGCATTCTCATGCGAAGTATAGAATGGCTGCTTGTGCTGCTCCCCACCAATCTCAAAAGTGGACCCCCTACTGCACCAGAATGACATTCTACTTTTATGAGTTGTCATCCTGTGGAATTAACTGGTATTTTCTGGATTCTATATTTAGGACAGGCACGGGATTGAGGCAATCTAACTTTAGAGGGTCATTTTATGACATCACCTTCCTTGGAAGCAGCTTTGCTTACTGAGAATTGTGATTTTGTAGAAATTTCCCCTGGAGATAAAGGGTGGAATTTTCGGTGATTCTTTCTAAGTGACCAGCTAGTCTGAAAATGGGAGAGTTCCAGATCCGTTTTTCAAGTGAGTTTTCACACCCAATCTTAGGCACTTTGTCTCTGAAAAGATGGACTAGAGAATTTCTAGACATAGATACTGTGGGCGGGGCTTAATTCACCAGCCAGCCTGTAGAGATATTGCGCATGTGCAGATCTCTGATGCAGTAGCAGAGGTCTACAGACAGAGAGAGAGAGAGCTGTCAGGCAGCCTCAACTTGTCCCCACCACTCTCCTCCGCCCAGACCGATTGCGGCCCCCCTCCCTCCCCCACCAATCGCAGGCAAAGTGGCTGCGGGCCCCCCTCCCTCCCAATCATTGGCAGAGTGGCAGCAGGCCTCCCCACTACCATTGACCCCGCCTCCATTTGCCCCACCCCAGGCTCTGCCCCTCAGATCCTGCCCCCATTGGCCTCACCCATTGACACTGCCCAATGGATGGTGCCAAGTTGCTCAATGGGCAGTGCCTTGCATTTGGCCTCACTGGGGGGGCCACAATGGCCTCTGGTTCCACTGGCAAGGCCAACACGACTATTCCCCAGTCATGGGGAGCAGGTGTTTTCCTCGCCGGAGTGAACCTCTCCCAGTGAGGCCATAAAGGCAAGTGAGCCTGGACGATCGAGCGCCGTACTCACTAAACACATGGAAATGAAAAAACACATAAATTTAAATAAATTAATCAGACTCTCGTCCATTTCTGGCTAGAGGCTGACCGTGTTGGAAATCCGGGCGCCATTTCCACTCGTCACTTTACATCCGATTTTTACGACATTTTCCCGCCACAAAATGAGCAAGAAGCAGTCATAAAATTCTGCCCAAAGAGAGAATTATTGGCCAGAAGACTACAGATACTTTCAGTTTATCATCCTGGATTAGACTTGAATCTGGGTCCCATAGATTAAAATCGTCACCTAATTTACTTCACCGCTTCAACCACCCCCCCAACCCCCTGCACCCCCAACCAACCCCCAGTAGCATTCCCAAAAGTTGACCTAGAATCAGCTGAAGGAATGGTATTGTGCCTATAGATTGCCAGTGCTCAGTGTTCCAGGTTCACACGAGGGTATTAACTACTGGGATGAGTTCGTTGGAGGATGGGCCATCAAAACCCCCTTCTGCTTGAAAAAACAGCTGGTTCACAATAGGGGAGGGGGATGGTGCCCTTGTCCAGTGTGTTCCATTGGATTTTTATTTTCCCCCATGCGCTCTCCTCTGTTCGAATTATTCCAAGAGAAACCCTTTCGAGGCACGTTGGTATTTGTGGTCAGTGTTGACGTGAAGCTGTGGTTTGACCCGGCTGAAGCAGCAAGGTTATTGTGATGTCACAAGGGGGCTCTGAGGTCAGAGCTGTTGTGACATCATAAAAAAGTGTTACCCACCAATGGTGAGTGAGTAAAGAGGGGCTTCAATGGTCAGGACTGCCACCGCTGCATTATGAAGGGCAACACGAGAAACAAAATACAGGAATAAATACAGGAGCTCACTGGAGTTTTTATTGCTTTAAACAAGCATTGCCAACATTGTAAGTATAAAATAATACCGATAGATTAAAATGCAAATTGCAGCATAATTGACTTGCCCATTAATGTCATTCACCAAATTAACCTTTTCACGTTAAATTCCTCAACCACTGCACAATGGCATTAAAGTTTCTGATTTCCAGTATGTAGACAACACAGTGGCACAGTGCATTGACTCTCCAATGCATGATACTCCTGAGCATGAAGAGATAGGTGTGCACTGCCGATTTCTCAGGCCATTAGTTCTTGTTCTCTGCTGTGATGCTGGTGAATGAACCAAGCACAATGTGAACTTTTATCAAATGAAATGAAAGAAATGTTCATTGTGGGGGCGGGCGGGGTGGGGGGGGGGGGCGGGCGGGGAGGGTGCGGGGTGGGGAGGGGGGTGCACTTTGGTTCAGGAGGGGTGCTGGTTAAAAAAAACCACATTGCAGTAACTGGACCAGAGCAGGATATAAAATGAACAGGACTTTCTACATCTACATCATTACACCTGAGCCTTTAACATACCCTGAGCAACAGAGCTTGCCGGAGCAGGAACAGATGGTGCCAGTTCCTATAATTCTAATGTTTCGGCACAACCCTATTTTTATTGACCTTACTTTCATTACTGCAGCAACTGCTATGTCCAGCTGAAATGTGCTTCAAACTCACTTCAATGGCAATAACTGTGGCTGACTCAGTCAAAGTAAGACAATTCTCTTAAAATTTCTTCATGCAATCACAATACATGTTCGATTCTTGTCCATTGCACCAGCTATTATCTATCAAATTAATTTAATCAGCAGTGAACTTTCATTATTTTTTATTTGTTAGAGTGGAATAGAAAAAATGGCAGAACACTCAGGTGATTACTGCTCCATTTGGTCATGGCTGAGCACGTACTATTCTACACATGTGCAATTCCAGATATCAAAAATGATCTGGTATATTTGTTTTAATGGAGGAAATCATGGATTACCTTCTGAATATGAAGGCAGGAATTACCACTGTAAGACACAGCTATCGTTGTAAAGGAGGAGGGAGCACCTCTTTTAGGAATTGAGTGAATATGAACAAATTTGCAACAGGCAAGATAGATATGGAATAAGAGAACTGAAGCAGCATATATCTAGAGGACAAAGGGAGTGATATAGTCATGTCCAAGGCTTAATTATCATCACAGTTTTATGAGATTCAATAGCACTGGCATGGATAAAACATACTGTCAGAATGGAGACTTAAGTTCAAAAATAAGCAAATTAGCAATGAAGTTAGGCAGAAGTATTTCACCTAAAGGATTGCGGAATGAGTTACAGAGCGAACCCATTGTAGGCAGAGGCAGAAACCGGTTCACATCTTTCTGAGGAGGAGGTAGACAAAGGGATATGATGGGAAATGTATAGGTGACATATATAATATAAGATGGACTTAATGGTTACCTCTCATTTTAAATATATTTTTATGTGTGCTGTATATTTTTCCACCAACCTACAAAGAGCCAATTTATGGGTCGTTTTCTGGTTTCATGCTGCCAGTGGGGACCTCTCACTGATGCAAGTTGCCTATTGAAAATTTATGGAATGCAAAAATAAGGTTCAGAAAATCATACATCACATCTTCTTAATAACTGGAATCAGTTGCTGGTAGGCAAGTCTTGTACCCATGGATACCACAAAGTCAGAAAACTTCTCCTTCCAAGTGGTCACAGTGCAGTGTGAGGAACAGCTCTGATATAACAGTGTTCTGCACAAAGTCACCAGCTAGGTTTAACATATTTGCAAATGTAAAGTAGGCACCCACGTTGTGAATTGTTATAATTTTAACATTTTAAGAATGGCTCGGTGGTGCAGCCCAGTGGAGCAACAGCAGATTTTATCATACCAACAAGAGGGCTTTGACCTTTCCTGCCACAGAGTTCTCATTCAGGCAGAAATGAAACACTTCCAACAGAATGTATCAATATCTCTTTGTTGAATAATATCGTTGTTGAAAGATGTTGTGTATAGTTCAGTAAGTCTCAGAGGTCCTGAATCCTATGTAGTTTAACAGTAAGCATTTATTAACTACTAGTAACCATTCAGATATAAGGTCTATGCGAGGAGTTCTCTCCATGCTTGCTTCTACACATATCTCTATCTAGTCCCAGACTGCGCTCTAGACTTGCATAATGTGTTCCTTTACTTTATACTGTGCATTGTAAATCCCCATGTTAACTATTTCTATGCCAAACCCATGTACTTCATCTCCTTCCTAGTCTCTATCTAACATATTTACAAAGCATTCCTGTTTGCCCAACACGCTTATATTACTTCCCCCACCTCAAGTCTCTATGCTCATAAGTTCAGGCAGGCTGGAAGCTTTATAATTCTCCAGAGCTTGTCTTGGCAACAGTTGGAGAGTTGTAGGCTTTGTTGTAATGGTGAATAGGAAGTTGTTTTGGATGTGGTTGTTCTGGTATTTGGTTACCTTCAATTTCTCTCCAATATATAGTGGGAGGTCGACCTCTAGGGATGAGGTGAAGGCTCCTCGTGTTCTTCCTGACCATACCTTCCGGAGTACTGACCAAGTATGATGGTGGCTGACCATCATCTCTCCGAACGTTAATGTCCTATCAAGGTTCTTAATGTAGACTCTTGTCATCCTTATTAAAGTTTATTTATTAGTGTCACAAGGCTTACGTTAACACTGCAATGAAGTTACTGTAAAATCTCCCAGTTGCCACACTCCGGTGCCTGTTCGGGTTCGAGGGAGAATTTAGCATGGCCAATGCACAAAACCAGCACATCTTTTTGGACTGTGGGAGGAGATCAGAGCATCCCGAGGAAACCCACACAGACACGGGGAGAACGTGCAGACTACTCACAGTCACCCAAGACGGGAATCAAACCCGGCTATGAGGCAGCAGTGCTAACCACTGTGCCATCGTGTTGCTCATAAATGTTGCAAGTGTCTGGTGTGGTATCTTATGTTGTAGGTGGAAGCCTGCTTCTGCCTGCAGGACTGCTCTCTGTCTTAGATGTTTTGGTAATTCTTGGCTGCCAACTCGGTATTAGTTTCTTTGGCAGAGTTGGGAATTGGGTTCGGCGTTTTCTGCCCATCAGGAGTTTAGATGGGGCTAAGCCACATTGCAGTGGAGTGTACCTGCAGGTTAACAATGTTGTTGGGAAGTTGTCCTTCTGCCTCAGGAGGGCCTTTAATGTGCAGATGCCTCTTTTTGCCTCACTGTTTGACTGTGCATATCTAGGGGAGCTGGTACAGTGCTGGAAGCCATAAGTGATGGCAGAATGGGTGATATATTAGTTTGCAAGTTGTGGGGTGATGGGGAAGATGACACCCATTTTTATCATGTTGTCCAGCTGTGGCTGCACTTGCTTCATGAGTGGTTGGGGTATTTTTGGTGGTGTGAACAGACACACAGGCTTAGCATTCTCCCTCAGTGTAATCTTGTATGCGATCCTTTGTCACCCTAGTCTAGTAAATTTTAAAATTTGGAAGCAGTCCTTTGCTGGTTGCCTCATCAATATTATGTATGACATTGAGTTTGACATTGAGTTTGAGACAGGATTTTTGGCTTACAAGAGAGTGTTCTTGGTTGTAGCCAATAAACAGGATCTCTCATATTCTTCTGTTTTTGTACCTCAGTGACACCTGCAGAGTACCTTTCACCAGGAGTTTGTTGCCCACTGCTCCATACAACGGTGTGGCATCAGCCATTGGGTCAACAGCCATGGTTCCTTGTCCGAAAGGACTGTAACGCTGGCTTCTGTGTCCAATTTAACATTAGTGAGATGACCATTAACCAAGATATTTGTGTTACAGAATGAAGATCCAGGATCCTTGAACTCACCCAAAAAGTATGGTTTTATTTCCCCTCAGCTTGATACTCCAATCTTGTGAATTGTCTTGGGATTATCTGTCTGTCTGGTTGTTTTAACTATGTGTAGCTTTCTGAAGTGCCCTATGCAGTTGCAATTAAAACACTGCGCTGAGACTGTCAGCCATTGGTCATGTCTGTGGGTCTCTTGGCTCTAAAGTGCTGGCATGGTCACCCATCCTCTAGAATTCAGTTATGGTATTGTTTCTCTTGGCCTGGAGTGTCCATGTTCTTTTGCTGTTTTATTAGCAAATATGGCAAAGTGTTCAGTTCTTCACTTTGGCCACAATAATCTTAATTTACAGTGCCACAGTCTGGACATTTGGGGAACTGATCACTTTGGAAGTCTGACCTATCAGATCAGCGTAAGTGCCACTTATATTGCCTTAGATTGGACATCATATTAGGATCAGCCATGACCTTATTAAATAGCAGAGCAGGTTCGAAGGGCTGAATGGCCTACTCCTGTTCCTATTTCTTATGGTCTTATGGTCCTCAGCAGCAGCAACATCCGCAGCCCATTGATCACAAAGATCAGTGCTGGGACCTTTTGCTGTTTGTAATATATATAAATGATTTGCAGGATCACACACCTGTGGTTTTAAAGGAGAGGTACACTTCACAAGATGTACAGGAAGAGCAGAAGATTCCTCAACATGTCTGAGCATCAATTCCTCAGGATGTCACGCCAGTAAGGCGTTTGATAAGGTCCCCCATGGTCAGCTTATGATGAAAGTAAGGAGGTGTGGGATAGAGGGAAAGTTGGCCGATTGGATAGGTAACTGGCTGTCTGATCGAAGACAGAGGGTGGTGGTGGATGGAAAATTTTCGGATTGGAGGCAGGTTGCTAGCGGAGTGCCACAGGGATCAGTGCTTGGTCCTCTGCTCTTTGTGATTTTTATTAATGACTTAGAGGAGGGGGCTGAAGGGTGGATCAGTAAATTTGCTGATGACACCAAGATTGGTGGAGTAGTGGATGAGGTGGAGGGCTGTTGTAGGCTGCAAAGAGACATAGATAGAATGCAAAGCTGGGCTGAAAAATGGCAAATGGAGTTTAACCCCGATAAATGTGAGGTGATTCATTTTGGTAGGACTAATTTAAATGTGGATTACAGGGTCAAAGGTAGGGTTCTGAAGACTGTGGAGGAACAGAGAGATCTTGGGGTCCATATCCACAGATCTCTAAAGGTCGCCACTCAAGTGGATAGAGCTGTGAAGAAGGCCTATAGTGTGTTAGCTTTTATTAACAGGGGGTTGGAGTTTAAGAGCCGCGGGGTTATGCTGCAACTGTACAGGACCTTGGTGAGACCACATTTGGAATATTGTGTGCAGTTCTGGTCACCTCACTATAAGAAGGATGTGGAAGCGCTGGAAAGAGTGCAGAGGAGATTTACCAGGATGCTGCCTGGTTTGGAGGGTAGGTCTTATGAGGAAATGTTGAGGGAGCTAGAGCTGTTCTCTCTGGAGCGGAGGAGGCTGAGGGGAGACTTAATAGAGGTTTATAAAATGATGAAGGGGATAGATAGAGTGAACGTTCAAAGACTATTTCCTCGGGTGGATGGAGCTATTACAAGGGGGCATTACTATAGGGTTCGTGGTGGGAGATATAGGAAGGATATCAGAGGTAGGTTCTTTATGCAGAGGGTGGTTGGGGTGTGGAATGGACTGCCTGCAGTGATAGTGGAGTCAGACACTTTAGGAACATTTAAGCGGTTGTTGGATAGGCACATGGAGCACATCAGGATGATAGGGAGTGGGATAGCTTGATCTTGGCTTCAGATAAAGCTCGGCACAACATCGTGGGCCGAAGGGCCTGTTCTGTGCTGTACTGTTCTATGTCCTATGTAGTTGGCATTTGCAGCTTGCTGAAAGAGAACCTGCTGCCAACTGGAGCTGATGGCCCCACTTTACTGGTTGTTTTAGCTATGCGTAGCTTTCTGAAGTGCCCTATGCAGTTGCAATTAAAACACTGCGCTGAGACTGTCAGCCATTGGTCATGTCTGTGGGTCTCTTGGCTCTAAAGTGCTGGCATGGTCACCCATCCTCTAGAATTCAGTTATGCTATTGTTTCTCTTGGCCTGGAATGTCCATGCTCTTTTGCTGTTTTATTAGCAAATATGGCAAAGTGTTCAGTTCCTCACTTTGGCCACAATAATCTTTGCTGTTATTGCTGTCCAAATCAGTATTGTCCTCAGCTTTTTGTCCCTGGATCCTTCTAGAACTCTGCTGGAGACACTTGCAAGATCTCACTGCGGGTGTCCACAAGTGTACTCAATAGTTTTTCTGTCAAACCTGACAATTATATACACATTTATTATATACAGAATGAGCAGGCACTTGTGTCTGCAGATCTGGCTGGCTTCCCATGGATACAAGATGTTATTGAGAAAGTACATGGCAATTAAGATACCCACGGATCACCGACTATTATGGTTACCACTCCATCATTATGAGATTGGTGCGAAACCACAAAACGATCTTTATACAGGTCTGCACAAGATTTCCAGGCAGTTGCCATGATGCTTTCAGCCTCTGATAGTCCTGCCTCCCGAACACATCAAACTTTGAACCAGAGTTACCAGCTGGCTGCTTGGAGACAAGGTAAACCCACTTCAAATTGGCCGATAGCACCTCTCCAAACTTGAAGAATGAGGCCCACGGCTGCCACGACAAATGCCACAAGATGAGCAGATGTGTCATTGAGCAAAGCATGAAGATGTGCCTCAGATATCTGGGTGGGTCTCGGGGCACTCATTCAGAACACATCAGACAGATCCCCACATTTGTTGTGGCGTGCTGTGCTTTGCCTAACATTGTGCTGCAGAAGGCGCAGAACACAGAGTCACTTTGAATGTTGCCAAGGAAGAGGAAGAGGAGTAAATAGATGAGAAGGAGGAAGAGGAAGATGAGGAGAAAGAACGTGATGAGGTTGCCATATAAGGGCCTGGTACACACAGGGTTAATGTGGGACTGAGTACAGCACCAAACACAGTGATATTAAAAGGCACATGACCCAGAGCTAGGGTCAGTGAGGTGTTTGCCAAAGATAAGTTAAGACTTAGACATGGAGGTAGCTCCTTGCCTGTACGCTTTACTGTATATATGTACATAGTTACGAGTTGGATCGGGTGTCCTGTATTCTGGTCATAGATTCAGACCTGCCACGCAATTCAGGATGTTGTCCTGGCCATAACTGTGCCGCGTTAGCCAAACCTAAACTTCGATAGCTTCTGTTCTTCAAACTTAACTCTACCCTTGTTAGCCAAGACCTTTTGGAAATCTATCTGAAAGGTTGCATGGCAGTTGAGTGGCCCTTACATTGGAGTCTATCTTTTCACAGCTAGTGAATCTTAGCAATTGTATGGGTTCTCCTGTTTCTATGGGCAACTCTTTTCCTAGGGTAACATAACTTATATTTTAGGTTGAATAAGCTTTTCTTACAAAATATGAACCACATATAATCTACATTTGAACATATTTCCTGCTCCCATTTAATGGATGCTACACATGATGCATGCATGTTGTTAACTGGGCATAGGATGATCCTTGTAACAATTACACTTCATTGTAACTTGTCACTTTCTTTCGATGAGAAAGTTCTTAAGGGCCTGGAAGTAAAAATGGTCAGTAACGATCTTCACATTCTCAGGATTTTTCAGATGTAACAGCAAAGCTTAGCTCTGTGGTGGACCTCAGTTGTGCCTTTGTCCTATATGGACCACCGTTGTGTGTTTGTCATACCTGGACACATCCCCTCCCGGTTTGGTTCCTCCCCTCGGCACCTAGTATAAAAGTGGCTGTCTCCTCCCCCTTGTTCAGTCCAGGTCAGTTATTTGTTGGGATCTGCTCCTGATTCTGTTGTGAATAAAGGCCTACACTTGTATTGGCACACAGGTAGTCTTTCGCCTTATTGATAGCACATCAATTTTATTCACAACAGTTGACCAACATGGAGCAGTTTCTAAAACCCGACAAGTTAACATTAGGCCCTCAAGAGGTCGGAGCCTCTGATAAATTCGATCATTGGCTGGACTGCTTCGAAGCATTCGTCGACACCGCTACGGCCATCGACACCGACGACACTAAACTCCACGTGCTCCGCGCCCGGGTAAGCGAAGCTGTCTACGGTATCATCCGGGACGCTGCTACATACGCGGACGCTATCGAACTCCTAAAAGGGCAGTTCTGAAAGAGCCCTAATGTGGTCTACACCAGACATCTCCTAACGACCCGCAAGCAGCAGCCAGGAGAATCGTGCGCCCAATTTCTGCGCGCCCTGCGGGTCCTAGCTCGAGCTTGTGGTTGTAAGGCTGTTACAGCAGCTCAGAACACGGAGGACCTGATCTGCGACGCCTACGTTGCGGGCATTGAGTCTACATACATCCAGCAGCGCCTGCTTGAACAAGATGGCCTGGATCTCCAAAGAACGGCCACGATGGCTGAAACGCTAGAAGCGGCCTCTCACAACCTCCGGTCCTACCCTGCATCCTGTTCTATCGATGGCTCCACCGCGACGGCTGTTCCGGCAGGGCCCAAATGTTACTTTGGTGGCCTATCCAAGCACCCTCGGCGTCGCTGCCCGGCGAAGGATGCGATTTGCTCCGGATGCGGTAAGTTAGGCCACTTCGTTAAAGTCTGCCGGGCAAAGCCGCTTCCGAAGCCTCGGGCGTAGCCATCTTTAATGCAGGCGGCGGCTGCGCGCGAATCGCCATCTTTAATGCAGCCACCGGAAGTGCGGGAATCGCCATCTTTGATGCGGTCACCGGATGCGCGGGAATCGCCATCTTTGAGACTGGCATCAAGACGCGCCGAGCAGGAAGCTTTATCCGTGACGTCATCAGACGCGGACAAAGATGGATTCTTCCTGGATTCGACGGTGGCATCGATTTGCCTGGACCAGTCGCAGCCTCATCAACTCTCCAAGTCAATAATGGAGATCAAGGTAAATGACCATGCAGAAAACTGCCTGTTCGACTGCAGGAGCACAGAAAGTTTTATACACCCTCGCACAGTGCGTCAATATGCCCTTCCCGTGCGACCCTGGAGCCAGACCATCTCTATGGCCTCGAATTCCCACTCAGTGGAGGTCCTCGGGTGCTGCTTGGTGACGCTGACGGTACAGGGCACAGTCTACGAGCGTTTTCGGCTCCTCTTGCTGCCGCGACTCTGTGCAGCTGTACTGCTGGGGTTAGATTTCCTCAGCCATCATAGGAGCGTCACCCTGCAGTATGATGGCCCTTATCCCCCGCTCTCCGTCTGCAAGGCGCCGTCATTACAGCGCCCCTCGTGCACCACCTGCAGTCTCTCGACCCTCAAGATCACCCCCCCCCCCCCTTATTTGATAACCTCACCCCGGATTGTAGGCCTATAGCCACCAAAAGTAGGCGCTATAGTGCGAATGACCGGGCCTTCATTCGGTCTGAAGTACAATGTTTGCTCAGGGAAGGGATTATCCAGGCCAGCACCAGCCCCTGGAGGGCGCAAGTGGTCGTAGTTAAATCGGGGGAGAAACACTGCATGGTGATTTACTATAGCCAGACCATAAACAGGTATACACAACTAGATGCGTACCCTCTTCCCCGCATCGCAGACATAGTCAACCGCATCGCGCACTATAGGGTTTTCTCTACGATTGATTTGAAATCGGCTTACCACCAGCTCCCTATCGGCTTGGAGGATCGCCCATATACTGCCTTTGAGGCGGATGGCCGCCTCTACCACTTCCTCCGAGTCCCCTTTGGTGTCACCAATGGGGTCTCAGTCTTCCAGCGGGCCATGGACCAGCACGGGCTACGGGCCACTTTCCCGTATCTGGATAACGTCACCATCTGTGGCCATGACCTGCAGGACCATGACAAACACACAACGGTGGTCCATATAGGACAAAGGCACAACTGAGGTCCACCACAAGCTCCAGGCTGCAATTTTCTAATTGAAAAGAAAAGTTCAGTTTTGGCATGGTTTCATTGAACCGTGAAGTTCAGCCTTGAGTCTGGATTTATTTTCATTTGTACTTCTGAGCAGCATCTTTTGTTGTGTAGTATTCATAGCGGATATGCTTACAGTCCAATGACTATTTCTCTGGCAGGTAATTTGCAAATAACCAATGACACCACAGACTGAATAAAGACCCATACCATCATCTGTGAAAGGAGCACAATATTATTTTCCTCATGCCTGGTCACATCGTGAGACTGATCGCTCCAGAACTGTGGCTGTCTGTCAACCAGCATGTTACTTAGCCTGAGATGGTCTCTGATATCAATCTGCGTTGGAGCAGTGTATGTTATTGGGTGCGGTTCAGCAACCCATGAAAACAGTCTCGGCAACAGTAAGTTACATGTTGCACTCTTCTGGGTAAATATTAACAGCGGTTGGGAACAAAACATTAAAATTGTTCATTGTGATTTTCTTCCACAAGACAGGATACCGAAAAATGGCTCTCTGGAGAAGGAGTTTACTTATACAAAAAAGGTGGTACCACAGAACGTCACTGGCACCTTGCCACTGGTTAAAGGCTTTGTTGCGACAGCAGTTGCTGTGATTTGTTTTGGCAGTAATTTTGTTCCAGTGAAGAAAATTGATACAGGAGATGGTGAGTTATCTTCGAGGAAATTATTTTAGGCAACTTAACTGCCTGATCATAAACAGTTCTGAAGTGCTAAAGAACAAAGAACAAAGAAAATTACAGCACAGGAACAGACCCTTCGGCCCTCCAAGTCTGCACTGACCATGCTGCCCGTCTGAACTAAAACCCCCTACCCTTCTGGGGACCATATCCCTCTATTCCCATCCTATTCATGGATTTGTCAAAATGACACTTAAAACTCACTATCATATCTGCTTCCACGACCTCCCCCGGCAGTGAGTTCCAGGCACCCACCACCCTCTGTGTAAAAAAACTTTGCCTCGTACATCTCCTTTAAACCTTGCCACTTGCATCTTAAACCTATGCCCCCTAGTAATCGACTCTTCTACCCTGGGAAAAAGCTTCTGACTATCCACTATGTCCATGCCCCTCATAATCTTATAGACGTCTATCAGGTTGCTGCTCTGTCGTTCCAGTGAGAACAAACTAAGTTTCTCCAACCTCTCCTCATAACTCATGCCCTCCATACCAGGCAACATCCTGGTAAATCTTTTTTGTACCCTCTCCAAAGCCTCCACATCCTTCTGGTTGTGTGGCAACCAGAATTGAAAACTATATCCCAAGTGCGGCCTAACTAAGGTTCTATAAAGCTCTAACATGACTTGCCAATGTGTAAACTCAATGCCCCAACCGATGAAGGCAACTCATAGTACTGTATGCCATCTTAACTATCTTCTCCACCTGCGTTACCACTTTCAGTGACCTGTGTACCTGTACACCCAGATCCCTCTGCCTATCCAACCTCTTAAGGGTTCTACCATTTGTTGTATATTTCCCATCTGTATTAGACCTTAAAAAATGCAGTACCTCACATTTGTCCGGATTAAACTCCATCTGCCATCTCTCCGCCCAAGTCTCCAACCAATGCATATCCTGCTGTATCCTCTGATGGTCTTCATCGCTATCTGCAATTCCACCAACCTTTGTGTCGTCCACAAACTTACTAATCAAACCAGTTACATTTTACTCCAAATCATTTATACATATTACAAACAGCAATAGTCCCAGCACTGATCCCTGAGGAACGCTACTAGTCACGGCCCTCCATTCAGAAACGCACCCTTCCGCTGCTACCCTCTGTCTTCTATGACCTGTGTCCAATTGTCAGCTCACCTCTGATCTTGTGCAACTTCACAGTCTGCCATGAAGGACCTTGTCAAAGGCCTTACTGAAGTCCATGTAGACAATATCCACTGGCCTACCATCTTCAATCATCTTCGTCACTGCCTCACAAAACTCGATCACGTTAATGAGACATGACCTCCCCTTCACAAAACTATGTTGCCTGTCGCTAATACGTCCACTTATTTCCAAGTGGGAGTAAATCCTGTCTTGAATAATCCTCTCCAATAATTTCCCTGCCACTGATATAAGGCTCACCGGCCTGTAATTACCTGGATTATTCTTGCTACCCTTCTTAAACAAAGGAACAGCATTGGCTATTCTCCAATCCTCTGGGACCTCCCCTGTAGCCAGTGAGGATACAAAGATTTCTCTCAAGGCCCCAACAATTTCCTCCCTTGCCTCTCTCAGTATTCTGGGGTATATCCCATCAGGCCCTGGGGACTTGTCTCCCTTAATGTTTCTCAAGAACCCCAATACCGCCTCCTTTTTGATCTCAACATGACCCAAACTATCTACACACCCTTTCCCAGAAGTCCTTCTGTTTGGTGAATACTGACGCAAAATACTCATTTCAGACCTTGTTTATTAAGAAAATCTTGGTTGCAAAACACTTGTTCTGACTTGAACCTTAACGTTGCGTTTATTGTTCATTGGCATTTTAACATTTTTTGTACAGATGTAACTGACTTCACATCATTGGTCACCTCAGTGCATTTCTTTATTCACGGACACTAGCTAAAATGCAGGATGTTTTTCCAAATGTTCTGTCTGCTGAAAGGTATGCTTGCTGAGGACTGTCACCCAAGACTGTCAGCCAAGTTGACCATTTCTGTATGTGATAGGCGAGGCAATAAGTGACAATTAGCTTCTAAACTGATTGCTGTCCACGTGTATTGTATTGTATCTTTGTACATCCAACATATTTAAGATCTACAGGAACACTAAAACAGGTGAGACCACTGCTGTATTCATTTTTGCCTGAAACTGGCCAACTCTTATCTCCTGAATGGGTCCTCTGTATTCTGGGAGCATGTGCCATGTGTCCTATTGGGTGTGCACAGTGCTCAATCTTTCCAAGTGGAAACACGATAGCCAATGTGCACTTAGTGATCTCACAATAGAGATACAGACCAGATAATCTGCTTCTTTTTGATGTTGTTAGAGGGATAAACATTGGCTAAGACTCTGACCCAGTGAAATGTCCACTTTCCATGTCCACTGTATAGGGCAGAATGGGCATTGGTTTAACATTTCATCCTAAGGCCTCATAATAGAACATAGAACATAGAAAGCCACAGCACAAACAGGCCCTTCGGCCCACAAGTTGCGCTGATCATATCCCTACCTCTAGGCCTATCTATAGCCCTCAATCCCATTAAATCCCATGTACTCATCCAGAAGTCTCTTAAAAGACCCCAACGAGTTTGCCTCCACCACCACCGACGTCAGCCGATTCCACTCACCCACCACCCTCTGAGTGAAAAACTTACCCCTGACATCTCCTCTGTACCTACCCCCCAGCACCTTAAACCTGTGTCCTCTCGTAGCAACCATTTCAGCCCTTGGAAATAGCCTCTGAGAGTCTACCCTATCCAGACCTCTCAACATCTTGTAAACCTCTATCAGGTCACCTCTCATCCTTCGTCTCTCCAGGGAGAAGAGACCGAGCTCCCTCAACCTATCCTCATAAGGCATGCCCCCCAATCCAGGCAACATCCTTGTAAATCTCCTCTGCACCCTTTCAATGGCTTCAACATCTTTCCTGTAATGAGGTGACCAGAACTGCGCGCAGTACTCCAAGTGGGGTCTAACCAGGGTCCTATAAAGCTGCAGCATTAATAATTGCTAAGTATGGATATTAGTGTGAGAACATTTAACACATTTGTATGAACGTTTCTTTGCCTGCTTTTAACAAAGATGTTAACTTGCTTAAAATAGATCTCTATTAAAACAGCAACAGTTATTACATGTGAACATGTTTCCATTCACTCATTGGAGGTGGGTATCGCTGGCCACTCCTCATTGCCTTTGAGAAGGTGGTGGTGAGTCACCTTCTTGAACCTCTGCAATTTATCATGGAATCCCTATATTGCAGAAGGAGGCCATCCTGCCCATCTAGCCTGTATTGAAAACTATCCCACCCAGGTCCTATCCCTGTAACCCCATGTATTTATCCTCCTAGTTCCCCTGACACTAAGGGGCAATTTAGCATGGCCAATCAACCTAACACGCACATCTTTGGAATGTAGGAGGAAACTGGAGCACCCAGAGGACACTTATGCAGTCATGAGGAGAACCATGCAAACTCCACACAGACAGTCACCCAAGGCCGGAATTGAACCCGGGTCCCTGGGGCTATGACGCAGCAGTGCTAACCACTGTGACACCATGCCACTTAATATGATGGTTACACTCATAGTGCTGTAAGGAAGGGAGCTCTGAAATGTTGTCCCAGTGGTGACAAAGGAACAGTGATAGAGTTCCAAATCAAGCTGGTGAGTGACTTGGAAAGGAACTTGCAGGTGGTGGTGCCTGCATTCTTCTAGGTGGTAGAGATAATGGGTTTGGAAGATGCTGTCAAAGAATTGCTCAGTGAATTGCTGCTGTGCATCATGTAGATGGTACAGTGCAGCCATGGTTCACCAGTGGTGGAGGAGTGAATGTTTAAGGTGGTGAATGAGGTACCAATAAATAGGGTTACTTTGTTCTGGATGGCGTCAAA
Source organism: Mustelus asterias (assembly GCF_964213995.1). NCBI lineage: Eukaryota > Metazoa > Chordata > Chondrichthyes > Carcharhiniformes > Triakidae > Mustelus > Mustelus asterias. Next base: position 82,285,904 of record NC_135801.1, on the reverse strand, counting down.
CTTCAAGTGTTGTTGGAGCTGTTGTGTACATCCAGGCTAGTGTGAAGCTGTCCATCACATTTCTTACTCTTTTATTGTAAATGGTAGACAGGCTTTGGGAGTCAGGAGATGAATTACCTGTCCCAGAATTCCAGCCTCAGATCAGCCCTTGTAACCACAGTTTTTATATGGCTGGTCTGGTTAAGTTTCTGGTCAATGGTAAGCCCTCAACTTGTTGATGGTGGGATTCAGCTCTTCTTGATCAATCTTGCAATTTTAATCTTGATTGAAGCAATCTTAATCAATTGGGCCAGTGGGCTGACGAATGGCAGATGGAGTTTAATTTAGATAAATGCAAAGTGATGCATTTTGGTAGATTGAACCAGGGCAGGACTTACTCAGTTAATGGTAGGGCGTTGGGGAGAGTTACAGAACAAAGATCTAGGAGTACAGGTTCATAGCTCCTTGAAAGTGGAGTCACAGGTGGATAGAGTGATGAAGTAGGCATTCAACATGCTTGGTTTCATTGGTCAGAACATTGAATACAGGAGTTGGGATGTCTTGTTGAAGTTGTACAAGACATTGGTAAGGCCACACTTGGAGTACTGTGTACAGTTCTGGTCATCCTATTATAGAAAGGATATTATTAAACTAGAAAGAGTGCAGAAGAGATTTACTGGGATGCTACCGGGACTTGATGGTTTGAGTTATAAGGAGAGGCTGGATAGACTGGGACCTTTTTCTCTGGAGCGTAGGAGGCTGAGAAGTGATCTTATAGAGGTCTATAAAATAATGAGGGGTATAGATCAGCTAGATAGTCAATATCTTTTTCCAAAGGTAGGGGAGTCTAAAACTAGAGGTCATAGGTTTAAGGTGAGAGGGGAGATATACAAAAAGATCCAGAGGGGCAATTGTTTCACACAGAGAGTGGTGAGTGTCTGGAACAAGCTGCCAGAGGTAATAGTAGAAATGGGTACAATTTTGTCTTTTAAAAAACGTTTGGACAGTTACATGGGTAAGATGGGTATAGAGGCGTGTGGGCCAAATATGGGCAATTAGGACTAGCTTAGGGGTTTTAAAAAAAAGAGCGGCATGGACAAGTTGGGCCGAAGGGCCTGTTTCCATGCTGTAAACCTCTATGACTCTATGACCCTGTGGCTCTTGGAGATGGTCATTGCTTGGCACAAATGTTATTTGCCAGTCTTCAACCAAAGTCTGCACACCACTCAATTGTATGAAACCACTAAAAAATCTAAAAGGAATGAAACCAGACAAACCACCTGGCATCAACCTAGGCACTGGAACACACAATGGCAAAGTCAGCCCTGTCAACCCTGCAAAGTCCTTCTTACTAACATCTGGGGGCTTGTGCCAAAACTGGGAGAGCTGTCTCACAGATGAGTCAAGCAATATCCTAACATATTCATACTCATGGAATCATACGGAATCATACCTTACAGATAATGTCCCAGACACCATTATCACCATTCCTGGGTATGTCCTGTCTCACCAACAGGACAGACTCAACAGAATTGACGACATACTGATGTACAGTCGGGAGTGAGTTGCCCTGGGAATCTTCAACATCGACTCTGGAGCCCATGAAGTTTCATGGCACCAGGACAAACATGGGCAAGGAAGCTCCTGCTGCTTACCATGCACTAAACCCCCTTCAAATAATGAATCAATATTTCTCCGTGTTGAACACCACATGGAGGAAACACTGAGGGTGGCAAGGGCACAAAACGTACTCTGGGTCAAGAATGTCAACTTCCATCACCAAGAGTGGATTGGTGGTACGACTACAGACCGAGGTGGTTGAGTTCTAAAGTACATTAGCTGCCATAACTGGGACAGCGGCAGGTGGTGAGGGAGCCAACTAGAGAAAAAAAACATACTTGACCTCATCCTCACCAACCTGCTTATCGCAGATGCATTTGTCCATGGCGATATCAGTAGGACTCACCACCACACAGTCCTTATGGAGATGAAGTCCTGTTTCCACATTGAGGATACCTCCATCGTGTTGTGTGACACTACCACCATGCTAAATAGGACAGACTTCGAATAGATCTAGCAACTCAAGACTGGGCATCCATGAGGCACTATTAGTCAGCATCAGCAGCTGAATTTTACTCACCACAATCTATTGGCCTGGCATATCCCCCACTCTACCATTACCACCAAGCCAAGGGATCAACCCTGGTTCAATGTAGATGCAGGAGGGCATGCCAGGAGCAGCACCAGGCATACCTAAAAATGATGTGTCAATCTGATGAAGCAATATCACAGGATTACTTGTGTGCCAAACAACATAAACGGGAAGCAATAGACAGAGCGAAGCAATTCCACAACTAATGGATGAAATCTAAGCTGCTACATCCTATCTTGATTGGTGGTGGACAATTAAACAACTCAATGGAGAAGGAGGCTCCACAAATATCCCCAAATGATGGAGGAGCCCAGCACATCAGTGCAAAAGCTAAGGCTAAAGCATTTGCTATAACCTTTAGTCAGAAGTGTGAAATGGATGATCCATCTTGGCCTCCTCTGGAGGTCCCCAGCCTCATAGATGCCAGTTTTCAGCCAATTTGTTTCACTGCATGTAATATCAATAAATGGATGAAGGTAGTGGATACTGCAAAGACATTGGGCCCTGACAATATTCCGACCAAAGAACTGAAGACTTGTGCTTCAGAACTTGTCGCAACCCTGGCCAAGCTGTTCCAGTTCAGCTACAGAACTGGCATTTACTCAGCAACATGTAAAATTGCCCAGGTATGTCCTGTACACAAAAGGCAGGCAAATCCAACCAGACAATTACCACCCCATGAGCCTACTCTCGATCACCAGGTTCCAAATCCTGGGACTCCCTCCCTAACAGCATTGTGGATGTACCTACACCACATGGACAGTAGCGGGTCAAGAAGGCAGCTCACCACCACCTTCTCAAGAGCAATTAGAGGTAATAAATGTTAGCCTAGGCAGCGACATTCACATCCAAAGAATGAATTAAAAAGAGAGAGCTGTGAAACAGAAAATGACAAGTTATTTTTACAGATAATTGATGGAGATTGGAGTATGCTACATACAAATATGTTAGATATAAACCATTCAACTCCATTTGGCTAAAGTTCACATTTTTTAGAACAACATAATTTTAACTATTTTTGAAAGTCTGGCCTTATTGTTCAGTATTGCCAAGATTATAATATTTTCATCTGCTGTTACTTCTGTGCAAAAATGTCTTATCGCAGACCATGGACTAGCAGTTTAATCAACACTTGTGAAAGATATTTTAAAACTATTGTTGATCCACATAGATTGTTCTCTTGTATACTGCAGTAATGAATCATGCTGAGGTTTTCAACTCTGTATTTTACAGGCCTATTTTTCCAGTGGATTTTTTGTACTGCAATATGGATTGTCTCATTAGTGGTCCACTTAATCCAACAGTGTCCAAAGTTCTGGCCTCTCACAATGCTGGGTGGATTTCTGTGGGCTACAGGTATGAGTGATTTCTGGTTGATTAATTATGTATTTGGAGCAAAAAAAAATCCTTTCCTTATGTGACAGGGATGTGGATGTGTTTCTAGATTGTGAAAGGAAAGAGGAGAAATGTTTTGCGACTCTTCTGAAACTCTGGCTGGAATTCTCCGGTCTCGTACGCCCTGCCACTTCACTCAGCCAAATCTCCCCATTCAGAGCAGCAGGGCTGGAGGATCCCAGCTGTGGACGAGGTTGGAGAATCCCAGCCTATAAGCTATCCAAACAGAAGCTTGAAGGTGTAGACAGATGCAGCAGTCAACAGAAAAAGAGTGCTTTGTGAGACTGTAATGTTATCACTAACCCCTTGCTATACGAGGAATTGGGTGGTGGATTGGAGTGGTATACTGACGTGACACCTCGATGAGATAGGATTGAACACAAACTAGAGCGATGGGTTGGACCTTTATTTTCTGATTACTGGCTGCAAAGATTATGAGTAAAATATGTTTGGACAGTCTGACATTAGTTTAAATAAATTATCCATAAATCAGCACAAACCTAGTACTGTGGGACATTTAAAAGTAATCACACACAATCTTTTGCTGTAGATTGTGAATTTGCTGCTGTCACTAGATGTCATTAAAGTTAGAGAAAAAAAACATTCCTTCTTGGCAAAGAAACTGATAAACATCTCATTATAAAACAGCTTGAATATTATGAGGGGAAGTAGGAATCGGTTATCAAATACTCGATCGGAGTTCCATTTCCTTAGCAGCAATGCTGCTTATTTTGATTCATTACAACCCCCCAAAAAGCACTTTCTGTAACGTCCTAACTATATTAGGGGTTGTGAGTTTTAAACAAAAAGAAAGAGAATTGGTTTGCACACATAGATTCAAACAAACAACATCAAGGTTTATTCCAGGAGCTTTTTCCTGTTCAGAGTACAAACGGAAACTAAAACAGCAGTTTATGCAACACCCTAGTGACATCACCATCAAATCACGTGACCAGCTCTTAAAGCAATCATGCAGCCATTTAAATATATAAAGCTTTCCATATTTGTTCATACTGAATCCACATCTAATTTATCCACTGAGCATAAATTTTATTTATTTATTAGTCACAAGTAAGGCCTACATTAACACTGCAATGAAGTTATTGTGAAATTCCTCTAGTCACCACAGTCTAGCACCTATTTGGGTCAATGCACCTAACCAGCACATCTTTCAGAATGTGGGAGGAAACGGGAGTACCTGGAGGAAACCCATGCAGACACGTGGAGAATGTGCAAACTCCACACAGATACGTGGAGACTGTGCAAACCCCACACAGACAGTGACCCAAGCTGGGAATCGAACCAGGGTCCCTGGCACTATGAAGCAGCAGTGCTAATCACTGTGCTACTGTGCCGCCCACGCTGATCATAGCAAACATTAAATCTAAATTCTTATTAAGGTTCAAATTCCACTCACCTGATGAAGAAGCAGTACTCCGAAAGCTCGTGATTCCAGATAAACCTGTTGGACTTTAACCTGGTGTTGTGAGTCTTCTTACTGTGCCTATCCCAGTCCAATGCTGATACAAAGGTATATAGAGGGACAGGTAGTATTGAGGAAGCAGTGGCAGGGGAGGGGGAGGGGCTGCAGAAGGACTTGGACAGGTTAGGAGAGTGGGCAAAGAAGTGGCAGATAGAATACAATGTGGAAAAGTGTGAGGTTATGCACTTTGGAAGGAGGAATGGAGGCATAGACTATTTTCTAAATGGAAAAATGCTTAGGAAATCAGAAACACAAAGGGACTTGGGAGTCATTGTTCAAGACTCTCTTGAGATTAACGTGCAGGTTCAGCCGGCAGTTAGTAAGGCAAATGCAATGTTAGCATTCATGTCGAGAGAGGATGTACTTCTGTGGCTGTGTAAGAACATAAGTAAGAAGTTTAACAACACCAGGTTAAAGTCCAACAGGTTTATTTGGTAGCAAAAGCCACACAAGCTTTCGAAGCTCTAAGCCCCTTCTTCAGGTGAAGAAGGGGCTTAGAGCTTCGAAAGCTTGTGTGGCTTTTGCTACCAAATAAACCTGTTGGACTTTAACCTGGTGTTGTTAAACTTCTTACTGTGTTTACCCCAGTCCAACGCCGGCATCTCCACATCATAAGAACATAAGAACATAAGAAATAGGAGCAGGAGTAGGCCATCTGGCCCTTCGAAGCTGCCCTGCCATTCAACAAGATCATGGCTGATCTGAAGCGAATCAGTTCCACTTACCCGCCTGCTCCCCATAACCCCTAATTCCCTTATCGATCAGAAAACTATCTACTGTGATTTAAACGTAAGGCTCTGTCAGACCCATTTCGAGTATTGTGAGCAGTTTTGGACCCCATATCTAGGGAAGGATGTACTGGCCTTGGAAAGGGTCCAGAGGAGGTTCACAAGAATGAACCCTGGAATGAAGAGCTTGTCATATGAGGAACTGTTGCGGACTCTGGGTCTGTATTCTTTGGAGTTTAGAAGGATGAGGGGGGATCTTATTGAAACTTACAGGATACTGCGAGGCCTGGATAGAGTGGATGTGGAGAGGATGTTTCCATTGGTAGGAAAAACTAGAACCAGAGGGCACATCCTCAGGCTAAAGGGACGATCCTTTAAAACAGAGATGAGGAGGAATTTCTTCAGCCAGAGAGTGGTGAATCTCTGGAACTCTTTGCCACAGGTTGTGGAGGCTAGGTCATTGAGTGTCTTTAAGACAGAGATAGATAGGTTCTTGATTAATAAGGTGGTCGGAGTTATGGGGAAAAAGGCAAGAGAATGGCGATGAGAAAAATGATGTGGAGATGCTGGCATTGGACTGGGGTGAACACAGTAAGAGTTTTAACAACACCAGGTTAAAGTCCAACAGGTTTATTTGGTACCAAATACCATTAGCTTTCGGAGTGCTGCTCCTTCGTCAGATGGAGTGGAAATGTGCTCTCAAACAGTGCACAGAGACACAAAATCAAGTTACAGAATACTGATGAGAATGCGAATCCCTACAGCCAACCAGATCTTAAAGATACAGACAATGTGGGTGGAGGGAGCATTAAGCACAGGTTAAAGAGATGTGTATTGGCTGTAGGAATTCGCATTCTAATCAGTATTCTGTAACTTGATTTTGTGTCTCTGTGCCCTGTTTGAGAGCACATTTCCACTCCATCTGACGAAGGAGCAGTGCTCCGAAAGCTAATGGTATTTGGTACCAAATAAACCTGTTGGACTTTAACCTGGTGTTGTTAAAACTCTTACGATGAGAAAAATACCAGCCATGATTGAATGGCGGAGCAGACTCGATGGGCCGAGTGGCCTAATTCTGCTCCTATATCTTATGGTCTTATGGCCTTATCTGCACATCAAATTCAGCACTGTGAGAACATGTGTGTTCTCAAAATTCATTTCAATTGCAAAATGTGTGAAGTCCACTTAGTTAAAAAAAAGGCAGAATTTCCCTGAAATGTGAAATTTCTTTACTCTTAAGTGGGTTTCTCTGCTTGAGATCTGCTGCATACAATGGAAGGCTCTTTAACACAATAGTTTCCTAATCCATTATTCAAACACACATACTTTCCAACAAGAGTCACTTATTTGTGTTCTGGAGTGAAATCCACAAGTGAATTTCTTCCCCTTCCGAGGACACTTAGGCAATAATAGCACTCTTACCTCAACATTGACCAGGGAATTGACTAGGAAGAATAACAGCAGTGTACCAGAAATCTATAACGGTACATGTTAAAAGCATTTTTAAAATTTGATTTGATTTATTATTGTCACCTGTATTAGTACACAGTGAAAAGTATTGTTTCTTGCGCGCTATATAGACAAAGCATACCATACATAGGGAAGGAAAGGAGAGAGTGCAGAATGAAGTGTTAAGGTCATGGCTAGGGTGTAGGGAAAAATCAATATAATGCGAGGTAGGTCCCAGGGATCACCAAATCTGCAAGAGATTGAATTAGAGCATTTTTAGAGAGTTTAAAAGAGTTAGAATAAAGTTTTAGAAGCATAGAATGAGAGTAAAAGAATTAGAAGGTATGCTGGGCATAGCTTGCAAGAAGTTGCCTTGCTCCATCTTGAGTTATATATTCAATTATTTACATTTTTTTTAGGAAATATCACAGTTATCCCCATATTGAAAACAGTCGGGCTTGGCATGGGAGTTTTAATTTGGGCTACCTTTAGCCTTTTAATGGGCTGGGCGAGTTCAAGGTAAGTAATTGCCTTTTTTTGCAATTAATATTCACTTTGTACATCTTGTAATAAATGAGTTGCAAAAACGTACTTTACTGGCAAAGATTTCTGCAGTCAATGCAATATTCAATCAAATATAAAACCAAAAATACAGAGTTTCAGAATGATTTCAACATTTAATTCAACAACTTTAGACTGTAATCTTTCAGCTCCATCTTAAACCCTTTTAAAATAAATATTCCACACATATATTGTCACAATGCAAACCACCTACCCTCCCTCCCAAACCAGGCCATCTGTCTCATGTTCTTAAGGTTGCTACATCTTGTTGCAACCTCCCACAGCAACAGTTCAATACCTAACACATTTGTCCTTCTCTTTGGTTCTGATGAAGAGCTAACCAGACTTGAAACATTGGGCGTGATCTTACAGCCGTTCATGCTATGCTCCCGCTCCGAAGCCAAATCTCCGTTCACTGCAGCGGGATGGGAAAAGCACGCTGGCATGAATGGTTGAAAATTCCAGCTATTAAGTATCTGTTTTTTCTCCCTGCAAATGCTGCCAGACCTGCTGTGTTTTTCAGCATCCTCTGTTCTTATTTCAGATTCCAGCACTCGCAGTATTTTGCTTATTTAAGAATGGCTTTGACTGTGGGCAAAGAATTAGGAATTGGTTAGGCTTCATGTCAGGCTCAAGTTTAGAAAAAGCTTACTTTCCTAAAAGAGCAAGAGGCATGAGAATGTATGTTCAATTGAAATTAAGACAAGATGCTACTGTGAGGAAGAACTGGGCAGCTACGTGTTCTGGGAAAACATTGGTGACAGTCTGGGATAGGTACTGACAGGGATCCGGCTGCACCAGTCCAAATGCAGTGGAATAGAATTCCCATCATTGCAGATGTAGACCTAGTTCTGCACCATGGATACTAGGAGGCAGCAACTAGAGTTTTCAAGAGCACTCCAACAACTCACAACCGGGAGGGATATGCTGAGATTAAAAAGATCACTTTCACAGGTGGAGAAGAGAAGAATCAAAATGAAACCCCCACCCATTTCCTGATCTCTAAACTATAACTGTAGCTAACAATAGTGATCTCCAACCTATCTTTTAATCTTCAGAAAGAAAACTGTCCACAAAAACCCAATGATTCCCAGAGCAAATCTCCAAAGTATTTGTACCAAGTTTCTACTGCTCAAAGCTGGTTTGATCTCCAGATACCATTTCATCCTTGCCTAAGCAGCACAGCAGTATTTAACAGGCAAACATAATTGGCCCCATTAGCTTATTTTTAAACTAGCCACTCTCCCATTGGAGCAGAAGACCGCTTTAAAGAATTTTCTCTTCAGCCCATGAAGGATGCAGAGAGGCCTTGGTGGAGCTTCTGTCTTTTCTAGGGTGGATAAGGTTGTGAATTGCTGGAGTGTTCTTGAAAACTCTAGTTGTTGCCTCCAAGGATGATATAACGATAAGAAGATGATAAAATTCCAACATTCTTTTGGTTAATACCATCCTGAAGGCTAATTTAGATATTTAAATATTCAATATTGATAATACTTATGCAGAAACAGATTGAATCGTTTTTAAAAGTTTGCTTTTAGATTAAACTGTTGGTTGCTTTTCTTTAACTAGATATATTATTATCTCTATTATATTGTGATTCAGTGATATACAAAAGAGGATACCGACTGTTTAATGCGATCAGATGTTAAAATGGTCTTTCTTCAGGTTTGGCTGGTTTGGATTGGATGTACAAAAAGTTCCAAGTCCCATCCTAAACTACATTGGAACAGCATTGGCAGCTTTAAGGTAATGACTCGCAGGTACAGAGATGTACAGAGCTGTATTGGCATTAAGAAGATATTTGCCCCACACATTGTGTGCACAGAGGTTGGAATGTTTTTCAAACAAAATGACTTGTAACCAAAGTGGTAATAGTAATTTAATAACAATGTTAAATAGTATAAAGAATGTGTTTAAAATTTAAGATGCCTTTCTTGCTTTAAAGCTTCAATTTGAAACTACTTCAGTTATGGTGGCATAGTGGCACAGTTAACACTGCTGCCTCACAGCACCAAAGCCAGGTTTTAATCCAGCCTTGACTGACTGGCTGTGTGGAGTTTGCATATTCTCCCGTGTCAGCATGGGTTTCCCCCCACGGTCCAATGATGTGCAGGTTATGTGGATTTCCCATGTTAAATTGCTCCTTAGTGTCCCACGATGTGTAGATTAGGGGAATTAGCAGGGTAAATACATGGGGTTATGGGGATCGGTTGGGGGTGGGATGCTCTGTCGGAGAGTCGGTATCGGTACAGACTTGATAGGCCAAATGGTTGCCTTCTGCACAGTAGGGATCCTATTTTCTCTTGCGTTCTTTTGACGATCCCTTATGCCCCGAGTTACTAACGTTTGTCATTGGAAACAGTGGATCTTTGTTTACTCTTATCAAAACCATTCATAGCTTTGACCACCTCTAACAAATCTTTGTACAAAGAGACAGCCCCAGATTCCCCAGTCTCTGCAAATAACTAGATGAACTAGAGGTCCCTTTCTTCTCTGTCATTGTTTGTATTGTCTGTACATGGAGTGCTAGTGTGTTTGTAGGTTTCTATTCATTTAAAATAAATTTTCCATCCAGTGGTTTGGGGGCATGGGATGGGGGGGAAGGGGGGAGGGGAGGTGGGCGTGAAGGAGAGTTGGGCAGGTGGAGGTTATATATTTCCTGTTTGCACCTACTTTGTTTTGGTAGAGGAAAGGCTCGCATTCATATATCACCTTTTGTGACATCTGAAAAATGTGCTTTACAGCCAATGAACTACTTAGGAATGCATTCGCTCTGCTATGGTAGGAAAAATATAAAGAAAGTAAAATTTAAATATTTCCAGTCCAGGGGATTTCCTATCCAAATACCATTAAAGTTATGAAAATACACCACAGCTGCCAAATTTAGCAAAATGGTACTCATAATAGAAACAGACTGGCATTCACTTAGTGCCTTTATCATGTCACAGAGATAGATTTCAAAGTAGCTCCCAGCCAATAGATTTACGATGAGCTGTTGGTCGGCAAATTAGATTGTAAATCAATTTATATGTATGGAGACTGTTAATATTAAGAGTGACATATATCAGAGTAAGTCCTACCTTGGAATCAACAATATATGTTTGCTACATTCAGTAAAGGACATAGGTCTGGATTTTGCAGTCAGCAGTAAGCATCCTGCCCTAGCCAATCATTATACATCCACCTGTCCACAGACCCTCCAGGGGTTCTTGCACTAAAACCCACTGTGATTAGAAATCCACTTTGATGGATTTCTCTATGATGGATCGGGACTGTGTGAACAGAGCTATCCACCATCTCATTAACCAACTGAAGTGATGAATCCTGCAGTATGTAAGAGTCTGAATCAGGAAGTGTAAGTTTGACTAGTTAATGCAAAATCAAATTATGCATAGAAAGTGAAATAGAGGGAAGGAAAGAAAGATGGGAAGGCAAGAGAATGAGATGAAAGATATATAAATAAATAATAATTGAGATTTGAAGGAATGAGAGTCCACAACTGTAAACGTTAATTTTCAGGGCCAGAGAAATTGTTTGGCTGTGACTTATCGCACCATTAAACATTCACCTACACTGGCATGGAGCAGCTTTAACTTTTTCTGTATGTTTATTGGGTTAGTACCACAATTTCAGGCCTTTCTATTTATTTTGCACTGGTGTAGCAAAGTTTACACAGCAGCAAGACAATTTGGACAGTAGCTTCTTGTTATCGTGCAGCTATCAGAAATCACTATCAGTTTTAATCTTTAATAACTGTGAGCAGTGTTAACCTCACCATAATTCTTACCGCAAAATCCAGGCCAAAGTCTTTACAGCAGCAAAGCTAGAGGTTTCAACCAATTATTCTAACTCATTTCAGTGCTGGAATTCTTATTTTTGTGAAAACTGAGAGTAAAGAGCCGATGCCAGAAGAAAAATCCCCCTTAATACAGGAAAAGGAAATGGAAGTCTTACAGGTTTGACAAATGGACAAAAATATGTCTTAGCAGCTTGTTACCAGATTTTTTTGAGTGCAAAACAAAAAAACGTATCAAGTAAATAGCCCCTGAATTTCTTCAGGAAGCATTGCAGGCAGATATAACAGGGTAATGCCCTGCTGGTGCCCTCCAGCGCTGATCCCAAATCACTAAGTGGACCAGACGCTCGAGGAACTTTCTTTCAGTTAGGCACTTTACAACCTTTTGGATCAACTTCAGACTGCAAACTCTGACCCTCACTTTATTTCCTTTTCTTTCCATGTTTCAGCTTTTCTTGTATTTTCACTTTCAGACAGTAGCACACGTGCATAGTCACATCTTTAGCTTTTTTTTGTTTCTTTTCCTGCCCCATCACCATCCTTTTGACCCTGTAACTCTTCTGTCATTCAATCTCTCTTGACGCCTACCCTGTCACACACCATTCTTTTGTCTTCGTCGCACCCACCCCTTGCTCAAAACCAATTTTATTTCCAACATTTCCCAATTCTGACAAAAGGTCATCACCTGAAATATTAACTCTCTTTCTCTCTCTACAGATGCTGCCTGATCTGCTGAGTATTTCCTGCACTTGCCATTTTCCTTTGAGATTTCCAGCATCCGCAGTATTCTGCTTTTTGACCTGACATTAGAGCACTTTGGGGTAAACCATCTCCATTACCAGCGACAACTATTAGGCTGCCATCCTATTAATTGAATCATTCAAAGTGTCTCATAACAGGAGAAGGTCATATTTTGAGGAACATCTGGTGATCACTTGATTTGTATAGACCAATTTATACCAATTTACATGTCATAGCTAGAATTATCAATCCTATGCCCAGGACTTGCCTGTATCGAAGATTGATTTACTGAGTACTGCTCTGATAATCCGGGAGAAGCATTTACAAACCCCCTGCCAGCTGATTGCCACCTGTCTGCCTATTGATCACTGTCTGTCTGCTGGTCACTGCCTGTCTGCTGATCACTCACTGCCTGTCTGCTGATCACTGCCTGTCTGCTGATCACTCATTGCCTGTCTGCTGATCACTGTCTGCTGATCACTGCCTGTCTGCTGATCACTCACTGCCTGTCTGCTGATCACTGCCTGTCTGCTGATCACTCACTGCCTGTCTGCTGATCACTCACTGCCTGTCTGCTGATCACTGCCTGTCTGCTGATCACTCACTGCCTGTCTGCTAATCACTGCCTGTCTGCTAATCACTGCCTGTCTGCTGATCACTCAGCCCCTGTCTGCTGATCACTGCCTGTCTGCCGATCACTCACTGCCTGTCTGCTGATCACTGCCTGTCTGCTGATCACTGCCTGTCTGCTGATCACCGTCTGCCGATCACTGCCGGTCTGCTGATCTCTGTCTGTCTGCTGATCACTCACTGCCAGTCTGCTGATCACTGTCTGCCGATCTCTGCTGGTCTGCTGATCTCTGTCTGTCTGCTGATCACTGTCTGCTGATCACTGCCTGTCTGCCGATCACTCACTGCCTGTCTGCTGATTACTGTCTGTCTGCTGATCACTGTCTGCTGATCACTGCTGGTCTGCTGATCACTGCCTGTCTGCTGATCACTGCCTTCTGTTTGCCATCACACCATCTCTTCTTTCCCAGCTTCTTCTGGATGAGTTGCAGCTGCTCCCACAGTCAGCCCACACATGTGTACACAGTCCAGTGACACCATAGGGCAGTTTCAGTGCTGCAATGAATTGTGGGTATCCAGCACCACCATTGTGCCTTCCATGTTTTGGAATTAGGAAGCACTTGAGAGACCAGGAGTGAGTTCAGTTGGCTAGGGGAAGAAATACTAACTGCAGTTAAAAGATGACCAACACTTCTCTCTGGCTGAAAATCAAGGACTTACATTGTCCCTAACATTTCTCCCACCCAACCACCCTATACTCTAAATATTCTAAACTCACAACACTCTGTCACAATACTCACATTGTCTACATGGCCGCCACCACCCCAACAACTCAACATGCCCCTTTATACCAAACAATTCTGTTCTATGATTCTATGAAATCATTTGCACACAACAGTACTCTACTTAGCCAACAACTTTGACACTTCCAGATAGGATTGTGCAACAAGTTCTCCACATGTTCGTTGGCCTCCCAGAGTTTATATGTCCCTCTGAATTCCATGTGGTTCAATTCCAAATACATTTTGATACACTTCGTTCTGCTTGCATCCTTCCTGTGCTGAAAACAAGTTTTGTTTCCAGGTCCTCATTACTATGGCATTTCATTGCTGTGATTTTCCACTGTGCACTTCCTATGTCTGCTCACAGCTGACTATCTTACTCTCAGAATTCCAAGCTGTTAAATACAGCGAACCCACTGCTTACGATATCATTTGTAAATCATGGGTAGGTATTGTGTGATCTAACCTCCAGAATTAGGTCCAGTGAGAGCTGGCTACTCCTAGTCACAGAACAGTTGCAGAAGGAAATTATCTTCAGTGCTTTATTAAATTATTATTATGTTATTGTAACTGTGCAAAGATGAGCAGTTATCAATGGTAGCTGCGCATTTTCCTTGCTCATTGGTAAAACAATGGTGCTGTGACTGAAAGTGGACCTCAGTTCTAAAATAACCTGACATGTAAAAGCTGGATACGCTCACATCCTCAAGCTGTTGTTAGACAGAGCATGTATATCTATTTAATGGGTTTATCTACTATTTACAGCTACAGTCTGATGCAATGCAATAATTAATTGTAAAACAGGATGCAATGCTGGATTATTCTGGAGATTGGAGTTGGTTTTCAGTCCATTGTATGATTTTATTTTGGCCTGGAAAAAGTGCTTTTTGCACAGTTGTGACCTTGTATTCGGTTTTATCTGAATATAGTATTGAAGGAAAGGTGAAAGGAAATCGGGAATATGTTAATCCTCTTCCTTTTGACAGCTGTCGTCATTAGAGGAGACTTCTACAAAACAAGGAGATGCTTGCTGGACTGATAAACTCAATCCACTACAAAAGAAATTAGTGTGAGTGAAATAAATCTACAGCATTATGTCATGGTCAGAATGTATGCACTCTCCTACTGCCCATATTTAGTATGTTTTGAATGGAAAGGTTGTGTCTTTTCTTGTCCTTGGGAGTATGTATTCCAATTAAATAATTCTGCAGCAAGCTTTCGTGGGTTTTAAAATAAAGAAAGTTATTTATTCTTACATACTTACTGCCAATCATTACACACTTGCTCACCTGCATACGTACACACAGGCACAAAGATTGGAAACAGATAGATATAATGCACTTTTACAGATTATGACTAATTCAGTCCCTAATCAATGATTTACAGTCTTCCATGTGGCAGGCCTATGTTTTCTTGAATAGATTCACTGACTTAAAAGTTGGAGTGAGTGGTTTGTAAAGCAAAGGGTTCACAGCAGGTTGAGAGCTTTCTTATGATCAAATATCTAGGAGATTTGTTCTCAGGTGACTTTTGAAACTGGAACAGGTGGAGTACTTTGGCTGCTTGATGATATGAAGCTAATTTCAGAGTCTGCTTCTCAGAAAGGCTAACAATTAATGGTTTGCTGATCTGCTGGGTCCTGCAGTAACAGGGGTGCCAGTCCCAAAACCAGTTTTAACCAGATGACTGCCAGGCTATCAATTCTGAGAGCCACCCAATCTGATTTGGATGGGGGAGGCCATTGTGACACAAAGGAAAGTTGATAGTGGCCATTCGGTTTTGATCTTCCCTTTTGTTCAGTACGAAAAAATGGAGATAGACATTCTGTACATTCTATAGATTTTAGGTGCTGGCCCATCCTTAAACAACAAAACATGTAAATTCTACAGATATTTGTAAGATCCCTCATCTATACCCATAATTAATTAGGCATTCAGTGGAGCCTTGATTTATTTTATTTAAAGTGTATTTATTTATTAGAGTCACAAGTACGCTTACATTAACACTGCAATGAAGTTACTGTGAAAATCCCCATGTCCCCTACTGTCTGTAGCCCAAATGCCAAAAGTCACATAATTTGTGTCAGCCATCTTAATAGTTTGTTTGAGTCCAATTTTTTAAAGTATTGGCTGAAAGTTCATAATTTGACATGCCTGTACTGAGAAATTGAGAAGCGCTGGAAAAGCTGGACTCCTTGGTTCAACAGGCAACAGCTCCTTTTGCAGGAGGTTGCTGACGTCTCAGACAGGCTGCTAAGCAAAGCAAAGTCTCTTGCTTCCCACTCAAATCTGGAAAGTTACTGAGGGCCTCTACAGCCTGTTTGCTAGAAATAGCTTCCTACCACCAATCTCAAAATCTGGCAACTTCTAAGAAGTGCTGCTTCTTGAGGCCCCCAATGACCCAGGCTTTCAAGCTTCCTGAGGCTCCTGAAGGTTCTAAAGCACCAGAGCGGCACGGTAGCACAGTGGTTAGCACTGCTGCTTCACAGCTCCAGGGTCCCGGGTTCGATTCCCGGCTTGGGTCACTGTCTGTGTGGCGTTTGCACATTCTCCTCGTGTCTGCGTGGGTTTCCTCCGGGTGCTCCGGTTTCCTCCCACAGTCCAAAGATGTGCGGGTTAGGTTGATTGGCCAGGTTAAAAATTGCCCCTTAGATTCCTGGGGTGCGTAGGTTGGAGGGATTAGCGGGTAAAATATGTGGGGGCAGGGCCTGGGTGGGATTGTGGTCGGTGCAGACTCGATGGGCCGAATGGCCTCCTTCTGCACTGTAGGGATTCTATGATTCTATGAGAGGGTCTGAGGCCCTTTACGTTTCCCGTGTTCCTGAGGTTCTCCATCCAGAAGTGACTGGACCCGTTGTGATTAGAGATATGTTTTTGAGGTAAAATAAGAGAATTTTGACAGGGCAGATGATGAGAGATTGTTTCCGTTGGCAGAAGAATTTAGAACTAATGGAATTCACCAATATGGGAATCAAAGAATTCCCACAGTGCAGATGAGGCCATTCAGCCCATCGAATCTGCACCAACTTTCTGACAGAGTATCTTACTCAGGCCCTCTTCCCTGCTCTAACCCATTTACCATGGCTAATCCACTTAATCTACACATCTTGGGGCACTAAGGGGCAATTTAGCATGGCCAATCCACCTAAACTGCACATCTTTGGACTGTGGGAGGAAACCGAAGCACCTGGAAGAAACCCATCCAGACACAGGAAGAACATGCAAACTCCTCACAGATAGTCACCCAAGGTTGGAATTGAACCCGGGTCCCAGGAGCTAACAACTGTGCCACCGTGCTGTGCTTTTGGGATAATGTGGGACGATGTAGAAGATAAGGCAGGATTTTGTTGATTGTTGGTGACAGCTTGAATGGCCATATGGCCTACTCTCCAGCTCTTCATAGAAAGGGTGCAGAGGAGATTTTCAAGGATGTTGCCTGGACTAGATGGCATGCCTTATGAGGATAGGTTGAAAGACCTAGGTCTTTTCTCCTTGGAGAGGCGAAGGATGAGAGGTGACCTGATAGAGGTGTATAAGATGTTGAGAGGTATTGATAGAGTGGATTCTCAGAGGCTTTTACCCAGGGCTGGAATGGTTGCCACAAGAGGTCACAGGTTTAGGGTGCTGGGGAGTAGGTACAGAGGAGATGTTAGGGGTGGGTGGGTGTGTGGAATCAGCTGCCGGTAGTGGTGGTGGAGGCGGATTCGATAGGGTCTTTTAAGAGACTTTTGGATAAATTCATGGAAGTTAGTAAGATAGAGGGTTATAGGTAAGCCTAGTAGGTAGGGACATGTTCGGCGCAACTTGTGGGCCGAAGGGCCTGTTTGTGCTGTAGCTTTTCTATGTTCTATGTTCTATTTGTTTTGCTCTTAAGGGAAAACAGTGTGAAAGAAGCATTGTACACGATGAAAACACGTCTGACATTTTGATTCATTGTTGAAGTTTTCTTTTCTTTCTTATTTCCCCATGGGCTAACAGGTTCTGAAATTCCATTATCTCCTGATGATACTGATCCAATGTAGAGCTGAACCATTCTTTCAATGGCAACAGCAAAGAGGCTTCCCTTATACATGATACTGAACCTTTGGAAACTACTTCAAACACAGTATGAACAACAAAGGAATTTAAATTTCACTCATTTGTTACTATTATAGTAGAGCTGTTTTAGTTTAATTCAAGGAGATAGCACCTAGCATCATTAGCAATAACAATTTGCATTGATATAGTATCTTTAAAGTAGTAAAATGTCCTAGACACTTCACAACAGTGCCATCAAACAAAACTCGATACAAAGCCATATAAGGAGACATTGGGACAGATGGCCAGTGAGGTACAGGAGGTTTTAAAAAGTGTCTTAAAGGAAGAGAGAGTAGTGGAGTGGCAGAGACAGTTCAGGGTGGAATTTCAGAACTTTGGGCCTGGACAGTTGAAGGCACAATCACTACTACTGCTAAGTGTGCTAAAATCGGGGATGTACATGAGGTCAGAATTAAAGGAGTACAGCATTCTCAAAAGACTGGACGTTCGGTTAACTCAGTGGTTCCCAAACTTTTTTCACTGGGCCGCACTTTCAGAATAAAAATTTGCTCGCGCCACACTGAATTTTTTATTGATAAGAAATACATTCAAAAACAAAAAAAAAACAACTCCTAGCAGTGCTTGATTCATAACATAGAACACAACTACTTTATAATATGATCATGGGACATCCAGAAAGTATAAAACAATGCTTGTTTAAACCATGTTTAAATGTTTCTTTGATTGTCCTTGAATCTTCCCGCCACACTTGCCATCCTCTCTCGCCGCACCAGTGTGGCGCACCGCACCCTTTGGGAACCACTGGGTTAACTAGTTGAGAATGGACAGGTTTTTGTTTGGCAGGGTTAACAATGGATACGGAGTAAACACAGGTAAATGCAGTTGAAGTACACATCAGCTGTGACCTAACTGGATATTAGAGCAGGTCCAAGGAGATAAGCAGTTCTCTGCTGTTCAGTTTCAGTTTTCGCAGCTAAATCTGCCTCATTTATACTGGCATCAAATTCACAGACCCAAAATCAAAATTAAAAGAGGAGCTGATATAAAAGTGGCTGCCACTTTTACTGTGCTTTCAGATACTTGCCTAATTGGTTGTCTTATACTATTTCCCAGTGGCTGCAGTCTTGCTATGTGTGCCGGTTTACTGTATGGCTCCAGCTTTGTACCAGTCCTCTACATTAAGAACCACGGTGAAAGACGTGACACCGAATTTTTTGGTGCAAGTCAGTTTGGTAAGAAATTATTTCAAGCAGATTAAAGAGAAGAAGGAACTGTATAATTTTATTTCCATCTTGCCGTTCCAAACCATGATAGTACCATTGTTGCGTATTGAGTAATGTAACAAAGGCAATATTTTCAAAGATTTTGCAAATCTGAGCACAGGAACATGTCAATGGTAATAACTATAAGGTTCAGATATGTTAATGTGACGATCAGCTTCAGGTTTGTTGCTGTGATAATATTCTTATATGAAGATGTTGGTACTGTATGGCTGTCTCCCTCTACTGAAGAGATTATGCAATGGCATAGATTATTCCTCTCAGCAGTCACTGAGTCTGTTATGAGCCTAAACATTTGTCCATCTACTTTGCTGTGTGTGTGTGGATTAACAAAACCAGGTCTAACAACAGACCTTAAGTTGAAGAAGATGTGTCATCCCTACTGTTTTCTCTGGTCGCATCATTGCATTGGTGGTTCCGTGGTTGAATTCTTACCTGCCATGTGGGGGTTTGATTCCCGGCCAATGCAAAGCCCCTTCTTTCGGGCGGCATGGTGGCACAGTGGTTAGCATTGCTACCTCACTGCGCCAGGGACCCGGGTTCAATTCCAGCCTTGGGTGACTCTCTGTGTGGAGTTTGCACATTCTCCCCGTGTCTGCGTGGGTTTTCTCCGGGTGCTCCGGTTTCATCCCACAGTCCAAAGATGTGCGGGTTATGTTGATTGGCCATGCTAAATTGACCCTCGTGTCAGGGGATTAGCAGGGTAAATAAGTGGGGTTATGGGGGTAGGGCCTGGGAGGGATTGTGATCGGTGCAGACTCGAAATGACCTCTTTCTGCCCTGTAGGGATTCTATGATCAGGAGTAGACTGTTGTATACAGACTACAATTACTGTACACATATACCTACAGGTGAACTGAAGAAAATCTCTAAGATTGTCAAGATACAATTCCGAACAACATAGAACTTATACATTCCAATTGGACTCATGCTGGTACATCAAGCTGCAACAAAATATCTGCCTTTGTTGTTTTATTATACTTTAGAAAGAACTAGGTTTGAAATGGAGGCCTTTCTCTTTCGCTAAGTTTCAACATGGCAGCACAGTGGTTAGCACTGCTGCCTCACAGCGCCAGGGACTCGGGTTCAATTCCAGCCTCGGATGACTGTGCAGAGTCTACACGTTCTCTCCGTGTTTCATGGGTTTCCTCCAAGTGCTCCGGTTTCCTCCCACACTGTGAAGGTGTACAGGTTAGGCTGATCGGTCATGCAAAATTGCCCCTTAGTGTCAGGAGGATTAGCAGGGTAAACACGGGGATAGGCCAGGGTGGGATTGTTGTCGGTGCAGGCTTGAAGGGCCAAATGGCCTCCTTCTGCACTGTAGGGATTCTATAAAAAAATAGAAGATAGGAGTCCAATTTTTAAAAATTATTGGTGTCTATGGGGATCGTAACAATATACTAACTAAGATCCCTTTGCCTAAAACTGTTATTGTATCCAAGAAACACTACTCTGAACAGATGGTTAACTGCTTCTAATTTGCATTCACAGACATTATTTAAATCAAAGGTAATTTAATAATATCACTTTAATCTATATTGTGTAAAATATCTTTTTGGTCAAAGAGTGAAAAACCTCAAAATATTGCCAGTTTTGAAAAAGTACAAAATATTTTAATAGGTTGTTGTGTGGAAATTGTGTTACAAAGCTTTGCTTTTTTAAACCAATAAGACAACATAATCAATGTCATTATTTAGATACTTACATCCAACACTATTTTCTCTTCTATTTCAGACATGGATTATGTTTTTGCATACTGCAGTGGGATTATTCTAACCAGTACAATCTATTTTCTCATATACTGTGCATTGAAGAAAAACAAACCAAGTGTTTATTCAACAGCAATATTACCTGGTAAGGTGAACTGATGAACAGTCACACTGTCTGTGTAGTGTTATTAGTAAGGTCGATACCTCAGCTATTCGGGCAATTTCAACAAAGTAGTTTTAGTGGTCTTTAGCAATGAGTGTCAAGGTTACCATACAATGCAGAAATAACTAACTACCTGAATATAGAGATATTGATTCTCTGTTTTTAATTTGCTGATCTAGGGGTTTAACAACATACCACAATAACGCCCGGAATTAGCTGACGAGCAACTTTGAGTTCAGAAATAGAGATGACTTACTGCAGTCATACAGGGCCTTGGTGAGACCGCACCTGGAGTACTGTGTGCAGTTTTGGTCCCCTACCTAAGAATGGATGGATATAGTTGCCATGGAGGGAACGTAGCGGAGTTTCATGAGGCTGACACTGGGGCTGGTGGGACTGTCCTATGACGAGAGATTGGTTCAACTGGGCTGAATTCACTGGAACTTAGAAGGGTGAGAGGAGATCTGATTGAAAAGTATGAAGTTCCAACAGGGTTGAACAGACTAGATGCAGGGAGGATGTTTCCCCAGTTGGGGAATCTAGATTAAAGTCCAACAGGTTTATTTGGTAGCAAAAGCCACTAGCTTTCAGAGCGCTTGCTGCTCCTTCGTCGGATGAGTGGGAGTTAGAACATAGAACAGTACAGCACAGAACAGGCCCTTCGGCCCACGATGTTGTGCCGAGCTTTATCTGAAACCAAGATCAAGCTATCCCACTCCCTATCATCCTGGTGTGCTCCATGTGCCTATCCAATAACCGCTTAAATGTTCCTCAAGTGTCTGACTCCACTATCACTGCAGGCAGTCCATTCCACACCCCAACCACTCTCTGCATAAAGAACCTACCTCTGATATCCTTCCTATATCTCCAGCCACGAACCCTATAGTTATGCCCCCTTGTAATAGCTCCATCCACCCGAGGAAATAGTCTTTGAACGTTCACTCTATCTATCCCTTTCATCATTTTATAAACCTCTATTAAGTCTCCCCTCAGCCTCCTCAGCTCCAGAGAAAACAGCCCTAGCTCCCTCAACATTTCCTCATAAGACCTACCCTCCAAACCAGGCAGCATCCTGGTAAATCTCCTCTGCACTCTTTCCAGCGCTTCCACATCCTTCTTATAGTGAGGTGACCAGAACTGCACACAATATTCCAAATGTGGTCTCACCAAGGTCCTGTACAGTTGCAGCATAACCCCACGGCTCTTAAACTACAACCCCCTGTTAATAAAAGCTAACACACTATAGGCCTTCTTCACAGCTCTATCCACTTGAGTGGCAACCTTTAGAGATCTGTGGATATGGACCCCAAGGTCTCTCTGTTCCTCCACAGTCTTCAGAACCCTACCTTTGACCCTGTAATCCACATTTAAATTAGTCCTACCAAAATGAATCACCTCACATTTATCGGGGTTAAATTCCATTTGCCATTTTTCAGCCCAGCTTTGCATCCTATCTATGTCTCTTTGCAGCCTACAACAGCCCTCCACCTCATCCACTACTCCACCAATCTTGGTGTCATCAGCAAATTTACTGATCCACCCTTCAGCCCCCTCCTCTAAGTCATTAATAAAAATCACAAAGAGCAGAGGACCAAGCACCGATCCCTGTGGCACTCCGCTAGCAACCTGCCTCCAATCCGAACATTTTCCATCCACCACCACCCTCTGTCTTCGATCAGACAGCCAGTTACCTATCCAATCGGCCAACTTTCCCTCTATCCCACACCTCCTCACTTTCATCATAAGCCGACCATGGGGGACATACAGGCCCTGACAGAACTCCCACTCATCTGACGAAGGAGCAGCGCTCCGAATGCTAGTGGCTTTTGCTACCAAATAAACCTGATGGACTTTAACCTGGTGTTGTGAGACTTCTTACTGTGTTTATCCCAGTCCAACGCTGGCATCTCCACATCATCGGGAAGCTAGAACCAGGGAATCTCAAATACCGGGAAGTCCATTTAGGACTGAGATGAGGAAAAGTTTCTTCACTCAAAGGGTAGTGAACCTATTGAATTCCGTACCACAGAATGTATTTAAAAAAGGAATAGATAACTTTTTTAGCTTTTAATGGCAT
Source organism: Mustelus asterias (assembly GCF_964213995.1). NCBI lineage: Eukaryota > Metazoa > Chordata > Chondrichthyes > Carcharhiniformes > Triakidae > Mustelus > Mustelus asterias. The sequence continues at coordinate 82,263,002 of NC_135801.1, read as the reverse complement.
CAAGGAGTATGGGAAGAAAACAGGAATTGGACATTAAGATCCAGGATCAACCATAATCATATTGAATGGCTGCTCAGGCTTGGTGGGCCAAATGGCCTACTCCTGCTCTTAGTTTCTCTGTTCCTTGGTGAGGTCTGCCAATCTTAAAGAGTTTTTTGATGGAGCATGAATTTTCAATCAGTTTGTGCACTGCTGTTTGAATTAGCTAATGCTTTGGAACTATGGGCAAAGACCTAGAACACAACTTTCAAGAGCCCCTACAAGACTAAAAATTGGAGAAATGTTTCTCCAAAGTGCGACATTGTTATGTATTGTAAACCAGGGCATCTTTGTGTTGTCTGTCAAATTATTATGTGGTGACATTATCAGAGGCATTTGAGAGATTTTCCCTCTCTTCTATCCTGGAATGCAAGCATGCAACACCTCTTTAATAAAGCTCTACAAACTGGTTAAGTAATCCACCGTATGGCAACCTTTTCATTCTTTTATCTTTGCTGTTAAACTGAGCTGACCACTTTAGTGTACAGCAGATGTCCATCAGACTATCAACAAAAATGTACCACTTGACTCCCTCAGAAAAGAAAACATAACTACTTGAACAGGAAAAATATAAGGACAAGGATAGACTGAGAGATTAAATATTGCACAATAGATGACCATTCTTATTTATGTGTGGAGTACATTTCATTAGTGTAAAATGCAGCGCCTTAATGATTTGTTTATGGCCAATAATGATCACATATTGTTCCAGTCTCTCTTCAGAAAGATTGACAAAATACACATGAGGGCACATAGAATACATAGAAACATCGAAACTAAAAGCAGGAATAGGCCATTCGGCCCTTCGAGCATGCTGCTCCATTCATTTTGATCATGACTGATCATCAAATTCAATTTCCTGATTCCCCCTTCCCCCCTATATCCCTTGATTCTTTTAGCCCCTAAGACATGATAGTTCAGATAGATTCTTCTTATACTCCTGGGTTACCCTACTGTATAAGTAGATATAGGGTAGCTTAGACCCACTCCTGGATGTAAGCAGCTTGGACCCTTTATAGGAAAGCCAGCTCCATTATACTTGTAGAGGATATTTAATGCAGATACAAAACTTGTAACAGCTTTCTTTTATACTCATGTGGCCTCATTTAATGCCAATACTAACTCAAGTCGGGCAGAGGACTAACCTTACTAACCTTCGGACACTAGCTAATTAATTATATATAGGAAATAGATTCATGATTTAGATTCATGAATTGAATATAATTTGACAAAGTTTGCAAATGAAACCAAATGGGCTGTTGTTTCTGAAAAAAGAACTCAGGAAATAAAGAATGAATTATTACACCTGTGGGAAGTGCACCCATCTGCAGCTCCTCCAAAACCATGTTAGGGAACTGGAGCTGGAGTTGGATGAACATAGGATCATTAGGGAGGCAGAGGTGGCCATAGACAGAAGCTTTAGGGATACAGTTATTCCGAGGAATGAAAATAGATGGGTGACGGTGAGAGGGGCTGGGAGGAAACAGTCAGTGCAGGGATCCCCTGTGGTCGTTCCCCTTAGCAACAAGTATTCCGCTTTGGATACGGTTGAGGGGGATGACATACCAGTGGTGAGCCGCAGTGAGAGGATCTCCAGCACTGTGTCCGTCTCTGTGGCTCGGGAGGGTAAGGGGGAGAGCGGGAGGGCAATAGTTATTGGGGACTCATTAGTTAGAGGGATAGATAGGAGGTTCTGTGGCAGCAAAAGAGACTCGAGAATGGTATGTTGCCTACCGGATGCCAGGGTCCATGACGTCTCGGACCGTGTTTTCCGGATTCTTAAGGGGGAGGGGAAACAGTCACAAGTCGTGGTACACATTGGTACCAACGACATAGGTAAGAGAAGGGACGGGGATTTAAAACAGGAATTTCGGGAGCTGGGCTGGAAGCTGAGTACCAAGACAAAACATGTGGTCATCTCTGGTACGTTACCGATGCCACGTGATAGCGTGTTGAGGAACAGGGAGAGAGTGCAGATAAACATGTGGTTGCAGGGATGGTGTAGGAGGGAGGGTTTCAGATACATGGATAATTGGAACACATTCTGGGGAAGGTGGGACCTGTGCAAACAGGACGGGGTGCACCTGAACCAGAGGGGCACCAATATCCTGGGAGGGAAATTTGATACGGCTCTTCAGGGGGGTTTAAACTAATTTGTCAGGGGAGTGGGAAAAGGAGTTGTAGTCCAGAAGTCAGTGTTGAGGGGGGTGAGGTATTGGGGAAGGTATCAAGGTCAAGGGTGGGTACCGGTAGACAGGAAGGTGGGTTGAAGTGTGTCTACTTCAATGCAAGGAGCATCCAGAACAAGGTAGATGAACTTGGGGCGTGGATTGGTACTTGGGACTACGATGTTGTGGCCATTACGGAGACGTGGGTAGAACAAGGACAGGAATGGTTGTTGGACGTTCCGGGGTATAGATGTTTCAGTAAGTGTAGGGAAGCTGGTAAAAGAGGTGGAGGAGTAGCATTGTTAATCAAGGATAGTTTAACGGCTGCGGAAAGGCACTTCGAGGGGGATCTGCACACTGAGGTAATATGGGCTGAAGTTAGAAATAGGAAAGGAGCGGTCGCGTTGTTAGGAGTTTACTATAGGCCCCCAAATAGTAATAGAGATGTGGAGGAAGAAAGTGCTAAGCAGATTATGGATATGTGTGGGGGTCACAGGGTAGTTGTCATGGGGGACTTTAACTTTCCAAATATTGATTGGAACCTTTGTAGGTCAAATAGTTCGGATGGGGCAGTTTTTGTGCTGTGTGTGCAGGAGGGTTTCCTGACACAATATGTGGATAGGCCGACAAGAGGTGAGGCCACATTGGATTTGGTACTGGGTAATGAACCAGGCCAAGTGTTAGATTTGGTTGTGGGAGAGCACTTTGGAGATAGTGATCACAATTCGGTGTCGTTTGTTATTGTAATGGAGAGGGATAGGGCCGTACGGCAGTGCAAGGTTTACAATTGGGGGAGAGGTAATTGTGATGCGATTAGGCAAGAATTAGGGGGCATAAGATGGGAACAGAAACTGCCAGGGAAAGGCACTAATGAAAAGTGGAACTTTTTCAAGGAACAAATACTGTGTGTCCTTGATAGGTATGTCCCTGTCAGGCAGGGAGGAAATGGCCGAATGAGGGAACCATGGTTCACGAAAGAGATGGAATGTCTTTTGAAAAGGAAGAGGGAAGCTTATGTAGGGATGAGGAAACAAGGTTCAGATGGCTCGATTGAGGGTTATAAGTTAGCAAGGAATGAGCTGAAAAAGGGGCTTCAGAGAGCTAGGAGGGGACATGAGAAGTCCTTGGCGGGTCGGATCAAGGAAAACCCCAAGGCTTTTTACTCTTATGTGAGGAATAAAAGAATGACCAGGGTGAGGTTAGGGCCGGTCAAGGACAGTAGTGGGAACTTGTGTATGGAGTCAGTAGAGATAGGCGAGGTGATGAATGAATACTTTTCTTCAGTGTTCACCAAGGAGAGGGGCCATGTTTTTGAGGAAGAGAAGGTGTTACAGGCTAATAGGCTGGAGGAAATAGATGTTCGGAGGGAGGATGTCCTGGCAGTTTTGAATAAACTGAAGGTCGATAGGTCCCCTGGGCCTGATGAAATATATCCTAGGATTCTTTCGGAGGCAAGGGATGAGATTGCAGAGCCTTTGGCTTTATCTTTGGGTCCTCGCTGTCCACGGGGATGGTGCCAGAGGACTGGAGAATGGCGAATGTTGTTCCTCTGTTTAAGAAAGGGAATAGAAATGACCCTGGTAATTATAGACCGGTTAGTCTTACTTTGGTGGTTGGTAAATTGATGGAAAAGGTCCTTGGGGATGGGATTTATGACCATTTAGAAAGATGCGGATTAATCCGGGATAGTCAGCACGGATTCGTGAAGGGCAAGTCGTGCCTCACAAATTTGATAGAATTTTCTGAGGAGGTAACTAAGTGTGTTGATGAAGGTAGGGCAGTTGATGTCATATACATGGATTTTAGTAAGGCGTTTGATAAGGTCCCCCATGGTCGACTTATGATGAAAGTAAGGAGGTGTGGGATAGAGGGAAAGTTGGCCGATTGGATAGGTAACTGGCTATCTGATTGAAGACAGAGGGTGGTGGTGGATGGAAAATTTTCGGACTGGAGGCAGGTTGCTAGCGGAGTGCCACAGGGATCAGTGCTTGGTCCTCTGCTCTTTGTGATTTTTATTAATGACTTAGAGGAGGGGGCTGAAGGGTGGATCAGTAAATTTGCTGATGACACCAGGATTGGTGGAGTAGTGGATGAGGTGGAGGGCTGTTGTAGGCTGCAAAGAGACATAGATAGGATGCAAAGCTGGGCTGAAAAATGGCAAATGGAGTTTAACCCCGATAAATGTGAGGTGATTCATTTTGGTAGGACTAATTTAAATGTGGATTACAGGGTCAAAGGTAGGATTCTGAAGACTGTGGAGGAACAGAGAGATCTTGGGGTCTATATCCACAGATCTCTAAAGGTTGCCACTCAAGTGGATAGAGCTGTGAAGAAGGCCTATAGTGTGTTAGCTTTTATTAACAGGGGGTTGGAGTTTAAGAGCCGTGGGGTTATGCTGCAACTGTACAGGACCTTGGTGAGACCACATTTGGGATATTGTGTGCAGTTCTGGTCACCTCACTATAAGAAGGATGTGGAAGCGCTGGAAAGAGTGCAGAGGAGATTTACCAGGATGCTGCCTGGTTTGGAGGGTAGGTCTTATGAGGAAATGTTGAGGGAGCTAGAGCTGTTTTCTCTGGAGCTGAGGAGGCTGAGGGGAGACTTAATAGAGGTTTATAAAATGATGAAAGGGATAGATAGAGTGAACGTTCAAAGACTATTTCCACGGGTGGATGGAGCTATTACAAGGGGGCATAACTATAAGGTTCATGGTGGGAGATATAGGAAGGATATCAGAGGTAGGTTCTTTATGCAGAGAGTGGTTGGGGTGTGGAATGGACTGCCTGCAGTGATAGTGGAGTCAGACACTTTAGGAACATTTAAGCGGTTATTGGATAGGCACATGGAGCACACCAGGATGATAGGGAGTGGGATAGCTTGATCTTGGTTTCAGATAAAGCTCAGCACAACATTGTGGGCCGAAGGGCCTGTTCTGTGCTGTACTGTTCTATGTAATTAGGCAAAATATGTGATTGAGCATAAACAATTGCAAATAAAATTTAATATGAATAAGTTTAAAACACTGCAGATGGAAAGGAAATTTGGTAATGGACGTACTCAAAGAATGATATTGAAATAGCAAAGGATTAAACTCAATACTCAACATGTCCACCCAACACTGAGCGACACTCAACAAAGACAACAATATAAGGGGTAGTGCCAGAGGACTGGAGAATTGTAAAAGTAAAGTTTATTTATTAGTCACAAGTAGGCTTACATTCACACTGCAATAAAGTTACTGTGAAAATCTGGTACCTGTTTGGGTACACTGAGGGAGAATTTATCATGACCTAATCTGCACATCTTCGGACTGTTGGGGGGAAACCGGAACACCCGGAGGAAACCCACGCAGACATGGGGAGAACATGCAAACGCCACACAGACAGTAGCCAAGCTGGGAATTGAATCCGAGTCCCTGGTGCTGTGATGCAGCAGTGCTAACCACTGTGCCACTGTGCCGCCCCCACTGTACTGCACCTTTATTCCAAAACGGGTGCAAGGATAAACCCAGCAATTACTGGCCAGACAGTTTAATTTTGCTGGTGGGAAAGATTTTTTAAAGTGATAATTCAAGACAAAATCAACAGTTACTTGGAGAAATGTGGATTAATTAAGAAAGCCAGCATAGACTTGTTAAGGGCAAATTCTGTTTAATTAACTTCCATCGGCTTTTGATGAAGGTTTGTCGGGGGTTATACATTATTGAGCTGTGCATGGACTTCCAAAAGACATTTGATTAAGTGCCACAAAACAGACTTGTCAGCAAAGTTGAAACCCATGGAATAAACAGGATTCTTGCAGCATTGATACAAAATTAGCTCAGTGACAGGAAACAAAGTAGTAATGAATTTAGTTTTAGAACTGAAGGAAGATATATAGTGAGGTTCCACAAGGGTCAATGTTAGGACCCCTGTTTTTCTTGCAATATATTAATGACCTCGACTTGGGTGTACTGGGAACAATTTTAAAATTTGCAGATGACACAAAATGTGGAAGTGTTGTGAACTGTGAAGAGGGCAGTGATAGACTTCAAGAGGCCAGAGGCAGGCTGGTGAAATGGGTAGACACATGGGAGATGAAACTTAAAGCAGAGAAGTGTGAAGTGATTCATTTTGATGGGAAGAACGAGGAGAGGCAATATAAAATAAGGAGCATTATTCTAAAGTGGGTGCAGGAGGAGAGGGATCTGCGTCTATACATGCACAAGTCTTTGAAAATGTCAGAGCAATTTGAAAAAGCAGTTAATAAAGCACACAGGATTCTGGTCCTTATAAATTGAGGACAAAAACAATGAAGTTTAATGAACCTTAATAATCTGGAGCATTGTGTCCAGTTCTGGGCACCACACTTTAGGAAGGATATGAAGGCAATTAAAGAGGATGTAGAAAAGATTCATGAGAATATTCCAGGGATGAGGACTGAAGTTGATTGCCAAAAGAAGCAAAAGCAACATGAGGAAAACATTTTTACACAGTGCATGGTTAGAGTCTGGCATGCATTGTGTGAGAGTGCGGTTGAAGCAGATTCAACGAAGACCTTCAAACGAGTATTGGATAACTATTTGAAAGGGAAACATTGCAGGGCTATTGCAGGGATAGTCTGTTCATTAATGTCCAATTCTCTGAATTCTCAGTTTGTTGACTAGGCTCTGCACTAGGAGCAAATTCTCTCACAATGCAGTAAATTCTTCTGGCATTTCCTTTACAGAAACAAGTTGTCCATATGTAGACAATTAATGCTTCCCAATTTCTTTCTTTCTTAGCTTTCTTTTCAGGACTCCTGTGGGGAATAGCAAACAGTGCTTGGTTCCTGGCAAACTATTTCCTTGGCGCAGTTATCACTTTTCCTCTTGTTACTGCTGTGAGTATTACTTATATTTGTAAAAGTGTCAAAGGCAACATAAAACAAAATGGAAAAATCTGATTTTATTGTTGAACTTGGATCGGAAAGGGTTTGGGAATACTGATCAGCTGCTGACGCTAAAATCACAAGCAGAACACACAGCTTAGGCAGTGTTAGCAATGTTGTCTGATAAATATAACTGCTCGCAACACCATTGTATCCTGAGAAGACACAGAGAATTATTTGTAATTCATTCTCAGGACATAGGTATCGTTGGCATGCTGCTCTGAGGAGGTGGTGGTGGGTCTTCTTCCTGAACCGCTGCAGTTCTTTGTAGTGATTTGATACAACCGACTGGCTTACTAGGAAACTTCAGAGACAAGTTAAGAGTCAACCATGTCAGTGTGGACTGGAATCACATATAGGCCAAAACGGGTAAGGACAGCAGGTTTCCTTCCCTAAGGGACATTAGTGAACCAGTTGGGTTTTTACAACAATAATTCCATTGCCACAATAGATTCTGCTTCTTAATCACTGCTGAAAGGAACTTCATAAAGGAAGGGGAGAGAGAGGAGGTAGTGAGGCTGAGCGGTTTAGGGAGGGAATTCCTGAACATTGGGCCTAGGCAACTGAAAGTATGGTTGCCAATGATTTGCAAGAGGGAAATTGTGATTAACCATGATGGGTTGCAGGAAGACTTCTAGGGTTTCACTGAATTTGTCCCTGACTTTCTAACCTCTGATATCCATTCATGCACTTAAAGGACAAGCTAGGTACATACTAAAGGGAACTGATCAACGTTCTTGAATACATTCCAAGATTCTCCCTCATCAATCTTTGGGCCAGGTGATGGAGTGCAGTTGAAGGCCTCCTCCCAACTCATGGTGAACTCCCAGCAATATCCCCCCAACTCCTATTTTCTGTACATGGGGCTGCATATGCACACATCTGAAAGGGAATGATGCTGTAAGATTCCTGTTTGTTCAGTGTTCAATGGCCCCAATTTTGTTATTCTCCTGGATGAGGAGGAATTAGCTGGCTCCCCTTTTTTAATCAACCCCACGCCCCCCCACCCCCCAACCCCACCCTCTTTGGTTGGTCGCAACAAGGTTAATTTAAAAGGAATCCCTTCCCCTGTGGATACCTTTTCCCAGTCCAAACGCATTGGTCAGAATGTTACCACCATTCACGCTAGCGGGATTTTCCCAACCTGCTGCAGAGAACAGAGATTTGGCTGGGCGCCAAATTCTCCGACCTTGCTGCAGTGGGAGCATGGCGTGAACGGCTGATAAGATTGCGCCCAATTACTTTGTAGAAGGAGTCAATTCAACCAGGCTTTCTCTTGTCAAAGAAAGAGTAAATTCATTAGTTACTAAAAATCAGAGAAAATAATAAAAATGCAATCCACATGTATGCACGCTGATCAGAAATGAGATGGTAAAAGTCCAGATAAATGTAAAAAAATAAGAATCAGACTTTGACTTGTCCATGAGCATAGATCATGTTACATTGCTGCCACTATGTTGGATGATTTGATTTATTATTGTCACACATGTATTAATGTACAATGAAGAGAATTGTTTATTGCGCTATACAAAACATACCATACATAGAGAAGGAAAGGAGAGGGTGCAGAATGTAGTTTTACGGTCATAGCTAGGATGTAGAGAAACATCAACTTAATGCGAGGCAGGTCCGTTCAAAAGTCTGATGGCAGTCCTTGATTATGCTGGCTGCTTTTCTGAGGCAGCAGGAAGTGTAGACAGTGTCAATGGATGAGAGTCTGGTTTGCGTGGTGGATTGGGTTTCGTTCACAACCCTTTGTAGTTTCTTGTGATCTTGGTCAGAGCAGGAACCATAACAAGCAGTGATATATTCGGAAAGGTGCTTTCCATGGTGCATCTGTAAAAGTTGGTGAGAGTTGTAATGGGCATGCCGAATTTCCTTAGCCTCTGGTAAATTATTCTGGTAAAGCTGACTTTGGCAGTTTACCAGTTGGTTTTCAACACTAGAATCTGCAGGGAGGATGGTGAGGCTTTCCTATTACCTTTTGATGGTGGCTTCTGCTGAGCTTTCTCTCATGAACAGAGAGCTCCTTTGCCTGCTTGTTATTTACAGGGGTGACTGGCTGCTGACTCTTCTTGTCCCTGTGTCACATTCACATGATGTGGAGATGCCGGCGTTGGACTGGGGTAAACACAGTAAGAGTTTTAACAACACCAGGTTAAAGTCCAGCAGGTTTATTTGGTAGCAAATACCATTAGCTTTCGGAGCGCTGCTCCTTCGTCAGATGGAGTGGAAATCAGCACCAGCACCAGCACACAGATCAGGTCTCCAGGTGGCTTTTTATCCTATTTCCCTGTTGTATTGCTGAAGGGGAACAAACAGCATGTCTTTCACCTCAGAGTTGGTTTTCTTTGAACTAGGACCACTTACACATTCTGAGATGGATTTTGGATGTCTGTTGAGATGTGACAATCAGTCTCCATTGTCTCTGCCACCACAGAAGATTAAAGTTCAGTCTTTTGCATCTTTCCCATTTCCCCTTTCAAACACCTATTTGAAGAAGTTCCTGACACCTTTCAGGTGCAACATTGCACGTTCTCCTTGGATTAGTCAGGCAAGTAAAGTCCACAGAGGAATTTTCCAGAAGATGGTCACTTTACACTATTAGCCATCTTTTGCTCAGTGTCTTTGCTTGTATTTGTAAAATAATGCATGTCTCCCTTAAAAAAGGTTTGACATACCCGTAAGTAATTCGGGGCCATCATGGCAAGACTGACCTTAAGACAGTGCAATACATCAGGGAAGGGGAGAGTTATCTAGGCACTTTGTTTCAGAAGACATTCACACTCGTTAGATTAGGGTCTTCTGATGTGGTCCAGAGTCAGGGACAGGAGAGTGTGACTGCAAGTAAGGCAGGTATGTGGATTGAGAAGGTCGAAGTGAAGGATACTCAGCCCTTGCAACTGTCCAACAGGTTCCAGGTTCTTGCAGTTTGTATGGATGAGAGCAGGAGCTGCAAGGTAGAAGAGTGAACTGACCATGGCGCTGTGGTACAGGGTGCAGTTCAAATGGCAACTCTGGATGGGGGGTGATTGCGGGGAAGGAGGGAACTCTGCAAGGGGGGCGATTGGAGTTGGAGGGAGGGAGGGAACTCTGCAAGGAGGGGGGCAATTGGGGTTAGAGGGAGGGAGGGAACTCTGCAAGGGGAGTGATTGGAGTTGGAGGGAGGGAGGGAACTCTGCAAGGGGAGTGATTGGAGTTGGAGGGAGAGAGCGAACTCTGCAAGGAGGGGCAATCAGAGAGGGAGGGAGCAAGGGAACTCTGCAGGTGGGGAGTGATTGGAGATGAAGGGAGGGAACTCTGCAGATGGGGACTATCACGGGTGGGATGGTGATGTCCGAAGGGCGGGTGGAGGGGGGTAGACTGGCACAGGGGGTGTTCGGAGTGGGGCGAGTTTCCCAATGTCCATGGGGGGTGTGGCCTGATATCCATGGAGGGGACGGGGATGGGGATAGACACCAGCACAGGGGGCAATTGGCAAGTGGGTATGGCGGTAGGAGATCTTCCAGTTCACTGGAAGATTGAGGCACCTGTGCAATGGCTCCCCTAAGGCTCGGCAACCAATGAAAGTCTTCTGGCCTTGCTCAGTTATTTGGTGGAAATGCTATGTCTTTCAGCTGAGTTTAGTAAATGAAGTTACAGTTTGAGTTCACAGGATTACTGGCATTTTTTTTAGTTACATCGCCATCTTATACAATCAGAAGGAATAACAGCGAACAAAAACTAAAAATGCTAGAAACACTCAGGAGGTTTGGCAATATTATTGATTTGAAACTCTGATGGGTCCGATTTTAATTCTGTCCAAGTGAATGGGTTTTGAGTGAAAATCTCACCCATTAACTCTGTTTCTCTCTCCGCAGGTGGGTCTTAGGCTGCCAGCTCCCAACATTTTCTGATTAACTGGAGATTTCCTTTGCTTTAGTATTACTATTACAGTGTGAGCCAGTGATTTCAGAGTGCTGTGGGGAGGATGATAGCATGACCAACTCAAGGATTTTAATGTGTTTCAGATATGAGTTTGATGCAATTTTAAATTATAATACCAATGTAATTCTTCAATGATGTTTTCGATTTGATTTATTATTGTCACGTGTATTAGTATACAGTGAAAAATATTGTTTCTTGCGCGCTATACGGACAAAGCACACCATACATAGAAAAGGAGAGAGTGCAGAATGTAGTGCTACAGTCATAGCTAGGGTGTATGGAAAGATCAACTTAATATAGAGTCATAGAGGTTTACAGCATGGAAACAGGCCCTTCAGCCTAACTTGTCCATGCCACCCTTTTTTTGAGGTTGATCCATTCGAAAGTCTGATGGCAGCAGGGAAGAAGCTGTTCTTGAGTCGGTTGGTACGTGACCTCAGACTTTTGTATCTTTTTTCCGATGGAAGAAGGTGGAAGAGAGAATGTCTGGGGTGCGTGGGGTCCTTGATTAAGCTGGTTGCTTTTCCGAGGTAACAGGAAGTGTAGACAGAGTCAATGGATGGGAAGCTGGTTTGTGTGATGGATTGGGCTTTGTTCACAACCCTTTGTAGTTTATTACAGTCTTGGTCAGAGCAGGAGCCATATCAAGCTGTGATACAACCAGAAAGAATGCTTTCTATGGTGCATCTGTAAACGTTGGTGACAGTCATAGCAGACATGCCAAATTTCCTAAGCCTTCTGGGAAAGTAGACACATTGTGGGCTTTCTTAACTATAGCATCAGCATGGAAGGACCAGGACACGTTGTTGGTGATCTGGACACCGAGAAACTTGAAGGTCTCGACCATTTCCACTTCATCCCCATCGATGTAGACAGGGCATGTCCTCCACTACGCTTCCTGAAGTCGATGACTATCTCCATTTTGCTGACATTGAGGGAGAGAGTATTGTCATCGCACCAGTTCACCACATTCTCTATCTCTTTCTTGTACTCTGTCTCATCATTGTTTGCGACCTGACCCACTACAGTGGTGTCATCAGTAAACTTGAAAATCAAATTGGAGGGGAATTTGGCCACAGTCATAGGTGAATAAGGAATATAGTAAGGGGCTGAGGGCACAGCCTTGTGGGACACTGGTGTTGAGGATGACTGTGGAGGAGGTGTTGTTGCTTATCCTTACTGATTGTGGTCTGTGGGTTAGGAAGTCTAGGATCCAGTTGCAGAAAGAGGAGCCGAACCCTCGGCCATGCAGGTTGGAGATGGGTTTTGTAGAAATAATGGTGTTGACATCATGCAGATGAGTGTCAATCTGTTACACATGTAAATGGATTTGAAGAATTAACTTTTACTGATGCACTAAAAGTAATTTTGTACTTGACTGTAAAAAAACAAATGATCCCAATTTTCTTTTTCACTTTTCAGGGTCCTGCCGTAATCTCTCTAACATGGGGAGTTTTTTACTTTAAAGAGATAAAGGTCAGTTAATTTGAATGTTGAAGGTGGGTTTAGAAGTCTGAATTGCTTAGTTCACAATAAACAGGAACTGTAACATTTTCCTGCAGCCATGATAGAGGATTGCCACTTGACATTATAGAAAAGTGGCTGCAGGTTTAATTGTCATTACATACAAGCTCAGCCAGACTGCTTCAGCTGGCTTCAGTTCGAGGCTGCATCATCATTCTTTTGAGTAGCATGTTCAAGAGTACCATTATGTGTGGCTTAAAACTAAATCACTAATATCTAAAAAACTAATATCAGAACAGAATACAGAGAGAAAAAAATATATACTGAGTGGTATGTTACTCTTTAAAAAATGGTTAGTTTAAGTTTATTTATTAGTGTCACAAGTAGGATTACATTAACATTGCAATGCAATGAGGTTGCTGTGAAAATCCCCCAGTCGCCACACTTCGGCACCTGTTTTCGTACACTTAGATGAATAAGCCACGCTAAATTGCCCCTAACTAGCACCTCTTTTGGACTGTGGGAGGAAACAGGAGCACCTGGAAGAAACCAATGCAGACACGGGGAGAACGTGCAGACTCTGCACAGTGACCCAAGCCGGGAATCGAACCCATTGTGAGGCAGCAGTGCTAACCATTGTGCCACCATGCTGGAGGCTGGTTACAGGCCAGAGCTGCACTTCATAATGTTACAACATTTAAAAGCAAAGAAATTGTGCAAAATTTGTATGAAACTTTAGTTCGATCACACTGTGAATGTAGTTCAGGGCTCTATACAACATAAAGGATGTAGAGACATTGGAAGACTTGTAAAAGAATTTACAGGGATGATAAAAGAACTATTGAGAAAGGTTGAAGAAGCTTGGGTTTGGTCCTCTGAAAAAAGGGAAGACTGAATTAATAATTTTTAAAGTTTTGATAGAACTTTAAAATTTTGAAAGTTCACTTGTAGGAAAGTCCAAAACTAAGGGCCATAGGTATAAGATAATCATTAATAAATCCAGTAATGAATTCAGGAAAACATTTTAAACCCTGGTCTGTGGTGCAGATATGGAACTTACTGCAACATGAACTAATTAAAACAATAGGCACATCCATTTTAGGGGAAACTAGATAAGTACATAAGGAGGAGGAACAGGAGGATTTATGATATGCTGTATAAGCACTACTTAGAACAAGTGGGCTGAATGGTCTATTTCAGTGTGAGATTACACTATGGAGTTCTATGTGATAACTGTGTACAATGCTGTCTGATACCTTCTGCAGCCCAAGAATATACCAAATTATATTGGTCAGTACCGTCCAGTTCATGTGAATATCATGCAGTCATTGGGGGGGGGGGGGATTCTCCCAGCCCGCTGCACTGCGCTGCTCTAGCAGCGCAATGGGCTGGGAGACATCAGCGGAGGCCGTTTCATGAGCTTCCCTCTGGGTGCCCGAGCCTCTGCAAATCTCCGGCCCAAGCTCTGCTCTGGAAATTGGCGTGGAGCTGATTTCAATATTTAAATGAGCATCTCCATCTTACTAGCGGGCCTGGAACTAAAATCTCCGGGCCCGCTAGCGTCTCCGCCCCGCCGCCAGGAGTGGTTCCCTCCAGCAGGGTTTATTACTGCTCCCCGCTAATGGGGAACAGGTAGCCTGACCTCGCTGGAGGGAATAGAAGCCATGGAGGCTCCACAGGAGGTTGGGGAAAGGGAGGAGGTGCCCGATCGTCATTACCAGCCTGGCCCCCTAGCACTGCTCAAGGAGCAAAATGGCAATGCCCAAGGGGCACCTTGGCATTGCCCATCAGGCATCGGGCAGTGACAAGAGGGTGGGGCCTATTGGGGACAGTCGGTGGGAGTGGATGGGTCCCACTGCCACTCTGCACAAAGACTGCAGGCAGAAGAAGGGAAGACAGTGATAGGGCTGGCCATTTTGTGGGGGGGGGGGGGGGGGGGGGGCGGCGGTGGTGGTGGTCAGGGCTGCTGGGGAGGGGTCTGGGAAACCAGTGATCAGGGGATGGGGGGGAGCGGAAGGGCTGTGATGGGAGGTTGCAGAGACTGGTCAGCAATCGGGAGGCTGGCAGGTCGGGGCCACTGTGCATGCGCCGATCTCGGTGCAGTGGCCCACTCAGCGCTATGCTGCGGTCTCTCCAGTGGGAATAGGCCCTGCCCACAAATTTTCAGAGGGAATCCCATTAGGGCACTCTGCAGTGCTCAGAGTGTGGGAGATTCAATCTGAAAATCCCACTAAAAAACCAACAGGTGTTATTTTCATTCGAATTGGGGACTTAGAATTTTTTGGGGAGAATCCTGGCTGTGGTGTTTGTTTTCAAAAGTTATATTTTTAAGGAAGTGAGTGTAATTGGACCCAAAATAATTTTCCCCTCCGGGACATGAATAAGCTTTCATAATAATTCCCAGCTTATATAGTTACATCATTATATTACTAAAGATTAGTGAAAATAATATTCTTCTTTAATTCGACAAGACCTTTCTATTTACCCGTCACTTATGGTGCTTATGGTGGAAATCCAAATGAATGCTCTTTGCTCCTCCTGGTGTTGGGTCTTTATAAGCAGCTCATAGCTGTTTGACTTTGATAATACATTGCAGTTCTGCACACATGTATGTATTGACAGTAATGGCAAAATAATTACAGAGGACCAATGCACATTATTGATTCCTATGGCAATTAAGAGAAGGCAACAAATTACTATATTAACTGAGCAGCTAAGGAATTATAACATTTACATTGAGGACATTGGATTCTTTATGCACCTCAATCTACATTATTAGATGAAAATTAAGTATCTTGTATTGAATGAGTTTGGGCAGTCCTGTTTGAATTGGTTGGTTGTTTCTGGGAGGTGGCCTGATAACTGAAAACTGTTCAGTAAAGCCCATTATTTTAAGAAAATTATTACAATTGGGCTTGAGGTAATTTTCTCCACGAGATGAGCAAGCCTCAGTCAGGTTTCAGTTCAGCACCAAAATGGCTCTGATCAATGTCACAAATGATTGCCTATGTTACTATGATTAAGGTAAATTATCACTCAACATCCTTCACAATTTATCTGCAGTCTTTGATATGGCTGACCACACTATCCGCCTCCAATATTTCTGCACAATTATTCGGCTGGGCTCCATTCTTAACCATCCAACCGTAGCCAAAGAATTACCTGCAATGGCTTCTCATCCGACTCCTACATACATTACCTCTGGTGCTTCCTAAGGATCTATCCTTGGCCACATCCTTTTCTCATCAATATGTTGTTTCTTAGTTGCATAATCTAAAACAGGTCGGGACACACATATACACTGACGAAATCCAGCTCTACCTCATCACCATCTTTCTCACCTCCTCCATTGAATCAGATTAAAAACTGCTTGCTTGACACTATTGGATGAGCAGAAATTTGCTCCACTAAATATTGGGAACATTGAAGTTACTGTCTTCAGTCCTTGCTACAAACTCTGCTCCCCAGCCATCAATTCCATCCCTTGCCCTGTTAACTGTTGGATGTTGAACCAGGCTGTTCACAACCTTGGAATCATATTTAACCCCTAATCACATACCCACTCCATCACCAAGAGTACCTACTTTCATCCACATAACCATCCAAATCTATCCATCCCTGTCTTAGCTCATCTGTTAAATCCGTGTCTTTGTCAAATTAAGACTTGATTATTTGAACTTGAATCCAAGACTAAGTTGTTCTTCAACGTAGGAGGTATCATTGATAGCGAAGTTATCAAAAATTACAGGGAGATCTTGATCAGTTAGGGAAGTGGGCTGAGGATTGGCAAATGGATTTCAATATAGATAAGTGTGAGGTGTTGCAGTTTGGAAAGTCAAACCAGGGTAGGACTTGTACAGTGAATGGCAGGGCCCTCGGAAGTGTTAAGGAACAGAGGGGCCTAGGAGTACAAGTACATAATTCATTGAAAGCGGTGTCACAGGTAGACAGAGTGGTGAAGAAGGCAATTAGTACACTGGCCTTCATCAATCAGGGCATTGAGAACAGGAGTTGGGACATTATGTTACAGTTGTATAAGTCGTTGGTTAGGGTGCACTTAGAGCATTGCGGACAGTTTTGGTCACCCTGTTATAGCAGAGACATTGATAAACTGGAAAGAAGATTTACAAAGATGTTACCAGGACTAATGAGCCTGAGTTATAGGGAGAGGTTGGCCAGGCTAGGACTTTATTCCTTGGAACGTAGGACAATGAGGGGGTGATCTTATTGAGATGTAAAAAAATCACGAGGGGCATGGATAGGATGAACACACAGTCTTTTTCCCAGGGAAGAGGAATTGAAAACTAGAGGGCACAGTTTAAGGTGAAAGGGGAAAGATTTATAAGGCACCTGAGGGTCAACTTCTTCATGCAGAGGGTGGTGCGTATATGGAATGAGCTGCCAGAGAAAGTGGTTGAGGCAGGTGCAATAGCAATATTTAAAAAGCATTTGGATAATTACATGGATGGGAAAGGATTAAAGGGATGTGGGCCAAACACAGGCAATTGGAACTGACTGGGAGGGCACCATGGTCGGCATGGACCTTTTAGGCTGAAAGGCCTGTTTCCGTACAGTATTGCTCTATGACTGCTCTGGGTAACTGTAGTTCATCTCAAACTCTACTGCTCATATCCTAATCTTCATCCCTGAACTGCATTGGCTCCTAGTCTGACAAAACCTCAATTTTAAATTTTCCTTCTAGTTTTTAAAATTCCTCCATGGCCTTGCCCCTCCTTATATTTGAAATTGCCTCCAGTCCCACAATCCTTGGCAATATATGTGCTCCTGCAGTTCTGGTCTCACCAATTTTGATTATTTCACCATTGTTGCCTATGCATTCAGTTGCTGAGGCCCAAATATCTGCAAGTCCCTCCTTATATTTCTATGCTGCTCTGCTCTCTTTCCTTTAATACTCTCCTTAAAATCTACATATGAGTGGGCTTTTGATCACCCATCGTAATACTTAGTCAAATGTTAACTTTTCTGTGATACCTCAAGGTGTTTTACTACATCAGTGATGTGATATAAATACAAGTTGTTGTTATTTGTGCAGTACTGTTTGCTTTGCCCAAACAGTATCCCATTGTCTGCCTCACCATTGAAATGCATTGAAATTTCTTTAATGGCTTGATAGACACAAAATACACTCACCACATAAAGTTAAGTCTTGTTCATTTCAGTCTAGGTATCCTTTTATTGACATGACAAATGATAACTTATGTATGAAGTCTCATTCCTTCAGGTTTTAATTATTTTGATTTTAAAAATTTAGAATTTAAAATTAAAACTTTAAAACCCTTTGTCCTTTTTAAAAATCTCAATCTAACCTTCCTTTCTTTCCCTCCAGTTCCCTTTTTTGTAACTGATTGACATTGAATTCACTAATTTTGCACTAGCTTTGCAATCCCAATTTTTCAATACACAGTTCTCTGCCCTGTTCACTCAGGAGGAGCCAGCTACTGGTGTCCATCAGCACAACATTATCTTTTAGCAACTTGCTAATGCAAAGATTTTAAAATGTTGGGAAGCAAGGGCAAATCTAACTGAAGATAACCATGGTTAGACCTGGCACTGAAACTGTTCATTTACCTCGCTATTTGTTACATTATACACTATTCTTCTTTCTTAGAGAGGGGAATTGTGGTAGCATGGCATACATTTCATAAGCCAACATACCATATCAAGCATTTGCTGTTTGATCCTTTGTTGTTTACCTTAATTTTTGAGTGGTTTAGACATACTCCAGTTCATTGTGAAAGTCTGGTCAATTTATTGGAAGAGTATGTGATACTAAATCAAATTAGAATTCTTCCATAATGCCCCAAAAATTATGCTTTGTACAGAGTGAACAGCTCCATGAAATATTCCCATCATTTTACTAGGCTGATAAAGAATAACCAATCACATTTACTTACCAGGTGCTATGTTTCTGACATATTTACAAAATATTCTACTTGTGAAGCTGTGCTGGACAAAATTTAATGGAATGGATGGTTAAAAATTTCACCATTCAAACTCTCTTCCCCACTACCAAACTCTCAGGTGAAGCAATTTAAAAAGTATATTAATCTGTTTGGTGCAACTGTCCACCAATCACTAAATTCTTAGTAATTTAAGTCAGATGTATTGCTTAATTAAGATATACTTTCTTCCTTTTTAAAAAAAGATACAACTATTTTTCCGCCAGGGTTTACAGAATTTCATAATACTGGCTATTGTGCTTGCTGTTGCTCTTACTGGAACAATACTCATTGGCTTATCTAAAATAGAGGGAATCGCCTGATGCATATTGTTGAACAACAGAATAACAGAGTACCTACCATTTCTCAGGAGGAACACAAACCCTTCCGTATTGTACCTGATAAAAATTATAATAAATATTTGATTGTATCTTGGTGTGCAACAGTATGTCATACTTCCAATTTGAGATTATCATAACATGGAGTCTTATACAGCCGAAGGACATTGATTCAATGATTATATAAATCATACTGGATGGAAAGAAGCGAATTGTAAGGTTGTAACCTAGTTGAAAGATATTGGTGTTACAACGGAGGGAGTTGTTCTCAAGTTTGTTATCTGGATCCTGATACCTGTTGCCAATGCATTTTTTTTCTAAATTAGTATTCTTTGTGAGTTGTATCATAAACTAATGAAAAGAAGCAATTTGGATCTCTGGAAAATAACAAACAATGAAAGGAGTTAGGTGACCATTAATATAGTAGAGAACAAGATATACCCTAAGTGCACTTTTCCCCTACGTCCTATTTAGCCTTTTACTGGCTAACACTTCAGCTCAGATTTTGTGGTTTAAAACAATGGTGGAACTGTTGACATTAGCCTCCAAAACTCTGTGATACCGATGGCAATACCTAGTATCTGCATGTGTCCAGAATCCAGAAAGTGCTGTTAGTCATTTCCCACTCTGCAGGATGTGCGGTTGAAGTCCCTGCAGATGGAAAACATCTAGAAATCTCAGATTTGATGCGAACCTTCACCTTTTACGCTATTACTCTGGAAGAATGACCCATCCCTGTTGAGTGAGGTGTCACTACATTTTTAATGATGTGCTGAATCATGATTACGGATGAACTTCCCTGGCCCTGAAAAACTAATTTACATTTGTGCATTGCCAAATTTCTATTTCATGAGAAAAAAATCAAGTTAAATTCATTTTAAAACTTATATTTTATGTTCCCAACTTAATCTGATATGTATTTCCCAATCATTATTTTGCTCTCTGTAAAATAATTTAAAAAGTGAAAGAAAAATCACTGCCTCCTCCTGACATTACTTCAAAATAATTGGCTGTTTAGCTTGCTCGATGCTGTCACCCTTGCTGGGTACTGGAGATCCCCCAGGTGCCAAAATGAAAGGAGCATTGAGAAAGGTGAAATTCACATCACAGTCATTGCTAGATCTATCCTGGGCAGCTTTCTTCGCGATCAGTTCTGAGAAGCAGTAAGACCACTAAATCAGGCCCTTTTGTGGTAATTAATTTTGTTCATTCTATGGGTCCTTTCACTCTTTGGGAGCAAGCTAACAGAGAGGCCACCGTAATTTAGATGGCATTAGCAAGTAGAAGGTTACAGAGACACGAAAGTAGAGCAGAGAGAAGAATAACAGGCTCAAGATTAAATTCAAGAAAAGTAAAAAGGGCTCTTCTAGCTGGTCATTAGGTTTAGGAGATTCTCATGCACAGGCCACCAGTCTGTGCTCCCTAAAATACTGAATATTCTAACATAACCTATCACTGCTAAAATTAGATCATAAACACTAACTTATGATGTCAAAGTGTTAATCAATTGTTGTTGAATTAGAATTCCAATCAGGAACTGAGGGAAAATAGTTCAGATTAGTTAGACAAATCATAGAAGCCCAATCACAGGACCATGCACGCTCAATGTGGTAATAACCTGGTGCTTTAGGCATTATTTTATTGATACAAGACAGATGCAGAAGATTTACTAGGAGGATCAACATTCTCATTTAATGATGATTAGTAAGGGACAATAACGAAACCAAAATAATGTTAGTATTAGTGGGATAATTAGATGCTCTTATAACAGAAAATGGAGAGATAAGTGAGCTATAGAGGATAAAAAGGATTTGTAAATGTTTTATTTATGAAATGCAGTCACCAATCAGAAGTGATCGTCTGTCTTCAACATGCAAGGTTTAACTGAGAATGTTTTTATTGAGAAATAATACATTTAGATTGTAAGGTGAAACACCAGGGAATCATTGATAGCTATATGCTAACTGTTGTGTAGAAATTAAAATGTAAATAAAGACTGCTTGAACATTTGTTTCCCGGTCTGATTCTGGTTGGCGTGTATTTATGTCATAGCTGTCCAAAGAAATGTTATCCCCCCCACTTGGTTTAACATAAAAAGTGAAGTGCAGTAGAACATTCTAGAACAGCTAATCAATTCTTAACAGACACAATTAAATATCACCATCATGAAGTGTTTGCCTTGGTCGTTTGGATCAGTATGCATAATTTCTGGTGTAAAGGTACTGCCGATAAATCAACATGGTCAGTCATACACAATTTAATTGAGACCTAAATACTGCAGGACTGTGGTCATTGCTGAGGACTCACATTCATCACCAATGTGGCTCCTATGACCACATTTGAATCTCAGATCACAAAAGCTATAAATGATAGAGCATATCTGTAAGTATGTGTTTCTGAAGATTAGTACTCTTTCATTAATGATGTTATAGGCCATATATTGCAAACCAAATCTAAGATAATAGACCTTCATTCAAGATGGCTTGGAATCTAAGTATGATGATAGGAAGACTGTCCTGGAAACTGGGAGAACTTGAGATCTGGTTGCACCTATGATCAGCCTGGCTGCGATGGCTGATTAATTATACCGTTTGACTTAATTTTGTTGCTACGATTTCTGCAATTATCACCCATCGATAAAAATCAATGAGAAGGCACCGAAATTCCTGATTTTACTTGAAGTTCTGGAATTTCCATCCGGCCAGGCAATCATAAACTAAATCACTAAATGTGACCTGGCAGTGCAGTGAGCCACCCTGCAGAAAAGCTAAGTGATCAGAATATTCAACTTCTAAATGTTGCAACTGCAGATAAAGAGGCAAGTGGATTGAAATAATTCCAATTTACAAATTTGAGACCCCAATTTTCTTTTTTTTTACTTTAAATGGATTATATACAGACAAGCAGTAGTGCTAGCTTAGACTGAACTTGCATTTAAATATTGCCATATGATGAAAACACAAATGCTGTGCTGTATATCCCTGCAATACATATAAAAAGGTTCAGCAGTGTGTTTAGCTTGATGTCCTGAAATACACTCTCCCCATTGGGAAATTGAGATATGCAGCACTATCAGCAATGGAAAAACAACATACATGTACATTTGTAATTTTTATCTTCAGTCCCACGACCAATGGTTCCCAATCTTTTATATGTTGTGATACACCTCTGTACTGAAAATAAATTTTGAGGCACACCTCTTATTTTCTCTGTCTTCTTCCCTGACTGGAAACTTCGTTCTTAACTCCTCCCTGTCCTCTCATCTATTTTTTTAAAAAAAACTCTCCCTCTCACTTTTCCCAGGTTTTTTTCCTTTTTGAGTTTTTGCTTTTTGTGTGATGCATTGGACCTTTGTCTTTAGCTCCAAGTTTTGTTGGTCATGGGCGTGGACCTGACCAATGTAAAAAAATCTAAACCATGACAGTGTGGCTCTTTCCCATCTGGCGCATGCAGAGGAGGCCCAAGATTCCTCGGGTCTTGGAGATGCCAACTACAGAGCTAAGACGAAGGTTAGTTTTAGTTTAATTATGTGAATTTTGAGATCATTTTGAATCTTTTTTTGCGGCAACTTTGGGGGTTTTTACAGCACACTGGTTGGGAACCACTGCCATAGACTGTTTGCTGACATTTGGAAAAGTATGCACAGTTCAGCAATGTAGAAATTACATTTTTGGTAGTGAACTGGCAACCTTTGCTGCCATTGCCTCTCTGAATATGACCACAACTTTAGGATTTAGCACAAGGGCAAATTAGCATGGAATTGCTCAAGTCATTCACTTGTCCACCACAGGCTGTGGAGTTGACACACCTCATATCACCATAGAACAAGTAATGAAATCAATTGATCTGGTGAGAACTCCCCCCTCTTTCACTCTCCTGCATTTAGAAACCCAATAAAAAGGTTGAGCCTTGTTCAATGAAGTGTAGCTGGGTTTTTGATGGTGATTTGAGTAGTAACTACTGTTGAACTACTAAGCTGGCTCTGAAAAAAGATGAAACATTGTTAAATTTCTCCATTATGAATATCTACCATTTTGTTTTTAATCAATTAGAATTTAAAAGATTTTTCCATGACGTTACAGATTTTGCCTTTATCTCATATGTTCCAATCTTTATTCTGCTCTCTGTTAAATTAAGAAGTGATAATGCAACATTGTGCATCATAATTGGAACCCACCATCCCTCCTGTGGCTTCCTGTCCTCTCAAATATCACTCCCCCACATTTCTGCTGACTAACAAGGTTGTTGAACCCACCAGTATTGCAACTCACTTACCACTCTATGAAGACCTGTTGAGGTTCAGGATCAGTCAAGGCCCTTGTGCAACCAACCTCCACCACTAGGGTCTCAGTGCAAACCCTTATGCACTTGTGGAGAGACACAAATGATGCTGCCCATTACTGAGGAATGTACCTCAAAGTGATGGACTAATCATCTTAAACTCAACAAATGAGGAGGCTATCACTTGGCTTTGGTGTCTTCCTTTCGCTAAATAAAATTTTCTGGTTCGCTTTCTGGGAGAATTCTTTAATGTGCTGTGTTTGGATGGCTTGATGATATCACTGTGCTTCAGTGCTGAGGATTCCCATAAAAAAAAACACCACAATCGGTTATATATACGAAGTGTTAAAATTCTCACAGCATAGATCACTAGCTTGCTCAGTAAGTAAAAGCTCCTTAACAACATTTGCAATACCTGGGCCATTGTTAATATGTAATATGCTGCAAATTCAACCTGATTGTGGCCAGACAAAGTGTGGCATAAGGTATTGCATAATGCTGTCTCCATCCAATTAGCAATGGAACTAAATAGGCATTTCTCCAAGTGGTCTCTGTAAATGCAAGCAGTGGAGCATTGCTGTTGGAGTTCGGTCTGCTTCCATGAACATTTCTGCAACATAAATACATGCAACACGTGGAGCAGAACACAAAAATGCAGCATTTCTCATGGAATGGTCCACATTTGAACTTTGACTACAGAGCTTTAAAAACTAGTGCACGTTACTAATTTTAGAAAGAACCACTTATCCATCTGTCTCTTTGAGTCACATGCTTATATTCTGTACAGACTGCAATAAAGTTAAGAAAAAACTTCCATCAGATTCCTTTTCAACAAAAATGATTTCAGAAAAATAGATTAACAGATTATACTTTTTACAAGAAAGCACCCCCATTGGGGCATTCCCACATTTTATTTACAATTTCGGAGTATCCAGTTAATAATACATTTAGATATATCCAGATAAATTTGTTAAACATAACTATGTACAAGAAACATTATCGATGAAAAAGGAATTTAAAAATTGTACATTATACAGGAAACCTTTCACTACCATTGTGAATAATTCCAAAGGCATAAGATCAATACTGCTTCCATTTTGTCTGTACAGTGGTAACCGTACAATAATCAAGAAATAATGCATTGAACAGCTTCCAGCAAATATTGCAATCTGTACTGAATGCATTTGCAACAAGGTCAGCATTAGCAATATATTTTTCAGATGCATCTGCTATCATAAATTCTTAAATATTACCACAGTTCAGCATTTGCATGAGGCATACTGATTTTGTAAGTTTACATTTCCAGTTTGTAACAGACACTAGCAACTACAAAATATTCAGCTTTTGATAATGTTTTGCTAAATTCTGTACTTTGTCCTGCAGGTTATTCTTTAGACAAATTCACGTTGTCTTTGTGGTCAGAATAATAATGTATTCATATATTTGTAGAATAAGGCTTGTTGGTTGGTGATATAGCAGTTTTTTTTGTTTCTGCAGTAAGGAGATTTCCAGTTATAACCATTTCAAAAATCTTTATTGTGCCATTGCCATTTCTTTCTCCCTCAGTTGAAGTTGCGAGAGTATATGTAGGATGACTTGATAGCAGAATATATACTGAGCCTATACATAGAAACACAGTTTTTTAAAAAAGTTGTGCTTCGTTGAACAGATCATTCATGAATTAAAAAAACACTTGCATTTGCTTAGCTCCTTTCATGGCCACAGAATACCCCTTAGCACTTTACAGCCAATGAAGTTAAGTGTAGTTACTGTTGTACTGAAGGAAATGCAGCAGAAAACCCATGCACAAGCTCCCACAAATAGTAAGGAAACAATGATCAGATAATTTTTGTTTTAATGACGTTAATTGAGAGATAAATCTTGGACAGGACACCAGGGATCATACACTTGCCTTTCTTTGAAACAGTGTCATGGGATCCTTTAAACCTTTGAGAGAGCATATGGGATCTCGCTTTAACCTCTCACCCGAAGATGGAAAACATGCGACAGCCCACCTATCGTCCAGACTTAAATGATCAGAACTGGTTCTATTATTAACCCACTAAATTGTTACAAAGGCATTTCACTGAACAAGCCATAATACAATGTTCAGTTACATTTAATAGAAGATATTTAGGACAGTGAAAAGCAGTGACATGATTGGGCATATTAGTCTGTGATAATTATAATAAAATGGCGTTTACAGATTGGACTGTTTTTCATTCATCACTTTTCATACCTTTAAATAAATACACAGAACTTCATAACAAAATCAATTTGATCTTACATAGGATACACAACACAGGCCATTTGGCTTGACGAGTCCATGTCGACATTAATGCTCCACTTGAGCCTCCTCTCACCTTTTCTCATTTAAGGTCACCCCTCAGCTTTCTATTTCTAATAGAAAATGAGATCCAGGTTTTGTTCATTCTCTCCTGATAGTTATACTGTGCATTTTTGGTATCATCCTTGTAAATGTGTTTTTGTGCTCTCTCCAATGCCTTGATATCTTGGTTGGGTAGGGGGGGGGGGGGGGGGTGGTGGTGTTGTGTGGGTTGAAAAAGTCTACTTTGTCGTGCTTTATTTATTTCCCTAATTGAGAGCTACGGTGGGTGTCACAATTATGGGATCATTTATTATATTCAAAGCAGGTGGCTTGCACCTGTAAAGACTCTTCAGATTTGTAGGTCAGAGTGGCTCACAACTGTGTTCTGCTATGGGATCTCAGATACATTTTCCAGGCAATAGAAGAAGAAAGTTACATAGCTCTCTGGAAGGATAAAAAAATCCTTTTAATTCAAAGTCAATGAATTTTCCAGGTGTACCTCCTTGATGTGGGAGCAAGGGCAAGGGGTGGAAGACTCACCAATCCCCTACCTCAGCCACAGACTGCAATTGGTTTCTCCTTGTAGCACAAGATGGAATTACAATGATACCCAAGCCCCCACTCGACCTAAACCTAAACCCCCAGCCACCACTCAATGAACAAAATGCCCATTCTCCAAAGTCTCTCATCCCTAGCATTTGGGGCTCTTGTTTTTCTGGTATGATTTTATGGGGACTTAGAGTAAAAGCAAATCTACAATCTGAAAGTAATTTTTGTCTTCATTTTGTTTTTCACTACATATATAATTTAAATAGTGCACTGTTAAAAGACCAGAAATAAGTCTCTGCAGCACACTTCCTCAAAATCTGCAGTTATGTTCTTTCAACCTTCAAGAAATTTCACTGATTCACTTAGGAGGTGGTATTACTCTGCATGAAAGGGCCTTCTCAACTTAGTAACAAAACAGATATAATGTTCCTGAAAGCTCACCTCAGTTTGGATCATCCCATGTCGTTGGCACCTCATAGTTTCAACAATATGAGAAATGTCAAACTATTGGCAAACAAAAGGAAACGTTAAAAAGTTCATAGCAAACAAATGAAAACAAATGCAATTAAGGCCCATGCAACTCATTATGACTTGAAACCAACAAAATCCATCAAAGGGAGCATTATCATCAAACTCTTACTCTAATTTACGCTGGCCTTGCATCCCAAAAATGAAAGCTATCTTCTGGTACATCAGCTAAGCTGTCATTCTTCATTTATGGTCAGGATAGTTAGCAGGTTGTTTAACCATTCACTACATTTTCAAAAGGATAGTGATCAGAAGCACAAACCCATGTGCCAGTGTCTTCTTATGTTCGCTCTTTGCCTCTCTAATTTTTTTCAATTTCCCATTGAAATTTCTGTATACAGCCTGGTTCTCATTTGCATTATAAAGCCTGACATCTGTCATAGGGCCTCTTTTCTGCTACATCCTACTCTCTATCTCTTATATTCCAACAGGCTCTTGTTTTGTTTGTCCTACCTTTCCTCACACTGTGGGAATGTACCTCGACTATAGTTGAACCATATCCTTGTTTCTATCAATTAACTGGCACAAGGTTAGATTTGAAATTGCAAACTGCAATTTCCCTAATATAAAGTACATTGAGGTAGGTGGAGGTATAGAAACACACCACCTAATTACATCCAGATTTAATCTGCTGTTTACCATTTAGCACAAAACCAAATGGAAATCACCCCAAGCAGAAAAACACAAACTTCTTAAAGGTGGCTGTGTGTTAAATTATGAGTTTATCCCTCCCTTCTTTAGAATGAATGCTTTTGCAGATAGAAGGAAATAGAGAAATTATTACAGTACAGTTAGAAAAAATAACTTTCCTGACCATTTGAAGGAATTGTACACACTAAATTGTGAAGTACTTGAGGATTTATTTTGGGCTGCAAGATTTAATGTGCTGAATTAATTACTTAATTGACCACGCGACCCTTCCCTCTGAGCTTATCACTCTTAAACTTCATCTTCATTATTACAAACTGTTAAAAATTTAAAAATCTTGACTTCTTCTTGTATTCAGGGTCTGCAGTAAAACTTTTAATTTAAGTGATAATAAACTGGTCCACTTTTTTTGCTTCTGTTGGAAGAATGCTTATTACTGCTGAATCAAAGCATCATATGCATACCACCCGGATCATCAAGCCCCTTTCAAAGCAGCCATATACCAGATGAAACAGGCCCAAGGACCAGTTCTAATCAAAACATGCTGTATAGTTCAAGATACAATAAAAAGCATGCTTTCTGCAGGTATAGTATACCAAATTAAATACAGAAGACATTTTCTGTGTTTTTTAAAAAAAAGATAACGTTTCTACCTCTGGAAGACTTCACTACTTGCTGCGGTATTGCAGACACTAACAGCCCAGAAGTACTCACAGACAGGGCCAAGTTCCAAACATAAACTTAGACAGTCAATGTTGGCAGACTATTTGACTGCACAAAGCAGGCAAGCCAGATTCTATCCTAAAACAAGATTTTGCATTTCTATAAACACCTTTCCCAACTGAAGGATATCCAAAAGCGTTTTACAATCATGTCAATGAATAAAGTGTCAATGAATATTTTTGAACTGTTATTTTATAGGCAAGTGTTGCAGCTCATTTGCATACAGCCAAGCCTCACAAATAATGAGATAAATGATCAATTAGTCTCTTTCAGAAGGTGCTTATACAGGGACAAATGTTAGTTCGCAAATAGGGCAAGTATTCACGAAATAGCATAAATGGTAACCAGGGCACTTCTCTTCCTTGAATAGTGCCATGGTGCTTTTAATGTCCATCTGAACAAACAGGTGGACATTAAATGTCTCATCTGAAAAATAAAAGCTCCACTCATTTGGAAATGCATTTACGTGCAAGCCTAGCTTAGGTGCTCAAATCCCTGGAATGATAGATTAATATTTTGAAAAATACTTACATCAAGTCCTTTGCTGATGAATGTCAACACTGCATCTAGACAAATAAGGGTCCCAGAACGACCAATTCCTGCACTACAGTGAGCAATTATGGGGCCAGAACGTTTGATATGTCTCAGGTAACTGAGAAAAGCAACTAATTGTTCTGGTTGTTCTGGAGTCCCATGGTCTGGCCAGGAAGTAAAGTTCAGATGGGTCACTTGTCGTGACTTGCCACTCTGTACAAACAAAAGAAGCATTTTTGTCAGAGAACATAAACTACAAACAACCCCTGCCCTGAAAAATAAGTACTCAGATGGAGATGTCAGGGCTGATTTTCTGGTGGCCACTGAACTTGGGTGTGCCGCAATTGCAATGATCTGATCCTACCTGTATTTGAGAATTCAGGCCATTTACCAGGTCTACAACTAAGCTGATGATGACCCCCTCCAGGACGTGCCAAACGCCAAGAGGAAAGTCAGTTGTTGAAGCTGACTGGCTGCCATCATAAAACAGCAGACATAATTATGTCACTGCCAGCCCTCAAGTTGATAGCCTTGCATAAACAAAAAAAGATTTATCTTGGGGTGCTACCTGTTTCTTAGCCTACCCATCTTTAATCAGAAAAGGGCTAGCAAAGGACCCAAGGACTATTTCTTCCATGTACTCTTCAAAATGGATACATTTTGAAGGAAATGAGGCAGAGAGCAAAGAACATCTCTTTCCACCTCATTTAAATGACTGACAATAGTCAGTGCCTTTTGCAGCCAGCATTAGATGCACTGGCCAGTTGATCCCTCTGCCAATGATCTAGCCAGCAGTGTGATATGAAAATGCAAGCAATTGTATACTTTAGCACTTTGTGGCAGTGTCTATTGGCATAGTAAACCAACTGTATCATTAAAAAAAATCACAATGTAGCTCATCTATTTGCACATACCTGTAAATCAATCATCTCAATTTTCCGAATAATAAAGTCTTCCAATGGCTGAGAACCTTGAAGGATTATCTTAATCTTGTTGTTTATTATTATTGACTTTCCCTGAAGCTCTGGCCAGTATCTTTGACATTTGATCTTTCCCCCTTCAACCTCCAAAGTCATCATAGCAATGATATTAGACTCCTGTTCCCAAACCATTTGCCAAAAGTCTGCCAGTGTATGAGGTAGAGGTCCTTGGCATGCAATGTATGTACAGTCTTTCGTATCCACTGGTATTTTTATAAAGCTGGCATTAATGTATCCTTGCTCTTCTCCAAGAAGAACTCGTGTACCATCATCTGCAATTAATAAATAATTAATTGTATTTCTACATTTATTTCCATATCTGATATCTATCGGTCATGTCTTCGTATTTTTTCTTACATGAATATGCAACAGAAAACGCAGAAAATTAAAGGCATTCTTGTTTTACAAAGTGGTGTGAAAAGATTGCCAGAGTTAAAAATTAAATACTGAACTCTACATGTTTCCTTCTATATGAGAAATTAAATAAGTATCCTGATCTTTCTATCCCGATCTTTAAAAGCAGTGCTTTTGTGAATAGAGGATGATACTGGAACCAGAGGTAGAGCTATAAAAAGGTTGGTTTGATTCCAAACTTCAGAATTGCAATAAGTATGCAAGTAACAATCAACATTTGCTCATTGAATCACACTTATGGAACACATTAAATCAATGTTTTGAAGACACACCCTAACTCCCAGAGGTAACCCCACAATACTCCAGGTTATGAAACATTGCAATGCACACTATTTATCCTTTTGTGTTATCGAAGAGATTTCTATGGTTTAAGGAGCACAGAAGCAGCATTGCTCCAGTGTGTCAGGAAGCTAGTGATTCCCAATTAGGAGATTCCACATTTTGTGTTTTAAATGAACAATACAGTGCATTGATCTTTTGTTATAGTCAATGATGTCTAAATCTGTTGAAAGCAATAAGAAATAGGAGCTGCGTTGGCCATTTGACCTTTCAAGTCTGCTCTGCAATTTAATAAGGTCATGGCTGATCAACTTCAACTCCAACCTCCTACACTATCCTCCTATCCCTTGATCCTCTTCGTACCCAAAAATATAGATTTTATACTCAATGACTGAACATTCACAGCTCTCTGGGACAGAGAATTCCAATGATCACAAACCTCTCATTCTTCTAAGCTTGAGGGAATGTAGACCTATCTTTCCCAGAGGACAAGTGCTTCTTGGCAATATTACAATAATCATGGGGGACTTCAATGTGCAGGTGGACTGGGAAAATCAGGTAGGTAGTGGATCCCAAGAAAAGGAATTTGTGGAATGTCTAAGAGATGGTTTTTTTGGAGCAGCTTGTGACAGAGCTAACTTGGGAACAGGCAACTTTGGATTTGGTGATGTGTAATGAGGCAGACTTGATTAGGGAACTTAAGGTGAAGGAACCCTTAGGGAGCAGTGACCACAATATGATAGAATTTACCCTGCAGTTTGAGACGGAGAAGCTGGAGTCAGATGTAATGGTATTACAATTAAATAAAGGTAACTACAAAGACATGAGGGAGGAGCTGGCCAGAGTTGATTAGAAAGGGAGCCTAGCAGGGAAGAGAGTGGAACAGCAATGGCAGGAGTTTTTGGGGGTCATTCGGGAGGCACAACAGAAATTCATCCCAAGGAGGAGGAAATATGCTAAGGGGAGGACGAGGCATCCATGGCTGACGAGGGAAGTCAGGGACAGCATAAAAGCAAAAGAAAAAGCATACAAAGTAGCAAGGATTAGTGGGAAGTCAGAGGATTGGAAAGCCTTTAAAAGCGAGTAGAGGACAACTAAAAAAGCAATAAGGGAGGAGATGAAATATGAGTGTAAGCTAACTAGTAATATAAAAGACGATAGGAAGAGCTTTTTTCAATATATAAAAGGTAGGAGGCAAAAATAGACATTGGACCACTGGAAAATTAGGCTGGAGAAGTAATAATGGGAAACAAAGAAATGGCAGAGGAACTGAATAGTTACTTTGCACCAGTCTTCACAGTGGAAGACACCAGTGTTCACAGTGGAAGATACCAGTGGGATGCCAGAGCTCCAGGAGAATCAGGGGGCACAAATAAGTGCAGTGGCCGTCACTAAGGAGAAGGTTCTGGGGAAACTGAAAGGTCTGAAGGTGGATTAAACACCTGGACTGGATGGTCTACACCCCAGGATTCTAAAAGAGATAGCTGAGGAAATTGTGGAGGCATTGATGGTGATCTTTCAGGAATCACTGGAGGCAGGAAGGGTCCCAGAGGATTGGAAAGTAGCTAATGTAACACCACTGTTTAAAAAGGGAGGCAGCAGACAGGAAATTATAGGCTGGTTAGCCTGACTTCGGTCATTGACAAGATTTTAGAGTCCATTGTTAAAGAGGAGATCGCAGAGTACTTGGAAGTGCATGATAAAATAGGATCGATTCAGCACAGCTTCATCAAGGGGAGGTCATGTCTGACAAATCTGTTAAGAGTTCTTTGAGGAGGTAACAAGGAAGTTAGATAAAGGAGAACCAGTGGACATGATTTATTTAGATTTTCAGAAGGCCTTTGACAAGGTGCTGCATAGGAGACTGTTAAATAAGTTAAGAGCCCATGGTTTTAGGGTAGGTTCCTGGCATGGATAGAGGATTGGCTGACTGGCAGAAGGCAGAGTGGGGTCAAAGGGGTCTTTTTCAGGATGGCAGCCAGTGACTAGTGGTGTGCCTCAAGGGTTGGTGCTGGGACCACAACTTTTCACAATATACACTAACGATTTGGAAGGAGGAACTGAAGGCACTGTTGCTAAGTTTGCAGATGATACAAAGATATGTAGAGGGACAGGTAGTATTGAGGAAGCAGGGGGGGCTGCAGAAGGGCTTGGATAGGCTAGGAGAGTCGGCAAGGGAGTGGCTGATGGAATACAATGTGGAAAAGTGTGAGCTTATGCACTTTGGAAGGAGGAATAGACTATTTTATAAAGGGGGAATTGCTTAGGAAATCAGAAGCTCATAGAGACTTGGGAGTCCTTGTTCAAGATTCTCTTAAGGTTAATGTGCAGGTTCAGTCGGCAGTTAGGAAGGCAAATGCAATGTTAGCATTCATGTCGAGAGGGCTAGAATATAAGAGCAGGGATGTACTTCTGAGGCTGTATATGGCTCTGGTCAGACCCTATTTGGAGAACTGTGAGCAGTTTTGGGCCTCGTACCTAAGCAAGGATGTGCTGGCCTTGGAAAGGGTCCAGAGGAGGTTCACAAAAATGATCCCTGGAGTGAAGAGCTTGTCGTATGAGGAACAGCTGAAGACTCTGGGTTTGTGCTCGTTGGAGTTTAGAAGGGTGAGAGGGATCTTATTGAAACTTACAGGATATTGTGAGGCCTGGATAGAGTGGATGTGGAGAGGATGTTTCCACTAATAGGAAAAACTACAACCAGAGGGCACAACCTCAGACTAAAGGGATGATCCTTTAAAACAGAGATGAGGAGGAATTTCTTCAGCCAGAGTCTTGAATCTATGGAAATCTTTGCCGCAGAAGGCTGTGGAGGCCAGGTCATTGAGTGTCTTTAAGACAGAGATAGACAGGTTCTTGATAGGGCGGCATGGTAGCACAGTGGTTAGCACTGCTGCTTCACAGCTCCAGGGTCCCGGGTTCGATTCCCGGCTCGGGTCACTGTCTGTGTGGAGTTTGCACATTCTCCTCGTGTCTGCGTGGGTTTCCTCCGGGTGCTCCGGTTTCCTCCCACAGTCCAAAGATGTGCGGGTTAGGTTGATTGGCCATGTTAAATTTCCCCTTAGTGTCCTGGGATGCGTAGGTTAGAGGGATTCGCGGGTAAAATGTGTGGGGGTAGGGCCTGGGTGGGATTGTGGTCGGTGCAGACTCGATGGGCCGAATGGCCTCCTTCTGCACTGTAGGGTTTCTATGATTAATAAGGGGATCAGGCGTTATGGGGAAAAGGCAGGAGAATGGGGATGAGAAAAATATCAGCCATGATTGAATGGCAGAGCAGACTCGTTGGGCCGAGTGGCCTAATTCTGCTCCGATGTCTTATGGTCTTCCTAAGAACCAGTCTTATAAACCTTTGTTGCAATCCCTTTAGGGCAAGTATGTTGTTCCTTGGAAAAGGAGACTAAGACTGCACATGGTACTCTAAGTGCAGCCTCACTAAAGCCCTGTACAACTGCAGTAAGATATTTTTTTCACCCTTATACCCATCCCTTTGTAACAGAAACTAAAATACTCGTCTTCCTAATTGTTTGCTGGACCTACATGTTTACTTTCTGTGCTTCATGTACAACGACACCCAGGTCCCCTAAATGAAAACTTTTCCCAGCCTCTCACTATTCAAAAAGATTTCTGCTTTTTTATCTTTCCTCCCAAAGTCGACAACTTCACACTTTGTCACATTGTATTCCATCTATCATGCTCTTGCCCCCTCACCCCAAGTATCTATATTCCTCTGCAACCAAAGTGTATACAATTACACTGCTTACTTTCCTACCTAACTTTGTACTGTCAGTAAATTGGATACATCACACTTAGTCCCTTCATCTATGTCATTAATATAGATTGTAAATAGTTTAGGCTCAAGTATTCAGCTACTAGTTACAGTCTGCAAACCTAAAAATGTGTTACTGATTCTTACCGTTTACTCTTAATCAATTTCCAATTCATGCTAACATATTACCGTGGGACGGCACGGTAGCACAGTGGTTAGCACTGCTGCTTCACAGCGCCAGGGACCTGGGTTCGATTCCCGGCTTAGGTCACTGTCTGTGTGGAGTGTGCACATTCTCCTCATGTCTGCGTGGGTTTCCTCCGGGTGCTCCGGTTTCCTCCCACAGTCCAAAGATGTGCGGGTTAGGTTGATTGGCCATGCTAAAATTGCCCCTTAGTGTGTCCTGAGATGCGTAGGTTAGAGGGATTAGCGGGTAAAATATGTAGGGATGTGGGGTAGGGCCTGGGTGGGATTGTGGTCGGTGCAGACTCGATGGGCCAAATGGCCTCTTTCTGTACTGTAGGGTTTCTATGATTCTATGATTACCCCCAAACGAATGATTCCTTATTATTTGTAATAGTCCCTTTGTGGCACCTAATCAAGTACTTCATACAAATGCAAATATATTTCCCCTTGTCCGTCTTACTAGCCACATCCTCAAAAACCTCCAACATATTTGTTAAATACCATTGCCTTTTCATAAATCTGTGTTGATTCTGCTGAATCATGTTATGATTTTCTAAGTGCCCTGTTGCCTACTGATAGCAGCATGGTGGCACAGTGGGGGCAGCATGCTGGCATAGTGGTTAGCACTGCTGTCTCACAGCGCCAGGGACCTGGGTTCGATTCTCAGCTTGGGTCACTGTCTGTGTGGAGTTTGCACATTCTCCCCGTGTCTGCGTGGGTTTCCTCTGAGTGCTCTGGTTTCCTCCAACATTCTGAAAGTGCATTGACCCGAACAGGTGCCGGAGTGTGGTAACTAGGGGAATTTCACAGTAACTTCATTGCAGTGTTAACGCAAGCCTTACTTGTGACTAATAAATAAAAAGAAAATTCGAGAATTTTGGCCATTACTGATGTTAGGCCAACTGGCTTATAGCTCCCAGTTTTCTCTTCTTTCTTAAATAGCAGGGTTTTATTTGCTACCTTCCACCTTACTACCCTTGAACTCTTCTGGAATCAAAGGAATTCTGGAAAGTCAAACTAAGGTACCCACTATATTTGCAGCTTTCTCTTTAAAAACCCTGAGATGCAGGTCATCAGGTACAGGAGATTTGTCCCCACTTTGTCCCATTAATATCTCCAATATACTTTACTTATACTGATTTCTTTCAGATCTTCATTTATGCTGGATCCATGGATCCCCATTATTTCCAGAATGTTTTTTGTGTGTTCAACCATGAAGACAGAAATGCCTCTGCCATTTCCTTATTCCCCATTATAATGTTATGCTTCTCTGTCTCTAGTGGATCTAGGTTTACTTTCACAAATCTCTTCTTATTCACATACCTATAAAAACCCTCACAATCGGTTTTGATGCCTCTTGCAGGTCTGCTCTCATATTCCCATATCTTCTCAATTTTTTGGTCCTCCCTGAATTTTCAAATCCTCCCAATCCTGAATTTTGTTACATTTTTGACAACATTTAAAGTCTCTTCCACACTCATTTTGGTAGCCTTGGTTGGACCACTTTTTCTTTGGGGTTTAAAGAAGTGTATATTTGCTGTAAATTATATTAATTCTTTAAGTGCAAATTTTGTTAGTCTACCAAGAGTCTAATTTACCAATCTATTTTAGCCAATGTGCCTTGCATACCTACATGGTTTCCTCCGTTTAGCTTTAGGATGCTATTTTTGAACTTCACTAAATCACTTTCAACTCTATCATACTGTGGTCACTCTTCCCTATAGGGCCCCTTTGCTGCAAGATTATTAATGAACCCTTTCTGACTGCTAGATATAATCCTAGATTTGAAATAACCTGTTTTCTAGTTGGTTCCTCAACATCCTAATCTAGAAAACTCCCTTTTCGACTTACCATGAATTCATCTTTCACACAATTACAGCAAATACTGTTCGTAAGGTATATATGAAGATTAACAACCTCCTTACTGTATTACCCTTAATTACATGCACCTCTAATATTCTATTTACATTCTGCCCTAAACTGCAAATACCGTTAGGGAGGCTATAAGCAGCTCCCATTAATGTTTTCTGCCTTTTTGTTTCTTAGCTCCACTGAAATCTATTGTACTTCTTGAGTTTCTGAGCTATATCTTTACGCTCCACTGTCTTTATCCTGTCCTTCATTATCAAGGTTACCATCCTCCTCTTCCATTTTGGTTATCTCCTCTTTGTTTTTCTTGTTCTAAAAAGGGGTGCCAGGGAATATTTGATTCTTATAACAAATACAAGAAAAACTGAAGACATTATGTTAATTATTGTTCTCTACCATGTTATTCCTTTAAATTTCTTCTTGCTTTCGAATACTTAAAAGAAATCAAATCAGCTTTTTGGGGTTTTGACCTTTTTGTGTCTGTTAGTTTTATCAAGCTTTGAAGGTTGGCATGCTTAAAGATCTAACATACTTGTGTTTTAAATGCTAGTTATAAATGACAGTATTGTAGGAATATTCAATTAATATAAATAAAATTGCTTCTCTTAAAAAACTTACATCATCGTACTTACAAGGCAATATATTTTTATATCTGTTCTTCCTCCGATTATCTTTTGTTTGTCCAACCAAACATTCATCCAAAGGTTTCAGGTCTTGCAGATGCTATTAAAACATATAGATTATAAAACTAGAAGAACTGGCTTTTGTACAAAACATTGCCATATACCTCGAGTTACAAATGATGAAAAAAATCAAAAGCAAAATACTACAAATATTGAAAATCTGAACTAAAAACCGCAGGGTTAGAAACATTCAGAAGGTGTGGCAGCACCTATGGAGATAGAAACCGACTTAACTTTTAAGTTGATGCCCTTTATCAGAACTGGAGGAAGTTTGAGATGCAACAGGTTTCAAGCAACAGTAGACACAGCAAAAGGTGGGTGGGTGCGGGTGAGTGGGCAAGGGATAAAGTCTGTGATAGGATGGAAGACAGGAGAGATTAAATTACAAAAAGGCTGTCGCAAGGCAAAATGAGACACTAATGGGACAATAAAACAAATTAAAATGTGGAACTGGGAATGTGTAAATGGGAATAGCCAAATCATTACCAACAAAAAAAAACAAAGCAACATTTAAGTGGGTTTATAGTGTAATGGCTATGTTACTGGACTAGCAATGCAGAGGCCTTGGACTAATAATGCAAAGCACACAAATTCAAAACTCACCTCAACAAATTCACTTCAAAAAATAAGCTGTTAAGAGTTAAATTATCTGCAATGTCAGCAGGGGAAAAAAAAACTATAATCTTTCCTTGGTCTGGTCTATATGCGAGTTCAGTTCCATTGCAATGTGGTTCAGGAATGGAGTGAGGTGGAGGATGAATGTGTGGCTGAGGGACTGGTGCAGGGGGCAGGGATTCAGGTTCCTGGACCATTGGGACCTCTTTAGGGGCAGGGGTGATCTGTATACAAAAAACGGGTGGAACTTGAATCACACGGGGACCAATATCCTGGCCGGTAGGTTGGCTAAGGCTACTGGGGAGAATTTAAACTAGATAGGTTGGGGGGAGGGGAGCTAGAAGAGTTGACTAGGATCAAGGAACTAATTGATGGGGGGGAGGATGCAGGGGTAAGGGGAATTACAAAATTAATGGTAGAGGAGAGGGTGCAAGTGAATGAAGGCGGTAATTTAGATAAGGGAGTAGAGGGAGAGGGTGTTCGCGACTCATCAAAGCGGGTCCAGATAAAAGCTGGAATAAGGACACTTTGCCTGAATGCACGAAGCATTCGGAACAAGGTAAATGAGTTGATGGTGCAAATCAGCACAAGTGGGTACGATCTGGTGGCCATTACAGAAACGTGGCTGAAAGGTGACCAGGACTGGGAGATGAATATCCAGGGGTATCAGGCATTTAGGAAGAATAGACAGGAAGGAAAAGGTAGTGGGGTCGCGCTATTAATAAGAGATAATATCAGGGTAGTACTGAGGGATGACATAGGCTCTGAGGAACAAAACGTGGAATCATTATGGGTAGAGATGAGGAATAGTAGAGGGAGAAAGACACTAGTAGGTGTGGTATATAGGCCCCCAAATAATAATGTTGAGGTAGGGAGGGCTATAAACAAGCAGATAAGGGATGCGTGTAAAAACGGAACGGCAATAATCATGGGGGACTTCAACATGCACATTGACTGGCAGACTCAAGTCGGTAAGGGTGGAATGGAGGAAGAGTTCTTAGAATGCTGTCGGGATAGTTTCCTTGAACAGCATGTTACGGAACCGACGAGGGAACAAGCTATTTTGGATCTGGTATTGTGTAACGAGGTAGGTAGAATTAAGGATCTTATTGTGAAGGACCCTCTTGGGTCTAGTGACCACAATATGGTCGAATTTCTGATTCAGATGGAAGAGGAGAAAGTTTGGTCCCAAGCCACTGTCCTCTGTTTGAACAGAGGGAAATATGATAGGATGAGGGATGAATTGGCTAAGGTAGACTGGGAGAGCAGGCTGGCAGGTAGGATAGCTGAGGAACAGTGGAGGATTTTTAAGGAGATCCTTTTCAGTTCTCAGCAAAAATATATTCCAGCAAAAAACAAGGATTGTAAGAAAAGGGAGAACCAGCCGTGGATAACGAAGGAAATAAAGGAGAGTATTAAAATAAAAACAGCTGCGTACAGAGTGGCCAAAAATAGTGGAGAAACAAGTGATTGGGAAAAATTTAAGAAACAACAAAGAGAGACTAAGAAAGCGATAAAGAAAGGAAGGATAGACTATGAAGCTAGGCTAGCAATTAATATAAAAAATGATAGTAAAAGTTTTTATAAATATATAAAAAGGAATAGAGTGGTGAGAGTGAATGTTGGACCCTTGGAGGACGAGAGGGGGGAGTTAATAGTGGGAAATGAGGATATGGCTGAGTCTTTAAATAAGTTTTTTGTGTCGGTCTTCACGGTGGAGGACACAAATAGTTTGCCAAATATTAACGATAGAGGGTTGGCAGCAGGAGAAATACTTAATACAATTAATGTTACCAGAGAGGCAGTGCTGGGTAGACTAATGGGACTGAAGGTGGACAAGTCCCCGGGTCCGGATGGAATGCATCCCAGGGTATTGAAAGAAATGCCAGAGGTAATAGTGGATGCGTTAGTGATTATTTATCAAAACTCGTTGCATTCTGGGGTAGTGCCGGTTGATTGGAAAACAGCTAATGTTACGCCGCTGTTTAAAAAAAGAAGGAGACAAAAGGCGGGTAACTATAGGCCGGTCAGCTTAACG
Organism: Mustelus asterias; assembly: GCF_964213995.1. Taxonomy (NCBI): domain Eukaryota; kingdom Metazoa; phylum Chordata; class Chondrichthyes; order Carcharhiniformes; family Triakidae; genus Mustelus; species Mustelus asterias. The sequence continues at coordinate 82,223,776 of NC_135801.1, read as the reverse complement.
TCTGTAGTAGGGAAAATGCTGGAATCCATTATTAAAGAGGAGATAGCAGGGCATCTGGATAGAAATGGTTCGATCAATCAGACGCAGCATGGATTCATGAGGGGAAAGTCGTGCTTGACAAACATGTTGGATTTTTATGAAGATGTGACTAGGGCGGTTGATGGAGGAGAACCGGTGGATGCAGTGTTTCTGGATTTCCAAAAGGCGTTTGATAAGGTGCCCCATAAAAGGCTGCTGAAGAAGATTAGGGCACACGGAGTTGGGGGTAGTGTGTTAAAGTGGATTGGGGACTGGCTATCCGACAGGAAGCAAAGAGTCGGAATAAATGGGTGTTTTTCCGGTTGGAGGAAGGTAACTAGTGGTGTGCCGCAGGGATCGGTACTCGGGCCGCAACTGTTTACCATTTATATAGATGATCTGGAGGAGGGGACGGAGTGTAGGGTAACGAAGTTTGCAGACGACACAAAGATAAGTGGAAAAGTGAATCGTGTGGAGGACGGAGAAGATCTGCAGAGAGATTTGGACAGGCTGAGTGAGTGGGCGAGGATATGGCAAATGGAGTATAACGTTGAGAAATGCGAGGTTATACACTTTGGAGGAAATAATAACAAATGGGATTATCTCAATGGAAACAAATTAAAACATGCTACCGTGCAAAGGGACCTGGGGGTCCTTGTGCATGAGACGCAAAAGCCCAGTCTGCAGGTACAACAGGTGATCAAGAAGGCAAATGGGATGTTGGCCTATATTGCGAAGGGGATAGAATATAAAAGCAGGGATGTCTTGATGCACCTGTACAGGGCATTGGTGAGGCCGCAGCTGGAATACTGTGTGCAGTATTGGTCCCCTTATATGAGGAAGGATATATTGGCATTGGAGGGAGTGCAGAGAAGGTTCACCAGGTTGATACCGGAGATGAGGGGTTTGGATTATGAGGAGAGGCTGAGGAGATTGGGTTTGTACTCGTTGGAGTTTAGAAGGATGAGGGGGGATCTTATGGAGACTTATAAGATAATGCGGGGGCTGGATAGGGTGGAGGTGGAGAGATTCTTTCCACTTAGTAAGGAAGATAAAACTAGAGGACACAGTCTCAAAATAAAGGGGGGGTCGGTTTAAGACAGAGTTGAGGAGGAACTTCCTCTCCCAGAGGGTGGTGAATCTCTGGAATTCTCTGCCCACTGAGGTGGTGGAGGCTACCTCGCTGAATATGTTTAAAGCGCGGATGGATGGATTCCTGATCGGTAAGGGAATTAAGGGTTATGGGGATCAGGCGGGTAAGTGGTACTGATCCACGTCAGATCAGCCATGATCTTATTGAATGGCGGGGCAGGCTCGAGGGGCTAGATGGCCTACTCCTGCTCCTATTTCTTATGTTCTTATGTTCTTAACTGTCCTCTGAAGTGGTCCAGCAAGCCACTCAGCTGTTGCAAAACCACTCATGTAGATGGTTCACTATCACTTGAACAGTAAATACCAGCCTTGCCAGCAATGCCTACGTTCTGAGAATGGATTCTAAATATAATTATGCTTCTTTCATAAAAGAAGTTTTAAAATTACAACAAAGAAGAGTCTTGTGGTGCAGCTGAAGGGTTAATTTGGCACTATGATTATTGAAATACAATTTAACTGCATTCAATTTGAAACCCAATAAAATACATAATGCAGAAAGAAAACTATTTTCATCACAAATTTGCACTAAAGAATAAGCAAAATATACCACTATACTGGCCAGACTTCCACAGTTTAAGAGGGGCTATCCAGTCAGTACGATTCTCCCTCCTCTGAGGAAGACTGGTTGCTCACTCAGTGATACAAAGAGTTGGGTGAAGCGACAGTCAGCCTTTCATCCTGAGATAACAGTCTAATGCATGAATGAGGCTGCTGGCATAGCTGAACACAGTCAATTTTAGCACATACCTCAAACTCCTGTGATGGAATGTGCTGTTCTAGCAGTCCTTGCAATGTTTTAAGGATTGCATCCAGTTTGGAGTCTGTGTACTGACTTGCTGGAGGCACCTTGACAACAGAGAGTGTGGCGAGCTTCTCTTTCGTTACTGGCCATTCATCTACAATGGTTAAAACATTAAAATCGATGATCGTAACAAAATACACTATTAATTAATAATGCAGATATGCGGGACATTGTTAAACTAGAACTCAGATCAAAACTATATTCCCATCAGTTTTTGGGTTCTTAAGTGATTGGCAAAATAATTGAACTTGCAACAATTTAAAGTTTGTTGTATTAAATCAAACCATTACACACAATGGTGATTGTCCCTTTAAGGATCAATCTGCAGTGTAAGGGTCCACATGACCCAGAAAACCAATCAGGGAGCAGGGTGGGGGATTACCCTAGTAAGGGTGGGCTTCTTGCTCAAGAGTTATCTCGGGAATGGATTGCCGCCACGAGGCTGCAAGCCTCCGTACAGATTTAACCTGAAAATAAACAAGTTGTGTTTTCCCTAAACTGGTGAACAAGTATCATTACACAAGCACTGACATGCATGCATTAAATTGCACACTTATTTGCCAGCTATGGGTTTGAAATCCCTCCCCAGCCTCTTCTGTGCTGTTTGCCTTATTTGAGGTAGGTAGAGGCTCTGCCCCTCACAAGGCCTCAATGTGAGGTCATAATCTGGTAAAACCCACATGACTGATCTAATTGCAGTGCATTCCAACCAGACTAATGAAGGAATGCACTGCAATGACAGAAAGATCTTGATCCTTTATGGCCTACCTAAGGCAGTACCTTAGTAATTATTTGTAGAATGATTTGGATTAAACTTAGACTGCACAGCAAAATGGGAGACTGACATGTAGGTCAAACGCATTTTTAAGAATTGTTTAATGGAATATTTATCTTGAGCTTTCAAGTGAAGTTTGCATTAAAAGTCCTACCCAAAAACTTTTCACTGATCATGGATTCATAGACGTTTACAGCACTGAAGGAGGCCATTCAGCCCATCATGTCCATGCTGGTCAACAAAGATCTGACTACACTAATCCCATTTTCCAGCACTTGGTCCATAGCCCAGGAGGTTACAGCAGAGCAAGTGAATATTTAAATACTTCTGAAATGTTATGAGAGTTTCTGACTCAACCACCCTTTCAGGCAGTGAGTTCCAAACTCCCAGCACCGAGTGAAAAAGTTTCTCCTCAGCTCCCCTCTTAGCCTTCTACCTCTTACTTTAAATCTATACCTGTTGGTTATTGACCCCTCTACTCATGGAAAAAGTACCTTCCTATCCATCCTGTCAATGCATCATCTAATCTTATCCAACTCTATCAGATCCTCTTGCAACCTCTGCTGGAAGACAGCTGTGGCCTAGTCAAACTTTCCTCAGAGCTCAGACCCTCCAAACAGGCAGTCTCCTGGTAAATATTCTCTTTACAATAATAATCTTCCCAGAAGTAAACATTACCTCTAAAATATTGACATGAACTAGATATTCACAACACTATATACCTTGTGAGAAGTTGAGAAATAAACTGAAAGCTCATATCATCTCTCAAAGTTATCAATTTATAATCCAAATTGAATTGCTGAAAATTTAGCATATTTATCAAATGAATATTTTTATTTTACCTGTGGGTGAAGGATCCTGCTGCAAAGTTTCAATTGGAAGTTCATCACTCCCCCAGGTAACCTCACCCTCCTCTGTGTTCTCCATGTGTGACAGGCTGGGTACCCTATCAGAATTGAACAATTATATTGCAGTCATTTAACATGATCTGTATTTAGCATGTGAACAAACAATTAGATAATCACAACATAGCAAAAGAAGTTGATGTAAAATTGCTATACAAATTTGTGGATTTGAGCTATTAAGTACCATTAATCTACCGTAGCAGGATCAGAAATCGTAGTTTATAACAGGTTTGGTACTTTTCATAACCAATTATTGTTCCAGTAAAACTGGCATACAATGATTGATGGATTTCAAATATTCTTATATAGATTCAAATCAGAATGTTATGTTGTTTATAATGTGGTCATCATTCAGACAATAATTGTTTAAAAATAATATGCAGTATCATAATTTGACTATTTTGAGCAGTTGGATATGGTCAGGATCCTCATTATCCAGCAGATTAGCTCTTTATATTCATTACATCTGTTGGGGCAGATTACCTTTCCGATGTTGTATCTTCAACAGAGAACTCCTGAATTGCTTTCTCTATTTTTGTTGAGAAATTATAACCGTTCCTTCTGGATGGCTGTATAATTAATTTTAAAAATCATATTATTGAGCAGTAATGACAAATGGTAGAAAAAACTTTCAGAAAAGGCAGTATTGTATAAAGAAAGATGCCTTGCATTTTCAATACCAAGAGAAGATGCGGACAACGTATTGTAAATTAATCTTTGCAAGTGCAGCAGGTTTAATGACCCAATTCATGCAGATGAAGCTCAGATACTGGGGCCAGATTTTAAAGGGGGTTCCTTTGACACTACCTGGCATATCTGTATATTTAAAGCAGAAGTTTGCATCCTTACTGTGGGTGCCTTGCTCGCCTGCTCAAAAAAGCAGATTAGGATTGGGACACAGCTGGAAAGCAAAGGGATGTGAGGGAGTAAGTGGCTAGCTTCATTTTAGCTGTTAAAATTAGTGCCTTCACTTTTAATGCAAGTTCATTAAATTTGACGGACAAATCTTTCAAATTATAACTTGCAATATGACTACACATCTAAACGAATAGAATGACATGAACCTTGTACAGCCTGTAGTCAGAGAAAACAAAGGAAGCAAGTCTAGTCTAAACTGCAGGAACATGCTTGCAATGTAAAGGGCATGAACAAACAAGATTCTATTTCAATTGAACTGAGCTCATTCTATTGAGGAGGCTGGGGTAGGAATTGGGCCAGACTGAGCTCGTTTAATAATAATCAGTGCCATGGCGCAGGAACTGCTATGTTGTTATGCACAGCTGTTCAAGCACTAGGGGGAAGGATTTTTATTCTTGGGTCCTGATCTTGCCGTCAGGAAGAAATGCCAGTTGTGGGGGCCAGAGGGCGATTTTGGAGGATGTGGCCAACCAAGTGGCCGTCTCCGAGCACCCCATTTAATTATGGATGGTGGGAGGACTTCCGAGACTGGAGGGCCAATAGGAGGCTGCCTAGTACTAAAAAACTGACCATCAGAGATGGGCTCTGCTGAACCATGTAGGGAGGCATCACAGGTGAAGTTAAATGAGAGGAGCAGAAGTGTTGGGGCCACCAGACACGAGGAGGAAAGCATCCCTCATATTGGGCACTGCTGCACTTCAGCTGAAGAATGGAGTCATGCCGCCCACACTGAATGGAATCTCTGGCTCTAATATCCATCCAGCCAGCCACCATGAGGCTGCCCTCATTTCACAGATGGCCACCTGACTGTGTGCCACCTCCATATTCACCCCAGTGGTGCTTAAGAATTCAGTACCATGCATTTATAGAGTGCTTTCGTCAAGCTATCCCAAAGCAGCTCACAGCTGATGAATTATTTTGAAATGTCGTCACTTGTGTTAAGTTTACAAGCTGTTTAAGTTACACACAGAAACATGTCATAAACATCAACAACATCAATGATTAAACCATCTGTTCTTGCAGTGTTCTTTGAGGGGATAAGTACCGATCAGGACACCGGAAGAATTGAAAGCCCTTCATTGAATACTGCCATGGGATGTTTCATACCTGGCAGAAAACCCAGACCCAAGTATAGTGTCTTATCCAAAAACAGCACAATTGATAATGTTAGCACTCCCTCAGCACTTCCGTAACGTGCCAGCCCACATATAATCATGCCTTAGAATTTGAAGGTACATATTTCTAATTCAGGGACAAGAGTGTTACCATCAAGTCAAACTAATATAAACAGTTGTTACGGCCCACAATGAATTTTGGCCATAAGCAGGTTGAGCACTCACCATGTTATTTCCCATATGTTAGCCTGTACAGGAAAGGTCAATAATAAAGTCAAAGTATGACTTTTAAAATGACTTGCAAAATGAATCAATTAGCCTCCTGCTAAAAAAAACTATTCTAAACTCAACTTCCGTTTCATCTCCTATGTCCTATTCCTTAATCACCTGTCCAAAATCTCCCCATTAAATCCCAACTAGTTCCTACCATACTCAAGACATTTGCACCGCTTTAGTCAGTCATCAACCTGTCTGATGACTGTGACCAGTGCGTATTGTACTTGCTTCATCTCCTTGGCCTACGATAGGCATTGGTTTTATTGACCATTCCTTTTTTATCTGTTGTGATCCACCTCCTGGATGTTCCAATCCCCACCCCCCTCCCTCAAAAACCAACTTTGAGATCTCTGGTGGTTGTAAAAAGGCAATATATAAATTATTTTTTTCTTTTTAACTATGATTAAGGATCAGAAATTAATAATAAAGAAAGAAATAAGAAAGAACTGGTATTTATGTGAAACCATTCGCAACCTCAGGTCATCTCAAAGCACTTCATAGCCAACAAAGTAACTCTGAAGTCTAGTCATTGTTGTAACGTAGGGAACTTATCAGCCATTTTTTGCATAGCAAAGTCTCAATAACTAAGATAAATGACCAGATGATCTGTTTTCATTGAAGGATAAATACAAGTAATTCACATTTGGCTTATGGGAAAAGTGTCCTGTTCTTTTTAAAAAAGTGACATGGGATCTTTTATGCCCACCTGAGGCTTAACGTATCATCTGAAAGTCTGTATCTCCTAACAGAATTCTCTCCGGACCTGTAAGGAAATGTCAGCCAAGAGTGGGGCTTGAACTAAAGTTTTCTGACTCTAGCATGGAACATTACATGGACATAAATCTGACATCCATCAGTCCGGAGGTCAAAATCGAAAGATCATTTTTACTACCTTAATAAAGTCTGCTAGATGAAGTCTGTACAACAGGCTAATACTGTTAACCGTCTCATTCATACAAAATGGCCTCAAATTGAATTGTTAATTACCTCAGGAGAATCTTCAGGCAATGAAAAATCTTCACAATCTGTATCCTCAGATTTAAGGGATTTCTCTTCTTCCTTCAGTTCAGCTATGCATTTAGCGGTACCAAGTCCTTTCGCAGGTTGTGCATCTTTCTCTGTCCAAGAAATATAAAGTTCTCAACTTTTCTTTTAAAACATCAATATTCAGTACGATGAAGCTTTAGACTCTCCCATTGCCCTTTCACTTCTGTGACATGTCCTGATTAAAAGACAAATGTCACTCCTCTGTTAGCTACATTCCTACAGTTAATATATTTTGAGCAGCATGCGCCTGTTTGTCAGAATGGCTTTTGCACATTTATTTGGATGCAAGGGAAAGGCTGTTATCCCCACAAAACTCTCGCTTTAATTTCTGATAGCCTTTACATCTTTGAAATAGTTGTGATAATGCCCTTGAATATCTTTAAAGAACAAATTTTATTCTTCATCGAAAGCTTTTTGAATAAATGTTAACGCTCTGCAACCAAAATCTTTTCCTAACATACCTTATATATTATATGTTTCAAGACACTGTACCCAAATCTATCCAGGCACCAACAAGGAGACTCAAGGTCAATCTATCGACATACACATCAGTTGTAATATTGGTTGGTTTACTCCAGACATCAGCCACCAACTACTCCTGATCAGCCACTTGATCCCCTTCTGATTTCTGTTTTTTTTGACAGCCAACACTGAGTTGCTTTGGGTGGCATGGTAGCGCAGTGGTTAGCACTGCTGCTTCACAGCTCCAGGGTCCCGGGTTCGATTCCCGGCTCGGGTCACTGTCTGTGTGGAGTTTGCACATTCTCCTCGTGTCTGCGTGGGTTTCCTCCAGGTGCTCCGGTTTCCTCCCACAGTCCAAAGATGTGCAGGTTAGGTTGATCGGCCAGGTTAAAAAATTACCCCTTAGAATCCTGAGATGCGTAGGTTAGAGGGCTTAGCGGGTAAAATATGTGGGGGTAGGGCCTGGGTGGGATTGTGGTCGGTGCAGACTCGATGGGCCGAATGGCCTCCTTCTGCACTGTAGGGTTTCTATGATTCTATGATGTCTATGAAGATTTTCCATCCAATATGCAGAGTGCCTCACATGACCATGCAAATTCTAGAGTGAGCTGTACCATGTCACATAGTGAGCAATTCTCCCATCCTGTTGTCCTAATTTATTAGCACAGCAGGCGGGAGATTTCACCTCACTCAGCACCAAATTTCTGACACCATTGGGCAGTGCCAAGGGAGTGGGGGATCCCGCTACTACTCTGCATAAGGATTGGTGGGGGGAGGGAAAAAAAAAAATCGGTAGTGGGGTGCTGGAGATCGTGGCACACCAGGAGTGGGAATGGGTGTTGGGGGGGGGGGCAGTGATCAAGCTGGCCAGCAATCGGGAGGCCATCGGTGCGGGGCCAGCGCGCTTGTGCCGATCTTGGCGCTGACAGATCGGCACATGCACAGTAACCCGCTCAGCTCGCCGATTTCAGCCTCTCCAGTGGGAATAGGCCCCGGCCCCTGAAATTTAATGATATTCACGCTGGTGGCCTCTGAAATGCACAGAGTGGGAGGTTCTTCTTTGAACTCCCACTGAAATAAGCAGAGGGATTTACTCCAGTTTTCACACGAATTCGACAGAATTGTTTTGGGAGAATTTCAGCCGTAATCTTTTTGGGAAATTGTGCAAGGAGGCACCTCCTTTTGTGACATTTCAGTATTGACGTTGACTCTTTACAATCCATATTTTGCCTCCAAAAGGGAAAATGTGATCTATGGATTTAACTGGATCTAAGCATAGTGCACGCAGAATATTTCTTAAAAATAAGAAAACCCTACCAATGGTAACTAATTACATACTTCCTTTTCTAGAAATGGACAAAGATAATACCAGATCAGAATGAGATGAGACTTGGAATGAGCTGATGTGTATTAAGGAAAAAGAGACTAAAATTATGAAAAAAGTAAATGACTGCCCCTCAACCTCAAGAGGTTACCTGGAGTATCTCCTGGTGTAGAGTTTGTTGGATTCAAAGAAAAATATTTATCGACTTCCTGTTGAACAATATCACTCAGAGATTGCAGAACTTCAGCTTCTCGGTTAGTGATATCTACAATAATCGGAGAAAAAGACAGATTTAGTGGACATAGTAGTGGAATAACACTGGGGTATGAGATAGTTTTGTTTTATGGCTACATCCCGTCCTGCTGCCATTAAACCAAACTGTTAATGTCACAGTTAGAACAGCCGCCCATACCCGGTGTACAAACAACTACCTCGTTCAGTGCTGCTACCTTCCCCACAGGGCTGCCAATGATATATAACCTTGATATCTCCCATATGATTTTGACCACATAACTCACCAATGGTCCCGTTTTTTGGCTGTCTGTCGCCAGATGTATTTACTGCCTTTAGTGCAGCTCAGCTATTCCGCCTGAAGAGGTGATGTTGCACAATGGTAAATTCAGTCAGACACACAGATTAAAGGGATATTTTCAGAATGAGAATGTTGAAGATCTAACAGAGGTTAAACCTGATGTCACAATGGGAGAATGGAACAAAGCAATAAAGGTTCTTTACCAGCATCAAGATTAGAGCTGGGTGGTTAAAATGAAACCAAAGTAGCATCTCTTTAGGAGAGCTAGCAAATATATTATCGTATAGAAAGGAAAGGTGTGTGTCGGACAGTAGAGGATATGGGGCAGAATTTTACTGTTTCACACAGGAAGGTTTGAAGGCAAGGTGACTAGTAAAATGCAGTGTCTGGCCTGCCTGCCACTTACCCAGCCGCTTCAGACTCGTCTAGCATTTTTGTGGGGAGTGGGGGGTGCAGTGGGATTGCCGAGTGGCACTTCAAGCATCTGGCCACTTCAGTGCCTCATCCTACCCTCTATACCATTTTACCCACGACGGGGGAGACCCACGCTAAGCAGGTCGCTCGACAGCTTCAGCTGTGTGGGTTGGTGTCAGGCAAGGGGGAACTGGTCCCCGTGCCCATTAGAAGTATTGAATGACTTGAGGCCAAAGGCACAACTCCCTTGGTGCGAGGAAACAGAAGGAATCCAATTTGTGCATTTGCCCCAGGATTTTGCTTCATAACCGCAGTTTTGATTGGTTGTTCCACTGCTGGGTTGCAGATTTGGAATCTGGCTTCAGTTGCATTTCTGGGCTCTGCTGTTTATTGCAGAATCCAGAGTACTGACTTGAGACCATGGAGTAAGGCTCCTTTATCCAATAGAACACTGGTCTAAAATTCCAAAGACTTCCAGATGTGTTGGGAGGGGAGGGGGGGGGGGGGGGTGCAGATTAACTTATACTCGGAGTATAAAATCATAGAATCCCTACAGTGCAGGAGGCCAATCGGCCCATTGAGCCTGCACCATCAACCCACATACTTACCCTGCTAGTCCCTCTGACACTAAAGAGCAATTTAGCATGGCCAATTAACCTAACCTGCGCATCTTTAGAATGTGGGAGGAAACCGGAGCACTCGGAGGAAACCCACACAGACACGGGGAAAAGGTGCAAACTCCACACAGTCACCCAAGGCTGGAATTGAACCCAGGTCCCTGGCGCTCTGGGGCAGTGCTAACCACTGTGCCACCATATGTGAACAGCCGGTGTGAGTGATCCCCATTTTGAAATGTAAAGATAAACCATAATGTTGGTAATTCATATTAAATTGATGTGACGTAGTTTATTGAATAAATTAATTGTAAAATGATACCTTTACTGTTAACCACAATGAAAGCATTTTAAAACTCATCAAATTCATTGTCTTTGGTGTCTGACGCAGAGCTCATCAAATTCATTCTTAGTCACTTTGGCTATTGCATCATTATAAGGATTTCCATTGTGGATTGGATATGGCCATTTCAGTTTCAGAATTATTCCTCCACAACAAAACATTTTCCTCTTCATCTACTAAGTTGGATATTATACATTTTCTGAGTGATCTGGTGACAGTCTGTGCACTAATAGCATACCACCATTCCTGACAAAACCATACAAAACATTAAGTGGAGCACCATAACATCTTTCCACTCATTGTGAAGGCTTTTTTTTTCAAACAACCATCTATCTCTTCAATTCAGCATGAACATGATCATCAAATGGCTTGTTGAGGCACAGATCCAAAGATTGAATTATGAATATTAGACCCCCTGGAATAACTGCAAAGTAGGTGTAATTTCTTTGAAGGCACCTCTTAATGTCATCGGTTATATGGGATCTGAACATGTCCTGCACTAAAAAAAGGCCACTGGAATGTCTATTCTACTACACATTACTGATCCAAAACTTCACCCAATCCTCACTCATCCAACCGTTGTCATAGACATGCATGAGAACTCTTGCATGGAACTGGATTTTCATCATGGTTTTATGTATGAAAATCATAGGCTTTAATTTTGTTTCGTTGAACATGGAGACATGTACGAGCATGAATCTTGCCTTCGCATGTCCTGTACTTTTCACTGGAACTGCTTTTGGATTTATTCACTCCAGATTTTGGTTGCTGGGCAAAGTTGATGGGTGTTTCATCCAATTTGTTGTTGTGGCACAATGGGTACTAATGTTTTTACTGCTGCCTGATGAAGAATTGCTGGAAACTGGTAATTTTGACATTGTGGTCTTTGAGTTGTCTCTGAGCAATCTTGGTCTTCTGCTGCAACAGCTGACAGTTTTGTTCCATTGTGTGGCTACATCAACTAAATGTTGTTCTGAAATCTTTGCTGGATTAAGGGTTTGATTTGGCTCATATATATAAAAATAATATATATATGCACTTACATTTCTAATGATGAAATCATTTTGACGATTTTCGAGGACCCAACTCAATACATAGGAGAGATTCCAAGTTCTGCCATTCTTGCACCAGTTTTTCACCAATGCCGAATTTCCTCGCTGCGGCAGTTATTTGGTGAGTTAGCAGATGTTACAACTTTTAGCCTGAAACCAGCTTCATATTTCATTTATTATGTTGGAAGACTTGTGTCATCTTTTCAGCTATCAACTGGAAGCTTGAATTTCTTTTTAAAAGTTAAGTCACCGTGGAGATCATACCAAAGTACCAAGCTGTTTGATTAATTAGGTGTGTACTGTATCATTTTGGATTTAGTTAAGGTGCCACGATCAACAGAAATAAATTACAAACAGGGGTTTTCAGTGCGGTAAGTGTGAAACAAAAATTAGTCCAACTTGCAAAATCTGATCAGTTTACTTAATAGCACGTTGGAATTTTAGTTATACATTAGACAACTGGCTCAATTAATGTTTTCAATTCAGTCAGTAGTTACTTGCAACATGTTTGTGCAAGAATAGTAGTGTATAGATTAAAGAATTGCATAAACAGAACTCAATCACACTTGGTTTTACTCATACCTGCATCACACTGCATTTTGGAGAAAGAAATCTTGGCATCAGCATCTTTATTTGTCCTTCTCACTTTGCTGGAGGATTTAGTTCTGGAGACAGTTAAATTCACCAATCCTTTCGCTCTGCGGATTGTTGTCACTGCTTTTGTGTGGGAGACTCCAACTACACATTCCCCATTTACCTGTGATTAAAGAATATTGATAATGGTTACATAGAACATAGAACACTACAGCGCAGTACAGGCCCTTCGGCCCTCGATGTTGCGCCGACCAGTGGAACCAATCTAAAGCCCCTCTAATCTACACTATTCCAATATCATCCATATGTTTATCCAATAACCATTTAAATGCTCTTAATGTTGACGAGTCCACTACTGCTGCAGGCAGGGCATTCCACGCCCTTACTACTCTCTGAGTAAAGAACCTACCTCTAACATCTGTCCTATATCTCTCACCCCTCAATTTAAAGCTATGTCCCCTCGTGCTAGCCATCACCATCCGAGGACAGTTTGTACAAGAGGTAAAGTTGAAAAAATTGTGATGTATGTGACTCTGTGAATGTGACAGTATTATTAAAAGCAACTAATTAAACAAATCATTTTCTATTACAAACTGCCAGCTCAGAAAAAGAATGAATTGATTTCTATCTCTTCACAAATAGATTGGGTAAAATAGTTTGGCCTTTATTGCAAGGGGATGGAGTACGAAAGCAGGGAAATCCTGCTGCAACTATACAGGACATTGTTAAGACCAACAGGTAGATTTTTGATCTATAAGGGATTTAAGGATTGTGGGGAGAAAGGCAGGGAAATGGAGTTAATGTCATAATCAGAACAGAATGTCATAATCAACTTCATCAACAAAACACAAAATTTAAGTGATTCGATGTCAATCATTTCACCTTCTTATCCTAAACTGGCGTGTAGAACTACTGACATAGGCCCTGTCTTAAAGCAATTAAGTTGTTAATACTCATATATTTGAATTAAAAGGGTTGCATAACTAATAGTGACCTATTTGGATTATTAAAAAGTTGTGCCTGTCTGATAAATCTACTTAGTTTAACCCAATTGGTGGGAAGCATGTGGCATTATTGGTTATGAAGAGCTAATCAGATCATAACAAAGCAGTCGCATTTGATCCTACACTAGTTTCTCTACTCCTTGCAACTATCCTAATACCTTGTCTTTTTCCGACCCAATTGTATCTCCATCACTTTCCCCCTTCTCTCAACCCAAGTCAACGGACACCCTCTTCATTCACCAGCTAACTATCTCTCCTATAACTCACTGTGAATCTTAGTGAGAGTCTAGAGCCTCAACTCCAATCTGCCACCCTTACACCAACCCCAGATAATTGGAAAAATATTCCCCACTACCTACTTTGCACCACACTGTTGCCCCCAACACTTGATTATGCCACATCATAAATTGGGACCCAACCTCATTTCCCCCCATCCCCATCTCACTATGAACTGTAGTCACTACCACCTAGCTGAAGGTGAATGCAAATTAATTATATCTAGCACTCAAAAATAGAAGCTGAAAATCAAAAAACAAGAAATGTATTTCTTGTGGAATATGAATAGAGAGTGGTGGGGGGGTGGGGTGATAGGAACATTCATCACAATGAACTGCATGGAAGAGAAGCCACTATTATCAATCATAGAAATTGTAACTTATATTTATCTCAAAATGTTGCTGCACAGGAATAATGAGCATGTAGGTGACCTAAAAATACAGGAACATTTGGGATGTTCTAACAACAATATAAATTATGCCCAGTTCAAGAATAAAGGAGTCAATATATAATGACAGAAAAAGTGACCTTTTCTAGATTAAATGAAAGAAAATTGACAATAGAACCACAAATTAGCAAAAGTAAATAATTAAACCGGAAGTGCATGCCAGCAACAACAAAGTCTGTCGGAGGCTAGAGTTTCATGGATAAAAGAGGAAATTAGATTCAATGTCAAACTAAAATAAATTATTTAGTATTTACAGGACAGGTAATAAACAGCAGCAGAAAAGGGTAGTATATAAATTAGAAAAACGAAGAGGAAGCACAAGAAAAAATTAGCCAAAGACAAAGGGTAATAAGAAAGCATTCTAAAGATACCTTAAAAGTAAAAAAAAATTCAAGGGTTAGGACAACTGGAGATAAAGGTAGCAAACTTACATTGGTGAGCACGAACATAGCAGAAGGACTAACTCAGCACCTTGCTACAGCTTTGAAAGAGAATATTTGGAATAATAAAACTAATGGAGAAGAGTGAACTGCCAGATCAGAGACCAGATCACAAAGAAATTATGCAAGAAATAAGTTCAATTCAAGGTACGAAAAAGGTCACAGAAGTTCTAAATCCAGGACCGGTGGGGGGGTAGGAATGGAAGAGTTTCAGTTCTGCTTTTCGGACAAGTTCAAATCTGTTATCATATCCACTCAGTGCATGAAACAACAGCAGAAACGGTTTCTCGCCAGTAAAGAGAGGGGTGCCTGAATGCTGGCTGAGAGCAGCAGAGGGCACCATTGTGCACGCACAGGTCTCGAGCAGCTGAGACCTGTCACTCAGCCTCTGCCACTCTCAACCAGCCTCCCAGCCCAAAAGCACAGCAACCCCCCTCCCCGTCCACCACCATCCAGACTACCACGACCCATCCACCCCCCACCCGTCCGGACCGATATCATTCCTCCCTCTCTTCTCTCCCCCCCCCCCCCCCATGGACATCCCCCTCTCTCCCCCACTGATCCCAATGCTGAGTGGCAGCAGGTCCCCCTCCCTCCCCATACCAATCCCAATGCAGAATGGCAGTGGGTCACTCCTCCCTCCCCCCACCAATCCCAATGCAGAGTGCGCAGCATCTGCATCCCCCCCCCCGCCAATCAGCCAATGCTGGTCTGGCCCTGCCCTGCCCCCAGTAGGTCCCACCCCCAAGGCACTGCCTGGTGCTCAGTGGGCAGTGCCGGTGTGCCCAGTGATCACTGTCAAGGTGCCAGGCTGGCACTGCCCAAAGGACACCCCGCTTGCCCCTGACCTACGCAGGGGTGCCTCAATGGCCTCTGGTTCTACTGGTGAGGCTATCACGACTGGTCCCTGTCCCTGAGGACCAGCTGTGATCCTCACCAGAGAGTACCTCTCCCTGCAAGGTCACACGGGCAAGTGAGCCCAGGCGATAACATCATTAATTCCATGTAAAATAAGATTAAAATACATTTAAAATGTATTCAGCCTCATGCCAGAAATGGACACGAAGCTGATCGCGTTGAATATCTGGTGCCAGTAAGATCGAGTGAGGTGAGAAATCAGACATGAGCCTGATTTCTTTGCTCTCTTGCGATCTTACTGGCTCACCCCACCCATCGGCCGGCAGAGCACAATGGTAAGATCGCCCTCTAGGAGTTGAATGCTTTCTTCCAGGACACTGAGGAAAGCTTTGGTAGAAAATAGCAGAGCATCTGACAATTAATTTTCCAAAATTCTGCAGAAATGAACCTGTGCCTGGGAAATGTGGGTACCAAATCTGACAATCTTCTACAAAAACCCAAGCAATAAGCCAATATATTGTAGGTAGTCGCTTGGTCAGCTATAGTTAACCAGTTAGTCTTTAATATTTGGGTAAGCAATCTGAGAAAGTCACAAAGCAAAAATATCTCGATCCCTGATTTTGCAGCTAGTTCCATAAAATACAGAAACCAAACAGATATTGCTGACCTTGTAAAACATGTTTATTATGTCACAGTTGGAGCATTATGTACAGTCTTGGTCAATTCTATTCGAAGGGGGACAATAAGAGCAATGGAAATGCCGCAATGTGCGTACACTAGGATCTTGGGTGGAACTTTCCAATTTTTTCCCAAGTGTCAGCTTGGGTGGGAAAAGCAAAGCACAGCCCACCCTGAATCCCATGTGATTTTAGTACCAGCCTGCTATGTGGGAGCTTGTCAAATGCATTACTAAAGTCCATATAAACTACATCCACAACCCTTCCCTCATCAATTATCTTTGTCACTTCTTCAAAAAGCTCAATCAAGTTGATGAGACATGACCATCTCTGTACAAAACGATGCTGCCCGTCACTAACTAGTCCATTTTCTTCCAAATGTGCATATATTCTGTCCCTCAGTATTTTCTCCAAAAGCTTCCCCACCACTGATGTCAGGCTCACCGGTCTACAATTTCCTGGATTATCCCTGCTTCCTTTCTTAAACAAGGGAGCAACATTGGCTATTCTCCAGTCCCCTGGAACCTTGCCTATGGTCAAAAAGGATGAGAAGATATCTGTAAAGGCCCCAGCTATTTCTCCCCTTGCCTCTCACAGTAACCTGGGATAGATCCCATCCGGTCCCGGGGACGTGTCTACCTTAATGCAATTTAGGATACCCAACACTTCCTCCTTTGATATATTAACATTCCCTAGAGCATTCATACAACTATCTCTGACCTCAACATCCGTCATGTCCTTCTCCTTGATATTGGAAATCACAATTTATTATTTCCATTGGTGAATGTGATTATAAGTGAAGAGGACATAACAAAGGGAGAGAGATAGGTTAAGCTAGTGGCCAAAGCTTTGGCAAATGGAGCATAATGTGGAAAAATGTGAAATTGTCCATTTTGGAACAATAAAAAAGCATATTATCTAAATTGTGAGAGATTGCAGAACACAGAATCAGAGGGATCTGGGTGTCCTAATGCATGAATCACTAAAGGTTAGTATGCAAGTACAGTAAATAATTAGGAAAGCTAATAGAATGTTATTGTTTTTTGCGAGGGGAATTGAATTTAAAGTAGAGGGGTTATGCTTTAGTTGTACAGAATATTGGTAGACCAAATCTGCAGTACTGTGTACAGTATTGGTCTCCTTATTTAAGGAAGGATGCAAATACAATAGAAGCAGAAATTAATGGCAGGAATGGACAGGTTTGTCTTATGGGGAAAGATGGGACATGCTAGGCTTGTATCCAGAAGCAACTTGATCGAAACATAAAAGATCCTGAGGGGTCCTGACAGGGTGGATGTGGAGAGAATATTTTCTCTTGGGGTAGGATGCAGAACTAGAGGTTACTGTTCAAAAATAAGGGGTTGCCCATTTAAGACAAGAGATGAGGAAAATAAAAACTGAGGGTAGTGTGCCTTCGGAACCCTCTTCCTCAAAAGGCAATGAAAGCTGAGTCTTTGGATGTTTACAAGGCAGAGGCACTTAAATTAAAATCTTTAGACACGGGATTGTTAAAACATAGAATTCTCTGCCATAAACTTACCTGAAACAATGTTCATAGTTTGTTTAAAAGGAAATTTGATGGCTGCTTAACAAAGGGAAATATTAATCATACAGGACGAAAGTAGGAGAGTCCAATTAAACTTGTGGAGAAAAACAGGCCAGATGGTGGATATTATTTTTGCACTCTAATATTCTATGATTCTAGAAAGTTAACTTGCCTGAAGTAATCGGTCACCAACTTGCAGCCTTCCATCCACTGCAGCTGCACCACCAGGATGAACACTCTTAACAAAAACACCACTCTCGCCACCTACTAAAGAGAACCCTAACCCTCCTGAGATAGGTTTCTGTAAATCAAAGTGCATCACACGATTCTATGGAGAGAGAGAGAAATAAAGGCACTGAATTTCTCTATGCAACACTGACTGCATTTTAAAAGAACTAACTGTATGTGAAATACTTTAGAATATTTCTGAGATGTAATAAGATTCTATAAAATGTCAATTCTTTTTCATTTCCATTTGTTGAGTTTTGATGCCCCCCAGCACTTGTCATTGCACAAAATACTTCCTAAGATCTCAGAGGTTTCAAGTGCAATTAGTGTCTCAAATTCTTAATTTTAAGAAAACACATTTCAGCCCAATCTCACATGAATATACCCGGTCTATGTTTATACTGGATGTAATATTCACAGGAACTATAAGTTCCACAGCAAAAGAATCCATAAAAAGCTCAAGTATCAACAAATAATTTTGTGTTGATCAAACAAAGTAATAATTTGTACTTCATAATCATTAATTTTTACAAAAATGATTTTTCTTTAATGTATATTGTGATAAGATATATTCTTACTTCTGATACCTTTATATCAGATACTGGATCACATTCACTTTGCCTGTTTCCATACAAATCTCCTGTAGAAAAAGTGATAATTAGACACTGAACTGAAATCAGATTCACAACTTTATATCAATAAAAGGAAAACTTCAATTGATACAGTACAAGCATCTGGACAAATTTATTCTTTTGAATTAGCTTCAGTGGATCTGGAATTTGAATCTGAATAAGCACTGGATAAAGCAACATACTGGAGTCACCAAATAGAAACAGGAAGTGCTGGAAAACTGAGCAAGTCTGGCAGCATCTGTAGAGAGAGCAACAGAGTTAACATTTTGAGTCCAGTATGACTCTTCTTTGGAAGAAGTTGTTCCAGGTTTCTAAGGTTCAAGCATCTAATACAGGTCAATAATTCAATGCAGCATGCCTTTAACAAAGGTGCTGTCTTTCTCTTGGGATGTTAAACCAATATCCTGTATAACTTTTGGTCTGATGTAAAAGGTCTCAAAGCATTGCTCAAAGTTGTCAAAATTCATCTTGTAGCCAACACCACCTAAACAATGTTTATTGGCCTTGCATAATACCAATCAGGAATAAACAGTTGGGAAACACATGGTCAAAATGTAGGGAATATATTACATGTACGGGTTTAAGGTGGGATACTATTTTGAGCAATGATGATAACCATCCAGGACATGCAGTCCATTTGATTGGCTCTGCATCCGCCATCTTGAAACGTTCACTCCCTTCACCATCGGCACATGGAAGAAACAATGAGCGTCATTCTTAAAAAGCACTGCAGCAGCTCACCAAGGTCTCTTCCAAACTTAAGACTTCGAGAACCTAGAAGGAGGGCAGCAGAGGCATGGGAGCACCAACACTGGCAAATTCCCTCCAAGCCACACACCATCCTGAATTGGGTTGGAACGATATCGCTGTCTCTTCACTGTCGTTGGGTCGAAAACCTGCTACTCCCTTCCAAACAGCACTGTGGCTGTACCTGCATCAGATGGACTGCAACGGTTTTAAGAAGGTGGTTCATCACCACATTCTCAAGAGCAATTTGGGATGGGCAATAAATGGCAGCCTTCTCTTTGATGCTCACATCAAATGAGTGAATACATAAAAAGCATAGATGAACTCAACAGGAAGCTGGACAGGCACATGGAGAGAAAAGGAACAGAACGATTGTGCTGATAGGGTTAGATGTCGAGGTGTCCATGTAGTGCATAACCAGTGTCACAGGCCAGTTGGGCTGAATGGCCCGTTTCTGTGTTGTAGACTTGATGGAACTCCGTATGACCACAGGTACTTGATGATCATACTGTACAGACTGATATATTGAAAGAGTATCTTCTGCCTACAAGTGAATAAAACTATTCACTGACATTCAAGTTTATTTTAAACAGCTTGAATCGGAAATGAGATTACTCTTTGCAAAAATTCTCTGTGCCCTTCTATACTTGATAAGCAGCTCAGTGCGATTTTAAATCAATCCACAATCGAAAACAAACTTGGAGCTTGAAAAAAAAAAATCCATAGTTTAAAGTTATTTCATTAAAAAGCTTACCATTAATTTCAACAGATTCATTAAGTTTCATACATTTGTCATTGCACTGAATGGAAGACTCCATTACTTTTGCAAATACAGGCTCTCCATCTCTGCAAAATAAAAAAAAGCAAATACCTAAAATTAAATGGAGCAAATACTTTGGAGAAAATTATTCAAAGGAAATCTTTATCTCGTGCCTGTGTCACTACATTTAAAAACATTTAAGAACACAACTATTCAATTTAATTTTTTGTTGTATTGTGTAAAGTTACATCTAACATGGCACCACAAAAAATACATTTATTCTGTATTCGCCAAAACAAATGTACTTCATAGAATCCCTACAGTACAGAAGGAGGCCATTCGAGCCTGCACCAACAACAATCCCACCCAGGCCCTATCTCCGTAACCCCACGTATTTACCCTACTAACCCCCATGATACTAAGGGGCAATTTAGCATGGCCAATCAACCTAACCCGCACATCTTTGGAGTGTGGGAGGAAACCGGAGCACCCGGAAGAAACTCATGCAGACACAGGGAGAACGTGCAAACCCCACAGAGACAGTCACCTGAGACCGGAATTGAATCCAAGTCCCTGGCACTGTGAGGCAGCAGTGCTAACCACTATGCTACCATGCTGTCCCAACAAATTTTCTGCCACAAATTTACTTTTCATAAATTTGATACCAGTAGAACATTTTATTCTGGGCAGATATCTTAACCTCTTCACAAAATTGTTAAAATTTAGGAGGCACAATTATGGAAACTGACATCTTCAAAATCTATCATCACTCACATTTCTATCATTTCTGAGAACATCTATAACCACTGTGGAAAACAGGCATGCAGTGAAAACACATGCATACAAAAAAAGTGAACAAAGACCAATCGATCCCGCAAACTTGCCAATCCCAACACAGTTATCTTCATGCACCATCAACCTTATCTTTAGCCTCTCCTAGATGACAGCGAGAGTGTTGACCAATGTTGATTTCGGGGTGGTGGTGGTGGCAGGGGAGGGCAATTACATAATTCTTTGATCAATTTAGCGGAAAAGCATCTGTGGATAATTTTGACTTTCGGTAATAATGTAAAATGGAGGATAATGATTCAGCCACTTATGATACATCTCATCTGGCTTTTATTTGCGTTGCAACAAATATCAAAGCTAATTAATTTAGGTAATTAGCATTTTGTTACAAATTGCCATCCTCATTAGAACATAGAAATTGTCTTTGGAAATAGAGTTATAGAGGTTTACAGCATGGAAACAGGCCCTTTGGCCCAACTTGTCCATGCCGCCCTTTCTTTTTAAACCCCTAAGCTAATCCCAATTGCCCGCATTTGGCTCATATCCCTCTATTCCCATCTTACCCAAGTAACTGTCTAAATGCTTTTTAAAAGACAGAATTGTACCCGCCTCTACTACTACCTCTGGCAGCTTGTTCCAGACACTTACCACCCTGTGTGTGAAAAAATTGCCCCTCTGGACACATTTTTGTATCTCTCCCCTCTCACCTTAAACCTATGCCCTCTAGTTTTAGACTCCCCTACCTTTGGGAAAATAGGTGTAACTAACACTGTAGATTTCAGACTGGTGAGAAGGACAAGCCCTGCAACACAAAGCCACATGTGAATATCTAACAAGTATTCAATAAACACTCTAACTGAACTGTTCAAGAGATTCAGAATTTATGTTCCTCATCAGTTATTAAATGTCAAATTAAGAGAGTTTATATAAATTTTCTTTAGATTTACAGAAAACGAGTGCAATGTATCATTTGGAAGATGCACAATGATGGGATAGCAGAGGAAGGATTAGTTTTAGACTGCACGAGCAGTGACACAATGGGCCAAATGTTTCCTTCTGTTCAATAAATTCCTTGTTCTGTAAGTTTCCTGAGCTTAGGATGAAGGCAGCCATGACATAGTGGAGGGGTATAGGTGGAAGGGGGTTAGGGATGAGGGTCAGTGTGTGGAAGAAGTAGAAGGCAGCAATGAGGAAGCAGGAGCTGTGGTCCAACTTTAGGAGCTCCAAGGTAGAGGACACTATTACCCCTTTTGCAGATACAGCTGTTATAACAGAAATGGACAGAAGCATAGGCGCCATCTATCTTGATGATCAGAAATAAGTAAATAGGTTTTATTATTAATCACAATAGCAGATAGAAAATAGGTGAAACAGGAAAACGTTACAAGTAGTCTCGGACATTGAACACAATATGCACTGCAAAATTTTTGAAATAGGTTAATAGATATAAAAAGTAATGTACAAGAGTTAAATGTGGTTATGGTGTACAATTCCTACCAGAACTAAAAGAACAAAGAAGAGCTGTGAATTTATTACTCTACATTTTGCAATGTTACTCTGTGGGACAAGAGGACTCATCATACTATGTAAATAGTCTCACGGTACCTTGTAACTTTTAAGGTGATGGCAGGACCTGCATTTTGAAGAGTTTTCCTTGCCTCATCTGTTGTCATTCCCTGTGTGCTAATGCCATTTATATGATGGATAATGTCCAGTGGTTGCAAACTTCCTTCCAAATCAGCAGCTGAACCTGGGGTAATTCCACTTATGTAAATTGCCTGGTAAACAGTATCACTGCCTCCTGCCACAGACAGACCTGTACAAAAACAACAGTGGTATTTAGTTACACACTCAAATGCTGGTAAATAGTTAATTATACAATCCTTTCTAAACTATGATAGTCTATGTTATGTAGACTACATGTTTTAAGTTAATAAATTGTGAACATATTTTAAAATGTGGGGTTATTTTGACTGATGTGCAATAGTAGAAGATGGGCGGCAGTAAACTTTACACCCCCCACCCTCAATTCTTACTCCACTTGAAATCAAACTGACCCCATTTATGTTACGTGCTTGGCACATGATCGTTGATGCTGCTGAACAGCAGCCAACACCTCAAAGTGGAAATGCATTTTGACTACAAACAACAGGGAAAGCTTCTGAAAACTGAAATGGTTTGTAGAAGCACGAACAGGGCACCACCCAGCTTTTCCAATGCAGCTTTGGAGCACTTGATAGAGGCGGTGAGAATAAAGGGGAATCCTCCTCTCAGCAAGAACAAAAAACCCTCTGGGAAACACTTAGAACCATAGAAAATTACAGCTCAGAAACAGGCCTTTTGGCCCTTCTTGTCTGTGCCGAACCATTTTTTGCCTAGTCCCACTGACCTGCACTTGGACCATATCCCTCCACACTCCTCTCATCCATGAACCCGTCCAAGATTTTCTTAAATGTTAAAAGTGAATTTACCACTTTATCGGCAGCTCATTCCACACTCCAACCACTCTCTGCATGAAGAAGCCCCCCCTCCTAATATTCCCTTTAAACTTTTCTCCTTTCACCCTTAACCCATGCCCTCTGGTTTTTTTTCTCCCCTAGCCTCAGCGGAAAAGCCTGCTTGCATTCACTCTATCTATACCCATCAAAATCTTATACACCTCTATCAAATCTCCCCTCAATCTTCTACGCTCCAGGGAATAAAGTCCCAGCCTATTCAATCTCTCTCTGTAACTCAGCTTCGCAAGTCCCGGCAACATCCTTGTGAACCTTCTCTGCACTCTTTCAACCTTATTTACACCCTTCCTGTAACTAGGTGACCAAAACTGTACACAATACTCCAAATTCGGCCTCACCAATGCCTTATATAACCTTACCATAACACTCCAACTTTTATACTCGATACTCCGATTTATAAAGGCCAATGTGCCAAAGGCACTCTTTACGACCCTATCCACCTGTGATGTCACTTTTAGGGAATTCTGTACCTGTATTCCCAGATCCCTCTGTTCAACTGCACTCCTCAGAGTCCTACCATTTACCCTGTACGTTCTACTTTGGTTTGTCCTTCCAAAGTGCAATATCTCACACTTGTCTGCGTTAAATTCCATTTGCCATTTTTCAGCCCATTTTTCTAGTTGGTCCAAATCCCTCTGCAAGCTTTGAAAACCTTCCTCACTGTCCACTACACCTCCAATCTTTGTATCATCAGCAAACTTGCTGATCCAATTTACCACATTATCATCCAGATCATTGATATAGATGACAAACAATGGACCCAGCACCGATCCCTGCGGCACACCACTAGTCACAGGCCTCCACTCAGAGAAGCAATCATAGAAATAGAAATCATAGAAACCCTACAGTACAGAAAGAGGCCATTCGGCCCATCAAATCCTCCACAACCACTCTCTGGCTTCTTCCATTGAGCCAGTGTCTAATCCAATTTACTATCTCTCCATGTATACCTAGCGACTGAACCTTCCTAACTAACCTCCAATGAGGGACCTTGTCAAAGGCCTTGCTGAAATCCAGGTAGACAACATCCTGATCAACTTCCCTGATCAGTGGGAACAAATCACGGAGGAGATTGTTCTCTCTGGAGCGGAGGAGGCTGAGGGGAGACTTAATAGAGGTTTATAAAATGTTGAAGGGGATAGATAGAGTGAACGTTCAAAGACTATTTCCTCGGGTGGATGGAGCTATTACAAGGGGGCATAACTATAGGGTTCATGGTGGGAGATATAGGAAGGATATCAGAGGTAGGTTCTTTACGCAGAGTGTGGTTGGGGTGTGGAATGGACTGCCTGCAGTGATAGTGGAGACAGACACTTTAGGAACATTTAAGCGGTTATTGGATAGGCACATGGAGCACACCAGGGATGATAGGGAGTGGGATAGCTTGATCTTGGTTTCAGATAAAGCTCGGCACAACATCGTGGGTCGAAGGGCCTGTTCTGTGCTGTACTGTTCTATGTTCTAGATCACTGCCAGGCTTTTTGATCCAAGGACATGGTCGAAATGCCACAAAAGGTTCCTTGACCTCACCAAAGTCATTAAGGTTAAGGATACTGCTCTTACTTTCTGCTGACAGCCAAAAATCTCCGACTTTGTCCAGGGCTTGGATTCTCCAGTCCCACTGCAGCAAATGGAATTTTGGCTGAGCGCCAAATTCTTCCGTTTTCACTGGCAGTGGTGGTGGAACAAATGAGATTGGAGACTCCTGCCTGACCTCTTCAATCTTGTTCTCCACTTCCCTCTAATCTCCACCAACCATGCACCATATTTAACCACACCACCTCCTCCTCACACATGCCAGTTGTTTAATGAATTAGTTTTTTTTCCCCATTTTCACCACAAATCTAAGCACCAAGTATAACCATTAGTGTTTATATTTGCAGTGAAATAAAGGCAAGATTCATAGGACTGGATTGAAGATGGCAATAGTATGGAGAGTGGCGATAAGGAGTGTGGAACTGATGGTGTATTAGCAATTGGAGAGACAGTGCCAATGAAGCACTTTAATAAGCTATTCGCTGAGAAATCAGACAGATTCACTGGTAATTGATGCTGTTCCTGTTCTTCATGCTGCTCAGGAGGTGGTAAGGGCTGGTTATCCATGAGGAAAAAGTTATGGAGCATGTAGCAGAGGATTGCAAATCTGGATACTTTCTCAGGGCTGTCAACTAGCTAGACAGTAGTGTGATGTCAGTCTTCACCTGTTGCAGTCTGGAAGGAGCCTGTGGCATAAAATTTAAGGATCATGGACAGCTCGACAGCTAGAGTGTGCTGTTCATGCCTTGGCATGGGATTTGAATTATGGTTGTGGTATTGTGCCTAGGATACTGATGAAGCAGTTTGACCCAATAAGGCAGATAGCGTGCTTCCACCTGGTAATAAGCCTTTCATTTTTGATGCATAGCTGCCTGTTTTGCACCTGAAAAGCTGGTTCAGTGCCGAATTTTCAGGCTTCCATTATCCATCACTTTAAAACTTCAATCAATTTGATGAGATAACAGTTACTGATCCAGAAAACACAACTGTGTCAGCTCTGTCTCAGTTGGCTCTTACTTTGAGTCACAAGCATCCAGGTTCAAGTTCCACTTCAGGATCTGAACATAAACACAAAGGCTGACACTCCAGTGCAATATTGGGGGGAGTGCTGCACTGCCAGAGGGGCTGTCTTTCTGATCAATCATTATGCCGAGGCCCTGTCTACCCTCTCATGTGGGAATAGAAGTCAGTAAGAAGTCTCACAACACCAGGTTAAAGTCCAACAGGTTTACTTGGTAGCACAAGCCACTAGCATTCGGAACACTGCCCCTTCATCAGGTGAGTGGGAGTTCTGTTCACAAACAGGGCATATAAAGACACAAACCCAATTTACAAAATAATGGTTGGAATGCGAGTCTTTACAGGTAATCAAGTCTTAAAGGTACAGACAATGTGAGTGGAGAGAGCGTTAAGCACAGGTTAAAAAGAGATGTGTATTGTCTCCAGACAGGACAGTTAGTGAGATTTTGCAAGCCCAGGCAAGTCGTGGGGGTTACAGGTAGTGTGACATGAACCCAAGATCCCGGTTGAGGCCATTCTCATGTATACGGAACTTGGTTATCAGTCTCTGCTCAGCGACTCTGCGTTATCGTGAGGGCCGCCTTGGAGAACGCTTACCCGAAGATCAGAGGCCGAATGCCCGTGACTGCTGAAGTGTTCCCCAACAGGAAGAGAACACTCTTGCCTGGTGATTGTCGAGCGGTGTTCATTCACCCGTTGTCATAGCGTCTGCATGGTTTCCCCAATGTACCATGCCTCGGGATATCCTTTCCTGCAGCATATCAGGTAGACAACTTTGGCCGAGTTGCAAGTGTATGTACCGTGTACCTGGTGGATGGTGTTCTCACGCAAGATGATGGCATCCATGTCAATGATCCGGCACGTCTTGCAGAGGTTGCTGTGGCAGGGTTGTGTGGTATCGTGGTCACTGTTCTCCTGAAGGCTGTGGACAATGGTCTGTTTGAGGTTGTGCGGTTGTTTGAAGGCAAGTAGTGGGGGTGTGGGGATGGCCTTGTCATGAGGTTTGTCTTCATCAATGACATGTTGAAGGCTCCGGAGAAAATGTTGTAGCTTCTCCACTCCGGGGACGTGCTGGACGACGAAGGGTACTCTGTCCGCCGTGTCACATGTTTGTCTTCTGAGGAGGTTGGTGCGGGTTTTCGCTGTGGTGCGTTGGAACTGTCAATCGATGAGTCAAGCGCCATATTGACTCATCGATCGACAGTTCTGACGCACCACAGTGAAAAACCGCACCAACCTCCTCAGAAGACAAACACGAGACACAACGGACAGAGTACTCTTCGTCATCCAGTACTTCCCCGGAGTGGAGAAGCTATGACATCTTCTCCGGAGCCTTCAACATGTCATTGATGAAGACGAACATCTCGCCAAGCCAAGGCCATCCCCACTTCTTGCCTTCAAACAACCGCACAACCTCAAATAGACCATTGTCTGCAGCAAACTACCCAGCCTTCAGGAGAACAGTGACCACGGCACCACACAACCCTGCCACAGCAACCTCTGCAAGACTTGCTGGATCATCGACACGGATGCCATCATCTCACGTGAGAACACCATCCACCAGATACACGGTACATACACTTGCAACTCGGCCAATGTTGTCTACCTGATACGCTGCAGGAAAGGATGTTCCGAGGCATGGTACATTGGGGGGACCATGCAGACTCTATGACAACGGATGAATGAACACCGCTCGACAATCACCAGGCAAGAGTGTTCTCTTCCTGTTGGGGAACACTTCAGCGGTCACGGGCATTCGGCCTCGGATCTTCGGGAAAGCATTCTCCAAGGCGGCCTTCACGACACATGACAGCGCAGAGTCGCTGAGCAGAGACTGATAGCCAAGTTCTGCACACGCGAGGACGGCCTCAACCGGGATCTTTGGTTCATGTCACACTATCTGTAACCCACACGACTTGCCTGGGCTTGCAAAATCTCACTAACTATCCTGGCTGGAGACAATACACATCTCTTTAACCTGTGCTTAACCCTCTCTCCACTCACATTGTCTGTACCTTTAAGACTTGATTACCTGTAAAGACTCGCATTCCAACCATTATTTTGTAAATTGGGTTTGTGTCTTTATATGCCCTGTTTGTGAACAGAACTCCCACTCACCTGATGAAGGGGCAGCGCTCCGAAAACTAGTGGCTTGTGCTACCAAATAAACCTGTTGGACTTTAACCTGGTGTTGTGAGACTTCTTACTGTGTTTCCCCCAGTCCAACGCCGGCATCTCCACATCAGGAATAGAAGTCCCCAAGGTATTATTTCTAAGAAGCAGAGCGTAGTTATCCCCAGTGCCCTGGCTAATATTTATCCCTCAATTAACATCACAAAAATAGATTAGCTGGTCATATCACATTGTGGTTTGTGGGAGCTTGCTGTGCACAAAATGGCTACCACAAACCACAATGACTACACCCCAGAAGTATTTCACTGGCTGTACAATTCTTTGAAACACCCAGTAGTCGTGAAAAGTCATGAAAAATAAATACAAATCTTTCTTTGACATATTCCAAGCAAATTGCTGTTAAAATACTGAGTCCATAACTCCCTGATTCTGACTTGCCGCTCTTTTCGAACATAGACACCACTTAGTCTCTCTCCAATCAAGGGGAACAATTGAAGTCTTGCCAAGTTTCTTGCCTGTTTTCTTGACTCTTCGCAATATGTCAAATAGAAACTGACATTTCACTAATTTCTCTGATTTTGCCTATGCTTAGAAGGGCTCAATTTCCCCTTGTTTTGCCAGGAAAAAAAGACTTTGAACAAAACATCAGGATTTAAATTGGCAGGAAAACCTAACTTCAATGATCCATAAATATATAAAAAATACTTTAACTTGGTTTTTATTTTGGATCCAACATGATTGTAACAGGCGAACCTATAACAAAACTTTCATAATAGGTTGTGCACTTTCATCTAAATAAAATTTGTTTAGTCATTTTATCATTATTATTTTAACACTTTTTTTTAGAAATACTATGCTTAATCAACAGTATTAACTCGAGACAGTCAGGTTTATGGCACTATTCTAAATGACAAAACAGCATATATGAGGAGGTAGCTGTACACATTCCCTACGATAGGCTCAATTCCAGGAACAATCTACAGTGTGAGACAGAAAGGACAGAGTCCTAGTAACAATGAGAGTATTTTAGTTAAGTTTGGTCACAATATACACCGTTCAAGTCTTTATCTATTATTGCAAAGGCAACAAGCAGAATTGTTTGAAAAGCTTTACCTAGTTCATGCTCGTGGCACATCATTGCGATATCTGGGAGCATATGTGGCATTACTGGAAACTCTGGTATTTCCAGGATCCGTCCAATTACTAAAGTGACTGTATCTGGAATAGATCGAAGAAAGTCGACTGCTTCTGTATGGCTCATGCTGGTGATGTCAAAACCATTCACCTACGACAAGCAGTGGCAAAAACCTAAAGCTGTTATCATGCAAGGCACAGCTGCCAAATAAATGAGTCATCCAACTAAACTCCCATTCGCATGCTTACTGTATATCTGTTTGTGCTTGGACTTGTTTTGTCTAAAAGATTTTGTTCATATGAAGCCAAATTTGCAATCCAATTCTTTTGGTTATACAAGGAGAATATGAGACATAGTACCTATTAATTGTTAAACTGTAATTAGTTTAGAGATACTTTACACTATCAGCACATTAAAAACTGTATAAAAATGTCTATTTGTGTTTTTTGGGAAGTTTTTTATTGCATTTTACCAGTATAGACTTGCTCTGACCAAATAGATGAAGCTACTATGCCACTTTACAGATAGGGTATCCAAGAATAAACACACTAATCATTCAGATTTTAACCATGTATAGGAACTCTACTGTATATTGGTTGTGGGATTTGGACATTGGACATGTTATTTTTAGGAAGCATTTTGTTGCATTTTACCAGTATAGACTTGCTCTGACGAAATAGTTGGGGGAGCACGATGGCGCTGCTGCCCCACAGCGCCAGGGACCCAGGTTTGATTCCCGGCTTGGGTCACTGTCTGTGTGGAGTTTACGCATTCTCCCCGTGTCTGCGTGGGTTTCCTCCGGGTGCTCCGGTTTCCTCCCACAGACCAAAAATGTGCTGGTTAGGTGTATTGGCCATGTTAAATTTCCCCTCAGTGTATCCGAACAGGCGCCGGAGTGTGGCAAATAGGGGATTTTCACAGTAACTTCATTACAGTGTTAATGTAAGCCTACTTGTGACACTAATAAATAAACTTTAAGCTTTTCATTCTTTTCAAATTACATGAAAAATACACAATTTAACACTTGGATCCATGTTGCAACGTAACACTGCTAGTTCAGTCACTGTAGAGCAGAGAAAATAAATAACTGCGACGAGAGATAAAGGACTAGTCACTTAATACAATCATTGAGACTTGTTTTACCAGGGCACAAGATAATTACATAAAACAAAAAGCAAAACACAAAGGATGAAAAACAAAAAGTGCTGGAAAAGCTCAACAGGTCTCGCAGTATCTGTGGAGACAGTAACACAGGCTGTCTGTTTTCAGCACCTCCTACGATGTGATTTGTTGTGGCGAAGGCAGCCCACCATTGGCCGGCAGCTGAATCTTCTGGTCTCACTGCTGTCAATGGAGTTTCTCATTTTATGCAACTCCCTGCCGCTTAGAAACCCACGGTAGGGGTTGGCCATCAACATGAGCGGAAGATTCCGCCATCAAGAATGGCCAGAAAATTCCAGCCAGAGATTAGGCGCGAGATTTTCTGGTCCTGCCCACCGTGGGAATTGTAACGAGCGGGACAAAAAATTTGGCGCACCATTTAAAGGTCAGTTGACATCGGGAAGGAAATTCTGGTCTTGGGGTGCACACGACCGGAAAATCCCAGCCAACGTTTCAAATCCAATATTTCCAATATCCAACGAACAGCCATAGTGGACTTGAAATATTACCTTTGTTAATCTCTCCACAAATATTACGAGATCTGCTGAGATTTTTTCAGCATTTTCTGCTTTTATACTAGATAATTACACATTGAGAGGCCATTTGATTCAAGATAATTACAGATTAGGTGTCTATTTGACTCATCTTAGTTCACCCATGACTCAATAGGCTATTGGCTTTGTTGACTGCTGCTCTATAATGATGATGCCCATTGAGAACGGAATCTACCAAGTCTCCTCTGTCATCTTCAACTTATTTCCTGAGCTATTTCAAGAACATTCAAGCAGTAAATGTATCTCCCACTTTTCCCTTCTAAACGTAATAACTTTCTCATCAGCATTAAATTTAATCTGGCATTGTTTTACCTATATATATATATATATTCTCTCTGTCTCATTCTTTACTTTCCATGCTGCTTCCTTTGATTCCCCTGTCCCTCCCCTTTGGTATAATGTGCAAATTTTACTGATTTGTATGCAGTTTCTGAATCCAAGTCAATTCAAAACAGGGGTAGTCATGATTACAATTTTGACTTCAACAAGTAACCACGTGTGAAGCCTTTTGATGTTAAAGTATATCATGTTGTACTTTGACGAAACATCCAAACCTCAAACATTAACTGTTTCTCACTCCACAGATACTCCTGATCTGCTAAATATTTCCAGCATTATCTACATTTTATTTCAGGTTTACAGCATTCACAGTATTTTGCTTTATGACTTATTATGTCAATACACATTTTGGGCAATTACTTCTGTTCTGATTGGGCTTACCGTTATCAACCTGTCACCAGGTCTTAGTCTTCCATCACTTTTTGCAGGGTCCTGGATTATGTCATGTATGTAGCAACCAATGTTAGCATCCCCTTTTGTGACAGTGAATCCCAGACTCCCCTTTTCTGATTTCTTCAAAGTAACATGCATTTCCGCTTCCTGTGGCAAAGAAAATTGCTGATTATTTTACAGCAAGCATCATTGACACGGGGAAAAAAAATCTACCTGTGAATTATATAAAAGAATTCTCACCAGACTAACCTGTCTTGCACATTAAAAAGGTCTGAAATTAAACAAGTAAGCAAATTTTAAGTGTAGTAGGTTTTCATTCTCTGTTCAAACAACAAGATGGTAACTAATAAATCAACCACAAATTAATCCATTGTAGTGATTACTTCAAATGTTTATAATGCCAAAAAAATTATTAATATTTACTGGCTGTAACTCAGCTTCTTCCTCAATTTCAAAGTTCTTGCTGTCCTGATGTGGTGCTGAAGTGGTTATTCTATCTGACGAGGCTGAAGATTCCATTTCAGATCTTGAACTGGAACTAATGAACTTCTCATCCACTGGCGTGGGAGAGGGAACCTCAGGTTCAAGTCCGAAGCCTTGTTGTGGCACAAAGTCCAGAAGCATTGGTGAAGGTGGTGTTCTAGAATATAAGTAGGACCAAAAACAACTTAAACCAGGGAAGTCTATATTAATAATCTAAATCACAAATGAACTTTCGTCAATAAAAAGTGCATTGTTTCATATCAGGATTTGTTTTTTTCGAATTGCTGATATTAAACCAATTTTTTATTTTAAAGTGACAAGTATGTAGAAATTCCTATTGCCAATCTGATCATTAAATACATTAGCACAAAATTCAACCTTCCAATTATGTAATGGAAGCATGAACTCATTAAGTGTTTATATCATCCGATCTCACATCCTTTCCAACACCAAGTAATGCCTTTGTTGTTATTGCAGTAAAATAACAGACAATTTCTATCCAATGGATAACAAACTCATAAAAATGAAAACCAAAGAATAAAATTAGCCCCAGTGCTCCATGTGCTCTGTATGTTCCCTTCCACATACCAACTGCACCCAAATTGTGCGCATCTGCATGTTGGTGATTATAAATATCCCGCTTCCTTTATCACCATCTTCTCTAATCACCTTCTACATAGGCTTACTGTAGCAGCACTGCCTTTTATTTGAAAGAAAAGGATTTTCCATTTACATAACACCTTCGACAATCCTTAGAATGCCCCAAAGTTCTCCAATTAAGCATGACTCAAGTGCTTTCACTGTGGTAATGTAGAAAAACACGGCAGCCAACTCATACAAAGACTCCTCAAATAGCAATGAGATACTCTGATTCAGTGATATGGGTTGACTGATATCAGTTGGCGAGGTCACTAACAGGACTTCCTTGCATTTCTTAAAATCCCACTATACGGTCTTTTATGTCTATCTGGGATGGCAGATGAGACCTCTGTTAATGATCTCATCTGAAAGATTCTTGAATTTGAAGGTTTTGGCTCAATCCATGCTTCAAGATCCAGGCACATATTCTAGGCTTAAACCTTGGTGAAGTAGAGAGGGAATGTTGCATTGCTGAAGCTGCCAACTTTTAGTTGAGATGGCACAGCAGTTAGCACTGCTGCCTCACAGCTCCAAGGACGTGGGATCGATTTCTGGCTTGGGTCACTGTCTGTGTGGAGTTTGCACATTCTCCCCGTGCCTGCGTGGGTTTCCTCCGGTTTCCTCCCACAGTCCAAAGATGTGCGGGTTAGATGCATTGGCCGTGCTAAATTGCCCCTCAAGTCTCCCGGGATGCGTAGGTTAGAGGGATTAGCGGGGTAAATATGTGGGGTTACAGGGATAGGGCCGAGGTGGGATTGTTGTCCGTGCAGACTCGATGGGCCGAATGGCTTCCTTCCACACTGTAGAGTTTCTATGATTCTGGGTTTCTATGTCATCCATTAGTTGTGGTGGATATAAATGATCTGAGTTATTGGAGTTCTCCCAGTTCTCTGGTTCAATCTTCCTTCAGCAGAGTCATTACCACCACCAAAAACAGATTATTTGCTCATTCATCTCAATTAGCACACACAATTGGCTGGTGAATTTGCCTACAATCGCCCATGGAGAGAAAAGCAAAACTGTAAAATTGCATTTTGTATGGGTTAGGCTCGTTTTTAGTTTAAATGAAATGAGGCTGAAGAAAAGAACAAGGTGGAACTGGTTTCACACTTGAATCAGGGGGCCTTCAAACAAATCAAAGACCTATACAATACAGACAGACAGGATGAAGCAGATGGTTAAAACACAATGCACTGAAATTCAATGAGGGTGCTCTCAAGTTCCTGCTTAAAGAGAAATGTCTGGAGATGATTGTTTATTCCTCTTCATGGAGGACTCTGTAGGTCTCTTGCTGAAATTATGACAAAAGATTAGGTAAAATTTTCAGACCCCTTTCCCTACATCAGGGCCGAGGGTTCAATCCAAAACAAATTAAATGAAAAGCATTAATCACTATGCTGGTTGCAAAGTTATCAAGGATATTAATTGTATGTAGTTCCAACCCTTGTAGGCGAGGTGCCATAGCAAAAGCTCAAAAGAACTTGACACAGCTTGCAATGCTACATAGAAAAGGTATGAACATGGGTGGTATGAGGTGGCAAACTCAAACTGGTGCAACTCAATAATGGGGGAACCAGAAGTCAGTGCAAAATTCAGCAAGGCTGAATTTGTAAACACTGTCTGCCAGAAATGCCAAGTGAATAATCCATCTTGGCCTCCTCCCAACGTCTCCAGATTCACAGATGCCAATTTTCAACCAATTTGATTCACTCCATGTGAAATCAAGAAACAGCTAAGGATCTGGAATGTGCAAAAGCTATTGGCCCTGACAACATTCCAGCAATCGTACTGAAGACTTGTGCTCCAGAGTTGGCTATGTTCATATCCAAGCTGCTTCAGGACAGCTACAATGCTGGCATTTACCCAATAGTGTGGAAAATTCTCTAGATAAGTCCTGAACACAAGAAGCAGGACAAGCCCAATCCAAGCAATTACCATCCCATCAATCTACTTTCAGTTGTCAGTAAAGCATTGGAAGCTTTGCTGACAATGCAATCAAGCAGCACATACATAGCAGTAACCTTTTCATTGGCACTCAGTTTGGGCTCTGCCAGGGCCACTCAACTTCAGACCTCATTACAGCTTTGGACAAAAGAGCTGAATTCTAGAGGTGAAGTGAGAATAAATGCCCCTGACATCAAGTCAGCATTTGACGGAGTATGGCGTCAAGAATCCCTAGCAAAGCTGGAGTCAATGGGAATCGGGTGGGAAGTTAGACCTAGTACAAAAAGAAGATAGTTGTGGTTGTTGGAGATCAATCATCTCAGCCCCAGGACAACCCTGCAATCGCTGAAAACAGTGATAGAATTGGACAGAGTCAGCATGGATTCATGAAAGGCAAATCATGCTGGACAGATCTACTGGAATTCTTTGCGGAACTGGTAGATTTCATGATGGGGAAGCCAATGGATGCGGTTTATTTGGACTTTCAGAAGGCTCTCGACAAAGTCCCACAAAAGAGATTATCGTATGAAATTAAAATAGGAGTAATATATTGAAATGGATAGAAAAGGACTGGCAGGAAACAAAGAGTAGGAATAAAAGGGTCTTTTTCCAAATGGCTGGCATGACTAGTGCAATGCTGCAAGCATCAGTGTTAGGATCCCAGCTATTCATAACATATATTAATAATTTAGATGAGGGAACCAAATGTAATATCACCAAATTTGCAGATGACACAAAGCTGGGTGGGAGGGTGAGCTATGAGGAGGTTGCAGAGATACTTCAGTGTGATCTGGACAAGTTGAGTGGGCAAATGCATGACATATGCATTATAATTTGGATAAATGTGAGGTTATCCACTTTGGTAGCAAAAACAGGAAGGCAGATGAATAGCTATAAATTGAGAGGGGAATGCTGAAGGTAAGCATGCAGGTGCAGCAGTAGGTAAAGACGACAAATAGGATGTTGGCCTTCATAGTGAGAGGATTCGGGTACAGGAGCAGGGATAACTTGCTGAAACGGTAGAGCCTTGGTGAGGCCACATCTGGAATAGTGTATGCAGTTTTGATCTCCTTATCGGAGGAAGGATGTTCTTGCTATACTTGGAGTGCAGTGAAGGTTTACCAGACTGATTTCTGGAATGGCAGTACTGAGGTACGAGACGATATTGAGTCGATTAGGATTATATTTGCTGGAGTTCAGAAGAACGAGGGAGAATCTTGTAGAAACCTATAAAATTCTAACAAGACTAGATAGGGTAGATGCAGGAAGAATGTTTCTAATGGTGGTGGCATCCAGAACATATCCAGGTCATAATCTAAGGATATGCGGCAGACCATTTAGGATTGAAGTAAAGAGAGAGGTGAGCCTATGAAATTCGTTACCTTAGAAAACAATTGAGGCCAAAACATGCTATGTTTTCAAGAAAGAGTTAGATATAGCTCTTGGGGCAAAGCGGATAAAAAGATAAGGGAGGAAGGCTGGATCAGGTTATTGTGTTGGGTGATCAGCCATGATCATAATGAATGGTGGAGCAAGCTCAAAGAGCTGAATGGCCTACTCTTGCTCCTATTTTTCCATGAGTTCCTCAGAAGAGCATCCTAAGCCTAGTCTTCAGTTGTTTCATCAATGACCTTCCCTCCATCATAAGGTCAGAAGTTCGCTGATGATTCTACAGCTTTTAGCACGACTTGCAACTCCTCAGATACTTAAGAAGCCAATCCACGTGTTTCCCAACCAGAAACCATGGATGAACAGGGATATCCACTGCTTGCTGAAGTCTAGGTCTGAGGCGTTCAAGTCAGGCGACGTTGACCTATACAAGAAATCTAGATACGATCTAAGGAGATCCAAAGATGACAAAAAGACAATACCGGACCAAGCCAGACTCCCAGGCTAGCCACATGGACCACCGCCTACTATGGCAAGGTCTGCAAGACATAACAGGCTACAAGATGAAGGCATGCAAAATCACGGGCTCCAACGCACCCATCCCTGATGAGTTCAAAGCATTCTACGCCCGTTTGAGCAAGAGGTCAGCGACAGCACGTCCTCCACCTTGGAAGCCTCGGGTGAACCTGTATGAGGTCACCATTGCCAATGTCAGAGCAGCCTTCTTTAAGGTCAACCCTCGGAAAGCGATTGGCCTGAATGGGGTACCTGGATGAGCACTCAGATCCTGCGCGTATCAGCTGGCTGGGGCATTCGCAGACATCTTCAACATCTATTTACAACAATCTGAGGTCCCTATCTGCTTCAAGACGACTATCATCCCAGTACCAAAGAAAAGCCAAGCAGCATGCCTTAATGACTATCGTCTGGTGGCTCTGACATCCACCATTATGAAGTGCTTTGAAAGGTTAGTCATGGCACAAATCAATTCCAGCCTCCCGGACTGCCTGCATCCACTACAGTTTGCCTACCACCAAAATAGGTCCACAGCAGACGCCATCTCCCTGGCCCTGCACTCAACCCTGGAACACCTAGATAACAAGGACACCTATGTCAGACTCCTATTTGTTGACTACAGCTCAGCCTTCAACACCATTATTCCTACGAAATTCATTTCCAAACTCTGTGGCCTGGGCTTCAGCTCCTCCTTCTGCGACTGGATCCTGAACTTCCTAATCCACAGACCACATTCAGTAAGGATAGGCAACAACACCTCCTCCATGATCATCCTCAACACTGATGCCGCACAAGGCTGTGTTCTCAACGCCTTAATATACTCCTTATACACCTATGATTGCGTGGCCAAATTCCCCTGCAACTTGATTTTCAGGTTTGCTGACGACACCACCGTAGTGGGTCGAATCTCAAACAATGATGAGACAGAGTACAGGAATGAGACAGAGAATCTGGTGAACTGGTGCGGCAACAATAATCTCTACCTCAATGTCAACAAAACAAAATAAATTGTCATCAACTTCAGGAAGCGTAGTGGAGAACCTGCCCGTCTACATCTACATGGACGAAGTAGAAATGGTCGAAAGCTTCAAGCTTTTAGGTGTCCAGATCACCAACAACCTGTCCTAGTACCCCCATGCTGACACTATAGTTAAGAAAGCCCATCAACGCCTCTACTTTCTCAAAAGACTAAAGAAATTTGGATGAGGAAGTGGAGGGATGGGTTGGTAAGTTTGCTGACGACACCAAGGTAGGTGGTGTTGTGGATAGTTTGGAGGGATGTCAGAAGTTGCAGCGAGACATAGATAGAATGCAAGACTGGGCGGAGAAGTGGCAGATGGACTTCAACCTGGATAAGTGTGTAGTGATCCATTTTGGCAGATCCAATGGGATGGAGCAGCAGTATAAAATGAAGGGTACCATTCTTAGCAGTGTAGAGGATCAGAAGGACCTTGGGGTCCGGGTCCATAGGACTCTTAAATCGGCCTCGCAGGTGGAGGATGCGGTCAAGAAGGCGTATGGCGTACTAGCCTTCATTAATCGAGGGATTGAGTTTAGGAGTCGGGAGATAATGCTGCAGCTTTATAGGACCCTGGTTAGACCCCACTTGGAGTACTGCGTGCAGTTCTGGTCACCTCATTACAGGAAAGATGTTGAAGCCATTGAAAGGGTGCAGAGGAGATTTACAAGGATGTTGCCTGGATTGGGGGGCATGCCTTATGAGGATAGGTTGAGGGAGCTTGGTCTCTTCTCCCTGGAGAGACGAAGGATGAGAGGTGACCTGATAGAGGTTTACAAGATGTTGAGGGGTCTGGATAGGGTGGACTCTCAGAGGCTATTTCCAAGGGCTGAAATGGTTGCTACGAGAGGACACAGGTTTAAGGTGCTGGGGGGTAGGTACAGGGGGGATGTCAGGGGTAAGTTTTTCACTCAGAGGGTGGTGGGTGAGTGGAATCGGCTGACGTCGGTGGTGGTGGAGGCAAACTCGTTGGGGTCTTTTAAGAGACTTCTGGATGAGTACATGGGATTTAATGGGATTGAGGGCTATAGATAGGCCTAGAGGTGGGGATGTGATCGGCGCAACTTGTGGGCCGAAGGGCCTGTTTGTGCTGTGGCTTTCTATGTTCTATGTTCTATGTTCTATGTCAGCTACGACTCTCACCAACTTGTACATTCTTTCTGGTTGTATCACAGCTTGGTATGGTTCCTGCTCTGCCCAAGACTGCAAGAAACTACAAAACGTCGTGAATGTAGCCCAATCCATCTCGCAAACCAGCTTCCCATCCATTGACTCTGTCTACACTTCCCACTGCTGCGGCAAAGCAGCCAGCATAATTAGGACCCCACGCACACCGGACATTCTACCTTCCACCTTCTCCTGTCGGGAAAAAGATACAAAAGTCTGAGGTCACGTACCAACTGACTCAAGAACAGCTTCTTCCCTGCTGCCATCAGACCTTTGAATGGACCTGCCTCGCATTAAGTTGATCTTTCTCTACATCTTTCTCTCCCCTAGCTATGACTGTAACACTACATTCTGTACTCTCGTGTTTCCTTTTCTATGAACGGTATGCTTTGTCTGTATAGCGCGCAAGAAACAGTACTTTTCACTGTATACTAATACATGTGACAATAATAAATCAAATCAAATTAAGTGTCAGTGACCAATGACCACATTCAGGCTTGGGTTGATGAGTGGCAAGTAATAGCCAAGCCACACTCGTGCCAGGCAATGCCCATCTGCAATGAGACAGATTCTAGTTATTTCTCCTTGACATTCCATGACACCAGCATTGCCGAATCCCCCATCTTCAACATGCGTGAGGTTGCCATTGACCAGAATCGGAACTGTTTAAATTCTGTGGCTCCAAGAACATGTCAAAGGCTAGGAATTCTCTGGAGAGTAACTCACCTCCTCACACCCAAAGCCTGTCCACCATCTACAAGCCACAAATCAGGAGTTTGCTGGATACTCTCCGCTGGCTTGGGTGGTTGCAGTTCCAACAATACTCAAGTTCAACACTATCCAGGACAAGGAAGACAACTTGATCACCCCTCCAGCACCTTTAAATATTCACTCCCTCCACCACTGGTGGACAGTGATAGCACTGTGTACCAAACATAAGATTCACTGTGACAATTTGCCACATTCCTATCAATAGTACCTTCCAAAATGAATAGACTATACCATCTAGGAGGACACATCCAGCATCAAGCCCATCAAGCCACACAGCAAGCTGATTTGGACCATCACCACCATTCCTTCACTGCCACTGGGTCAAAAAACTCAGAACACCCTTCCTAACAGCACTGTAGATGTATCTACACTTAATGGACTGCAGCAGTTAAAGAAGATGACGGCTCACTACCACCTTCTCAGGGGCAATTTGGTATCGGCAATAAATGTTGGCCTTGTCAGTGACAGTCACACCCCA
The DNA here is from genome assembly GCF_964213995.1 of Mustelus asterias. Classification (NCBI taxonomy): domain Eukaryota; kingdom Metazoa; phylum Chordata; class Chondrichthyes; order Carcharhiniformes; family Triakidae; genus Mustelus; species Mustelus asterias. The sequence continues at coordinate 82,183,836 of NC_135801.1, read as the reverse complement.
TGAAAAAACAAAAAATGATTCTCCAATTTTGGCTTCTTATGTACCCCTGATTTTAACTGCTCCACCATTGGAGACCCTAAGTTCTGGTATTGTCTACCTAAACTCCTCTCTATTTCTCTTTCCTTCTTTAGGGCACACCTTAAAAACTACCCTTTCGACCAAGTGTTTGGTCATCTATCCTAATGTCTGAGAGATTTGGCTATGGATTGTTCTTTGACCATGTTCTTGTGAAATGGATGGGCCTTTTACCACATTAAATGTGTTACATAAATTTAAGTTGTTATTTCTGTTCTTGCATGGAATTTAGATCTTTATAATTACAGAAATGTTAAACTCCTGACGCTTTTTATTTGATCACATACACTGACCATTTAAAACATGAAGCAGAGAATGTTGGGGGGGATAAATGGTGAATTCAATGTTAATAAACAAACCTGTTGATTAGCTCATGTTTAGAAGAATTTTGTGGAGAAAAGTAAACATTTTGGATGTTTTCTTCCTGGCTGCATGGTCTTTCATACTGGTTGCCGGAGAAAGATATTGAACCTCCGAATATTTGGCAAACGGCGATTGCTTTGTTGTGACTCGCATCATCTTTCAACCTGGAATGCTTATCAACATCACCACAATCTGAGCTGTCACTATAGCTATCCCTTCTAGAAGGAGACTTCAATCTTGGATTTTGAAATTCATTTTCAACTTCCACATCATCTTCATCCGCAGTGCTGTTATTCATCTTTCCAGGTATCAGCGAGCTGTCCAAGCACTGTTGTTGTGATTTAGATCCATATTTATTTTTGGTCTGGGAATCATCTACACTCTGTAAGAAGCACAGACTGCCCTTTAGTCAAGTACATGGATAGACTTTTAAAATCATTTTCTCAACTTTTGCACAATCTGAAGCTTTGTCTTTAAGGGATTGCATTCTCTTGATAATTTTTACCATCAACATGATTATATTTAAGGCACATCTACTGCAGAAAATTATTTTCTTAAAATTTCAAATGCTTCATGAATACAATTGTAGAGAAAGCCACTTAACTACAAGCATTAGATCTTTTCAGACTGCTTATGAGGCAAAAGCAAAATAATGTGGATGCTCGAAATCGGAAATATAAATTTAAAAAATGCTGGAATTATTCAGCAGGTCAGGCAACATCTGTGGAGAGACACAGAGTAAATGGCCCAAATCTTCTGGCCTCTGGAGCTGAGACGAACAATGGAAGATGCTGTCAGCCCCCTGCAGGACTTGCATAGAAATTGGCCAGGAAGTCTAAACTTCTGATGGGCAACTCCCCTGCTGCCTGGGAACTTGCAAGCAAGTCTTTTACTTTAAGCTAGAGTTGAAGGCTTGGGCAGATCCAGAAAACTTACCTTGATAGTTACCAGGGAATGTTAGAGTTTAATACCTGGGCAATGACACCCAAATCACCTCCGTGACTACCCAGCTAAGAACCCTGAGCAGACCCTATGGTACCCCCAACCAGATGATACTAACCTACCCACCCCTGATGTGAACCCAATTACAATATGACAACCTCCCACCTATCCTCCCCCAATCTGACTCAACCACCTACCCTACCTGACTACCCTGCAACCCAAACTAAGAACCCCCTCACTGGACTCGACTATTGCTCCTGATCTGAAATGATCAGCCCCGCCCCAACTGCCTCCTGATCTAACCACCCTCCGACCTGAATGAACTAATGCTCTCACTCCTCTTCTCCCACCCTGCTTCACGTACCCATTCAGGTACTCAACTACCCACTCATCTCCTACCCGTCATTCACTAACATTCATTAAAGCACTGAACTTTACAGAATACAGCTGCCAGTGCTGTTAAATGGGGTTCGTCCTCTGTTCCCCTGACTCTACTCTGGCCCGATACAGTTCTGCAGTGGATGCTGCGCTACACATTTCAGGGACTGGACGATCTCAGAAGAAATGTGCGGTAGTGTCAGGTTGGGAAAATTTTCACACCCAGTGACAACATACACAGCTTTGCCCTTGCTCGGAAGATTCAGGCCAATATTTCAGATTGAATTAATCTTTCATCAGATCACATTAGGCCTCATATAATATGGATAAAAGCAAATTACTGCGGATGCTGGAATCTGAAACCAAAGGAGAAAATGCTGGACAATCTCAGCAGGTCTGGCAGCATCTGTAAGGAGAGAAAAGCTTGAGCTTTGACAAAGGGTCAACTGGACTCGAAACGTCAGCTCTTTTCTCTCCTTACAGATGCTGGCAGACCTGCTGAGATTTTTCAGCATTTTCTCTCTTGGTTTCACCTTTGACCCCAGTTTACTCACAGCTCAAGTTACCAGGCAGTAAAACGGAGACGGAAGTTGCCTGAAGAAGATACATGCCTTTTACAGCACTCCTTGTGGACCAAGAGGAGCAGAATTGACCCCTCCAGATGTTTAAGGCAAACCTTTGGCCTCCCCCTCTGTCAATTGTCGCTTCTCTCTTTCTACTGCCATGGTCACCGAGCTCCCTCCTCCAGCCCCAATTGGTGGTTGCCAATTACCATTTTCTTTCCCTTTCTCCCCACCCCCATCAGCCCCAATCCCTCATGCTCTCTCCCTCCCAATCGCTGCTCCTCTCTTCCCTACCAAGATCAAATTGCTCACTCCCTCCCTCAACTACTAGGGACTTTCCCTATGAGGATTCTTGGCTGCGACCTCCAACCCAGCAGCATGGCCATTGTTGGATGAGAAATTGAACAGTAAAAGAATAATTACCCTTAAATCTGATGACACCCTCAGTCTTGCTGGATTTTGTCCATGCTACTGCACACTCATCCTAATTCCCTGTAACCATCAGGGCCTAGGAACCCATACATTCAAAGAAAAAATGTCTACCATTCATGAAGAAAACTGATTGCATGCCAAAGCTTAATACAGAAACATTGCTGGCTGCTGCTGGTTTGTCTGGAACTCCAATTTCTCCTCAGAAATTTGCATTGAAAAAAATATTGCAGTTGCTGCATGTTGGAAATTTTAATACTCAGCAAGCCTGGTAGGAGCAGCACAGTGACACAGGAGTTAGTGCTGCTGCCTCACAGCGCCAGGGATCCGGGTTCAATTCCCGGCTTGGGTCACTGTCCATGCAGAGTCTGCACCTTCACCCGTGTCTGCGAGGGTTTCCTCCGGGTGCTCCGATTTCCTCCCACAGTCTGAAAGACGTGCTGGTTAGGTGCACTGACCTGAACAGGCGCCGGAGTGTGGCGACTAGGGGAATTTCACAGTAACTTCGTTGCAGTGTTAATGTAAGCCTTATTTGTGACTAATAAATAAACTTTAAAGCATCTCTGGAGAGAGAAACTAGAATTCACACTTTGGGTTAATGGCCTTACATTGGAACTGGGAAAAGTTAAGGATTTGGTGGGATTTAAGGAAGTGAAAGGGGAAAAGATCAGAAAAAGAACAAACAGGAAACCCTGTGATAGGGTGAAAGGCAGGAGAGATTAAATATTAAAGGGGTTGGGTGGTGCAAGATCAAAGGGAGTGATAATGAGATGAGTACGGAAACAAAGGATACATGTCTAAAGGAGGTGTGAATTGCAGAATGAAGAACAGACATTGTACAAAAGCAAAAAATGGAGTAAAACTAAAGCAAAATCAAACCAGTGAAGAAAAAGGAAACAAAATGAGGGCGAGGTAATGGATTGAAATTGTTGAATGCAATATTGAGACTAGGAGGTTGTAAAACACCTAATCAAAAGATGATGTGCTGTTCCTTAAGCTCCATTGGAACAGTGGTTGAGGAAGTTGCACCTTATGTGTTTACATGGAAAGATGCTGTGGGAATGGGAGGGGATTGTTGGGGGTAATTGAGAAGTGGATCAGGGTGTTGGATAGGGAATGGTCGCTGTGGAATGCTGCAAGGGAAGGGGTAGGTAGATGCATTTGCTGGTGACATTAAGTTGGATAAGATGGGATGAAGAATGATCCATTGCATAAGGAAGCTGGTGGGTGGAAGGTGAGGACAAGAGAAACTCTATTGTGGTTCAGGGAGGTGGGCAGGGTGGGAGAAGAGGAGTGAGAGCATTAGTATAGGAAATGGGACAGTCAGGGCTGAGCACTCTGCCAAACATTCTGGGGGGAAAGCTTTTTTGAGAGAATAGGAAGACCTATCAGAAGCTCCAGAATGGAAGGTTGCATCATCATTGATGGAAGCAAGAGAAACTGGAGAATAAAATGAAGCCCTTACAGGAATCAGAGTGTCAGGGGTCTAGTGGAGGTAGCTATGGGAGTCATTGAGTCGATAGTGCATATTAATTGAAGTCCCATTCCCAGAGATACAGAAAAGTTGAGGAAGGGAAGTTGCATTCAAGTTGGACTGACTGCATTGGGTATTGTTTCAGCCTATTCCTACTTCTCATGCCCTCCTGTTGTCTTTTCCCCATTTTTCTTCCTTTCTAACTGACATTTTTCATTACTTTGCTAATTTCTAACCTTTGACAAAAAAAGGAAAAAAAATACATATTCTATTTTAATTGAACATTACGTGGAACTGCTGAGGCGAGCACTGTCACGCCAAATGCCTAGGCAAGCAAAACAGTTCATTAAAATGGAATCCTATCTCAAGCACAACCTGAATATCATTGTTTCAACAAATTGCATGTTAGAGCAATGAAAAGCTGGTGTTCAGCAGTGAAGCACAATGTCCACAAAGCAAATACAATTCCATGTTTAGCACAGGGCTTCCAAATAAAACTTAGCAAGACTATTATTCCTCATTAAACGGAATGTAATTCCTTTGGAATTGCCATATAAATGAAGCACAAACCATTTGTGAACTGTAAAGCCTTTTGAAGTGCTCTGTGGTTAGCAATGATTCAGTGCTACAAAGGAACTATGAAGCATGCAGAAACATGTGCTGGACTTTCTAAATTGTGTTTTTATCATTAGACTGAAAAGATTTGAATGGTATACCCTTTTTAAAAGATAGTTTAAAGTAATAAATGCTAATGGGCCCGATAGCAAAATTATTTTTTCCAGGCACAAGCATAGTTGTGAAATCAATATACTGTTTGTTGTCTAGATTTTATACTGATCTCCAAAAGGAATCAAAGTCTAATAAGCTACTTAATTTTAGCAAAAATCATATTTTCTTTTGGAATTTACCAAAGTATTAGATGGATAATGCTATAACATTGCTCTCCCTTTCCTCCAAATATCCCTCTCAATAGCAGAGGGATTAAAACTATTAAATAAGCATGCAAGCATGACCCCAACCTTCTAGTCATTTGCCATTACAACTTAAAATCTTGTTTTCACACCCACATGTCCATTCTTGGCCTGCTGCAATGCCCAGTGATGCCCAACACAAACTGAAAGAACAACACCTCATCTTATGATTCGGCACATTACAACCTCCTGGAATCAACACTGAGTTCAACAACTTTAGACTGTGACCTTTCCACTCCAGCTTGATCCCCGCCTTTTGTAGTTATGTTGTTTGTTGGGTCAGTTCCCTTGGTCTGACTCAACATAACACCACCTATCCTCCACATGGCCACATGTCCCTTGTTCAGTTTTGCTCCCATTAACACATTCGGCCATCTTATCTTTTGCCAGATATCATCCCTTAATGGCACCATTAACACTTCCCTTTGCCTTATGTCCATGACATCTTTGCCAATCTCTCCTCTGCCCTGGTCTATGCCTATCCTTCTATTCTGCCTCCATCCACCTCTCCTGCTATATAATTTCTTACATTTCTACCTTTCTTCAGTTCTGTAGAAGGGTCATTTGGACTCAAAAAACTCTGTTTTTCTCCTCAGATGCTGCCAGACAGAGTTTATCCAGCATTTTCTGTTTTATTTCAGTTTTTTTTCCAGCATCCACAGTATTTTGCTTTTACCCCAACATGAAAGTTGAGACATATTTATAAGGTCCAAATATTTAAAGCTTACACAGGAATGCAATATTGAGCCACTGCTTGCCATGGTCGCAGTCCCCGTTTAAATGGCTCAGATTGAGGAATCATTGGGGAAATCGAGGTTTGACGGAGATTGGGAGTTAGGGTCAGTTCCTTCAATGGGGGGGGGTTGAGGGGAAATGTGTGTGGAGGAACACCTCCTGCTTCTCCTCCTCCTCTGAGCTCCACATTCAGCAAAGATGCTTCCCTTTTTGGTTGTGCAGGTGATCCCTAAACCAGGACTCTTGAGCATTAGCGCAAGATTTCTCAGGGCCAACCAATTTTGGTGAGGGGAGTTTAAAAAGGCTCGTTTTCTTATAGGCATATGCAGAAGGATGCATATGTCTATAAGAGAACCAGAAAATAATTAATTTAATGTAGGCACGCTCATATAGAAAATCTTCCCAAGGTGCATCATTGAAACTTAATCAGTCAAAAACGGATGTTGAGCTGAAGGAGATATTAGGAAGTTTGGTTTAAAATTTATGCTTTAAGGCGGGCCTTAAAGGAGGCAAGTCACAGAGGTTTAGGAAGGGAACTCCAGAGTTGGGACCTAGACAGCCGAAGGCACAGCCACAAATGGTGAGACAAAGGCTGGGGGTGTACAAGAAGTGGAGATGCCGACGTTGGACTGGGGTAAACACAGTAAGAATTTTAACAACACCAGGTTAAAGTCCAACAGGTTTATTTGGTAGCAAATGCGGATGTTGGGTTTATGTCACACTATCAGTAACCCCCACAGCTTGCCTCCTGGACTTGCAGAATCTCACTGGCTGTCCTGTCTGGAGACAATAAACATCTTTTTAACCTGTGCTTAATGCTCCCTCCACTCACATTGTCTGTATCTTTAAGACCTGGTTGGCTGTAGAGATTCACATTCTAATCAGTATTCTGTTACTTGATTTTGTGTCTCTGTGCCCTGTTTGAGAGCAGATTTCCACTCCATCTGACGAAGGAGCAGCGCTCCGAAAGCTAATGGCATTTGCTACCAAATAAACCTGTTGGACTTTAACCTGGTGTTAAAACTCTTACTGGGTGTAAAAGTCAGAGACAAAGGAACACCAAGTTTTTAGGGCATTGTGGGGTGGGAGTCAGGGTTGTAGAGTTTGGAGTTAAATTATAAGAAGAAGAGAAGCCAAAAAGCAATTTAATTTTGAACTTGAAATGCTTAGGGACCAGGAAGCAATGAAAATCAGTGAGGACAGGAGTGGTAGGTGAGCAGGACTGGATACTGGATAGGATCTGGGCAGTAGAGTTCTGGATGATCAGTTCTCCAATTGACAATCATGAAGCTCTAACAGTGGAACTCACCAAAGGGGAATCAATATCTGGTGACACACCAGATTCAGGTCTGCAAAGTAATAGAGTGACCTCTTGAGATGTCCGTCTGAGAACAGATACTATTTCCTGCAGAAAGAGGAAAACATTAAAGTCAATAGGACCAAATGTGTGGTCATCAAGTTGAGAAATGTTAATGTTCCGTTATCCTGCATAATAACACAACTTAGCTTCAAGAGCACCTTGAACAGGTTGTATTTTACTGGGCATAAGATCAATTTCTTAAAGATCTCTTGCAGCAACTAACTGGCAGAGACTTTCATCCCGATGGAAAAGGATAGTATCGTAAACCCTCGAGCTTAAACCTTTAAACTAGACCCTGTTTTAAACTGCCCCAGCTTCACATGATTTCTTCTTGCCCTCTCGCAGTTATTCCAGAGATTAGGAACTTACTGGAGCTCACCACATAAAATGACACAATGCCTATGCTACTAATAATCTTGGATCAGACACACAAGTTCAAACACAACATGCACGTTCAGTCCTCAATATAAGCATTTATACATTCCAGAACTCTGAAGATATAGAAGTTATGGGCCTGTTCTAACTTAGAAGAAGTTAGATGCATTTCTAATCATCTGAACCCAGTCATTATATTGCAGTCATTCATTTTCTCCCATGAATCATATTTTCTTTTAAAAGAACAGAGAATGACATTACCACAGCTCGACTAAAGTACTCAACTAAAAACTGACCAAATGAGACAAGGAGGCTGGGCGAGCATATTTTATAACTTGTTTCATCTTAGAGACTTACATTTCCTATTTAGATTACCAATCATATTTGAAGGGAATTTTTTTTAAAGAAGCTACTTTTGCTATCTTTGAACTGGGACACTGTTAAAATAGAAGTTCTACTTGCAGCAGAAGATAGAATACATTAGTGACACAATTTATGTTTGCACAGCATATTTAACAGGAGGGATGTGTAATGGTGTTTTACAGATGGGCATAAGAAATTGAACTGGATGCTAAACCAGGAATAGCAGTGATAGAAAGCTTGATGAAAATATGGGTTTTGAAAGGATAACTGAAATATAAGAAAAAAGGTATAGAGTTCCTGGAAGGGAACTCTAGAAAGATGATTCAAGGCAATGGGAATAAGGAGTGTTTGGAAAGGCTCATTACACTGGAGGTGCTTCCAGACATAAGATAGAGCAACATCATGAGGTGATTTACAAGATTTTTTAATTCAACCTAATGAGGGATGAGGAGATCATGTATATTTGTGGGAATTTGGATGGCAGATGAATAGGAGTTACTGTAGGACATAATATGAGCTTGAGTTTCAGACACTTTGGAGTTTAAACATGGAAGGTACTAGTATAGTTGTCTGGAAGGGAAAAAGACATGAAAGATTTCAGTGATGGAAGGCTTGACATCAGGTAAAATATCTGGCAGCACGGAAGCAGTTGAATGATAAATAGAAATGGTGGTGAGGGCTGGGTGCAATTAGCATACATGTGGAAGCTGACCCTGTGTGATCTTTAACCTTTAGAATAATTTTGAATTAGGAGTTGCTATTGACGAAGGATGGTGATTTTGCTGGTTTTGGCCACATCAGAACTAAAGATTGGTGACTGTGCAAAGGGACCTGGGGGTCCTTGTGCATGAGACGCAAAAGCCCAGTCTGCAGGTACAACAGGTGATCAAGAAGGCAAATGGGATGTTGGCCTATATTGCGAGGGGGATAGAATATAAAAGCAGGGATGTCTTGATGCACCTGTACAGGGCATTGGTGAGGCCGCAGCTGGAATACTGTGTGCAGTATTGGTCCCCTTATATGAGGAAGGATATATTGGCATTGGAGGGAGTGCAGAGAAGGTTCACCAGGTTGATACCGGAGATGAGGGGTTTGGATTATGAGGAGAGGCTGAGGAGATTGGGTTTGTACTCGTTGGAGTTTAGAAGGATGAGGGGGGATCTTATGGAGACTTATAAGATAATGCGGGGGCTGGATAGGGTGGAGGCGGAGAGATTCTTTCCACTTAGTAAGGAAGTTAAAACTAGAGGACACAGCCTCAAAATAAAGGGGGGTCGGTTTAAGACAGAGTTGAGGAGGAACTTCTTCTCCCAGAGGGTGGTGAATCTCTGGAATTCTCTGCCCACTGAGGTGGTGGAGGCTACCTCGCTGAATATGTTTAAAGCGCGGATGGATGGATTCCTGAGCGGTAAGGGAATTAAGGGTTATGGGGATCAGGCGGGTAAGTGGTACTGATCCACGTCAGATCAGCCATGATCTTATTGAATGGCGGGGCAGGCTCGAGGGGCTCGATGGCCTACTCCTGCTCCTATTTCTTATGTTCTTATGACTGGCCACTTCTGTGCCTCTGACATCAGGAAGTGTAGTTGGGGCTGGAGCAGAGGACTGATGAGGGCTGGGAAAGTGTCTAATAGAAAATTGAAATGATTTTCCACGACGATGTGTTGAGCTTCAATGAAACAGCGTAGGGGATCAAGGCAGAGGGGGTAAGAGTGGAAGTGGGACACAGAATTAAAAAATAAAATAACTAGAAGCTCAGGAATACATTCACAGGCTGAATAGAGGTGTTCAATAAAGTGGTTCCCCAATGTGTAGCTGTTCTCTGCAGTGTATATCAAGAATTGAATTCCCATGGTGAAAAAGAGGTAGTTAGGGTCAGGAAATACAAGCTACTAATGTAGTGACAGTGTCAGAAGAGTATTGAATGTAGATTGGAAAAGACTGGACAAGGGGCGGCAGAGGCGAGAAGAAATAAGTTCAATGTGGCAAGAAAAACTGAAAACATGGGTTTATCAGGAAGTTCTATTTGCAGGTTTTGGGAAGGAAGTAGAAGCAGGTTGCGAGGGGTTGGTGGTGTCTATGAACTTGAAAGTCATGGGGTGGGATGGGAAAGTTTCCAGAGGAGATAAACTCAGCTGAAACTAATAAAAAAAAGTTCCTCTGATTTAGGTTTTAGCTTTGCTGAACGCAACGACATTGATCCTGAATGCTGCAGAAATGTGGTCTGGGAAACATCGTCTGACATTCAGGTTACAGCCCATGGGGAGGTAGGTGGCGGCGTCAGAGAGTTGGGCCAGAATTTTACATTGAATGGGCGAATGCATGCCCAACCTGGAAGCATGTAAAATCATGGAAGAAATCAGGCGCACATCACCCCCGTTATCACACACCCATGCAATATTTTGGTCGATGGGCATGCGTGAGATTCAGAAGCACGCACATCGAAAATCAAGCTGGCTATTTAGCCCATTAAGGGGTTAATTCAACGCAATTTACACGGCCTGTCTGCCTTTATGATTAGTGGGTGGGGCGACTGGCCAGGCAGCCTTTACATTTTCATTGTAGCTGCAACCTTGATCCAGGGCAGGATGAAAATCAGGGCTCAAATAAAATTAACAAATGTGTCTGGGGACTGGGGTCTGTGTATGATTGTGCTGCTCAGACACTGGTGACATAGTTTTGACATAGATATTTATTTTCACAGGTCAGCAGCACCCTGAGACAGCTCCTCAGTGGCTGTTCCCGTGAGGGAGTACATTAGAAACATTAGCCTGCAACCTCCCTTTTCTTTGGCGCCCACCCTCTTCCTGCCCTCCCCGGCGGTACTCAGCCTTTCACAGAGCACACCTCACACTGGATGGATGTTGATCGGCCAGCCAGCGTGCAATTGTAATCTGGGGTCCACCGCGTCCAGGCCCATCGAGTGCGCAAACCCAAAGGGTAACAAATTCAGGCCCTGGAATTCAGCCTCAGTAAAGTTCAATGAACAACAACAGTGCCACCTTTGTCAGCAGGCTTAATGACAAACTTTTGTCACACTTTTACTGCAATACCATGTAAAAGTGATGAATTCTACTAACTACATATCATAAACATACACCCTGCTTTAAATACAAATGACACCAGCATGATAATGCTTTCAATTATAAAATTAAATTGTCAAGTTTTGCTTCTGTTCACACGTCTTTCACTGATTTTTGTATCCAGGTGAATTCCACATCATCAGTTTATAAATTAGGTACTTCCACTTCCCTATTGAAAACACACCCGAACAGCATTAAATTATTTACATTATTCAAAAGTCAATCTGTTTATATAATATCTGACCGAAATTATTTCCAGTTTTAACATACCTGCTTTGACAGCCCTTTCAAAGGAACGTCATTCACTTGCAGTATGATATCCCCAACATTAATCTTCCCACATTCTGCTGCTGGTTGCCCAGGAAACAGTTTCTTTATTTTTACTACATTTTCGCAGCATTCAGGATCCAAGTCACTGCCTTCAGCAAAACTGAAACCCAGTCCAGAGGAGTTTTTTATTAACTTCACCTTAAATATGTTACCTGCAAAAGATGGATGAAAAGTAATTTTTTATTTAAAATGGATTTGAAAAATTAGTTCACAGGGTAAATCCGCATTCTAAAAGGGCTGAACTATATTCACAGAATTAAAGAACAATAGAGCACAGGAGGTCATTCTGCCATCGAGTCTGCACAGGCTCTTTTGAAGAGCAATTCAGCTAGTTCAATTCCTCTATTATTTCCCCACATCATTGCAATTGTTTCACTTCAGGTATTTATCCAAGTTCCTTTAGAAGGCTACATTTGCACCTGCATCTTCAACCCAATTATTCCAAATTCTAAACAACCAATGTGTAAAATTTCCCCTTCATGTTGCATCTACTGCTTTTGCCAATCACCATACATCTGTAAGCTCTGATGATCTACCCTTCACAGTAAGAAGTCTCACAACACCAGGTTAAAGTCCAACAGGTCTATTTGGTAGCAAATACCATAAGCTTTCGGAGCACTGCTCCTTCGTCAGATGGAGTGGAAATGTGGATCTACCCTTCAGCCATGGGAAACAGATCCCCCTCATATATTTTACATCTTTCATGATTTCACACACCTCTGTCAAATCTCCTTTGCTCTAAATGTAATGAATGCCTCAGCGTCGAGAAACATTTAAATAAATGTTTTCTGTACCCCCTCTGAATCCTTCATATCCTTCCTAAAGTGTAGTGTTGAGAATTGCAAACAACACTCCACCGAGCTGGTGTTTTATTTCAGAGTTTAGTGAAATTTCCTGGCTTTTGCACTCTACACCTCTAGTTATAAAACCCAGGATTACAAATGTTTTCATGAGCTGCTTTGATTAGCCTGCCCTGCCACCTTCCATTGTGCACAGTCTCTGGTCTATCTGTTCTTGCACTTACTTTAAAATGGCACCATTTAACTTGAATTGTGTCTCCTTGTTCTTCCTTCCACAATGCATCACCTTACATATTTGTGCGTTGAATTTCAGCTCCCATTTGTCCAAACATTCCACCATCTTCCTCACTGTTTATCACATTTTCAAATTACATGCCAAATGGAAATTTTGAAATTGTGTCCTGAACTCCCATGTCCAACTCATTAGTGTGTTTGGATACCAGATCAGAAACCCCAAGATATATTTTGAAGTCAGACTAGACCCCAACTATTTTGGCATTAATGTGAGGACAGGGTGTTTCACTCCAGGCATAATTCTACTGACAATCCAAGGTCCTTTTATCAAAAGAAAATTTAACACCACAATTTAATCATAATTAAATTGAATTATCTTAGAATTAGCTTAACTTTTAACAATTGAACAATATATAAACATGACAAGATACAATTCTTAAGCACGTGACTCCATCCCTGTCAATCAACCTAATCAAAACTCTACTCTAAAACCCCAGGGGGAATTAAATAAACGAAAGATCCATTAACTCTACCAAGTAACAGTCCTTAGCTAAAACCAATTATCAACCTGCATTCTTACCAGACAAATCACCTCTTGGAACAAACACTGCCTCTTAAAGCAACCCCACCTTAAACACAAAATATAGCAAAAAGCACAGCATCATCACAATTGTACATCACAGACTGCAAAAGTCCTGGTACTAAACCCAGAGGAACACCACACTTGTCCAAAAGGCAGTCATTCACCACTTCTCAATGGCAATTAAGGACGGGGCAATAAATGTCAGCCTAGCTCGTGATGCCAACATAGCTCTTTACTTGCACTGTTTTATATCCCTGCTGTTACTATCCTTTTATTCCATGAACTTCAATTTTATTAACAAGACAATTTCATCAACACATCAACAACTTCATCATCAATGTGGTACTTTAATGAATGTCCTTTCAAAGTCCATATATGCAATACAAACATTATGGCATCTCCATTTGGAGATGTTCTCCCGGGGGAGCACAGGGTCTCTCATCAAGTTCATTAAACATGATTTGCCTTTTAACAAATCCATGCTGGCTCTACTTAATTATTCCACATTTGTCCAAGATACTGTTATCATTTCTCAAAGCTTTTACAGCACCGAGGTTAAACTGGCTAGCCTGTAGTTGATGGATTTATCCTTACATCTTGAGACTGGGTGGGAAGCAGTCCTCAAGTGGCCATTATTTGGGGCAAGGGCAGGCTTCCCGTCTGAGTCTCTGCCCGGCCCAGCGTAAAATCATTACGAGGTCAGGACGGGAATATGAAAGAAATCTCGTTCCTGCCCTGCAATTTCACACTGCCTCTGCCCAAAATACCACAATATGGGGAGATTAGAGAGTAATTTCTGGCCTACAACTTAGGTACAATCTTCTTCCTCTGTAAAGACAGATGTGAAGTGCACATTTAATACTCAGCCATGCCCCCTGCCTCCATGCACAAACCCTCTTTTTATTTTCTAATAATCCCACCCCTCTTTTACTGTCCTTTTATGATTTCTGTACATATTCTAGCAGAGGATGATTCTAGGAGAAGTCAACTCAGTCACCTCGACTGTACTGTGGGTAGAGGAAGAACCCCTCCAGTGACAAGCAGGAGGCGGCAGAGGAGGATTCTGGGAGAAGCCGACTCCCTCCTCCTCTAACCAAAAACAAAAGGCACTGTGAGGGGGACAAGCAAATTAAAAGTAAGGTCAGATTCTTATTCTTACATCTTTCTTAAGTGTACAAGAGCAGAAATGGCAGTTAGGGCAGTGATATGCTCCTCCTGCCAGATGTGGGAGATCAGGGAGCTTTCTAGTGTCCCTGGTGACTATGTCTGTGGGAAGTGTGACCAGCTGCAGCTCCTCACAGACAGCGTGGTTCAGTTGGAGCAGCAGCTGGACACACTGCAGAGCATACAGGGGGCAGTGTGTGTGATAGACTCTAGCTTCAGGGAAGTGGTCACACCCAGGTCCAGGCACCCTGGTGTAGATTGGTGAACACCAGAAGAGACAGACAGGTAAGGCAGGAATCTCCTGTAGCTATTTCCCTCTCAAACAAATATACTGTTTTGGTTACTGTTGAGGGGGGATAGCCCTATCTATGTAACCCCACGTATGTACCCTGCTAATTTCCCTGAGACTAAGGGGTAATTTAGCATGGCCAATGAACCTAACCTGCACATCTTTGGACTGTGGGAGGAAACTGGAGCACCCGGAGGAAACCCACGCAGACATGGGGAGAACGTACAAACTCCAAACAGACAGACAGTGATCCAAGGTTGGAATCGAACCCAGGTATCTGGCACTGTGAAGCAGCAGTGCTGACCACTGTGCCACCATATCACCCTTACATGAGGAACAAGAGGGTAGCAAGAGAATAAGTAGGCCCACTCAAGGACAATGGAGGGAAGTTATGCATGGAGCCATAGGAAGTTGTGAGATCCTTGATGAGTACTTTGCATCAGTATTCACGATGGAGAAGGACATGATAGAGGTTGAGGTCAAGCATAGGTATGTGAACATTCTAGAAAATGTCAAGATATCGAAGGAGGCATTAAAGTAGACAAGTTCCTGGGGCCGGATGGGATCGATCCCAGGTTACTGCGGGAGGCAAGGGAATAAATAGCTGGGGCCTTAACAGATTTCTTTACATCCACTTTGACCACAGGTGTGGTTCCAGAGGATTGGAGAATAGCCAATGTTTAAGAAAGGAAGCAGGAATAATCCAGGAAATTGTAGACCGGTGAGCCTGATGTCAGTAGTGGGAAAGCTTTTGGAGAAGATACTGAGGGACAGAATATATGCACATTTGGAAGAAAATGGACTAGTTAGTGACAAGTAGCATGGTTTTGAAATGAGAAGGTCATATCTCACTAACTTGATTTTTTGGAAGAGGTGACGAAGATAACTGATGAGGGAAGGGCTGTGGATGTAGTTTATATGGACTTTAATAAGGTGTTTGACAAACAAAAGAACAATACAGCACAGGAACAGGCCCTTCGGCCCTCCAAGCTCGCGCCGCTCCCTGGTCCAAACTAGACCATTCTTTTGTATCCCTCCATTCATGTGGCTATCTAGATAAGTCTTAAACGTTCCCAGTGTGTCCGCCTCCACCACCTTGCCCGGCAGCGCATTCCAGGCCTCCACCACCCTGTGTAAAATACGTCCTTCTAATATCCGTGTTAAACTTCCCCCTCCCTCACCTTGAACCTATGACCCCTCGTGAACGTCACCACCGACCTGGGAAAAAGCTTCCCACCTTTCACCTTTCATAATTTTACACACCTCTATTAGGTCACCCCTCATCCTCCGTCTTTCCAGTGAGAACAACCCCAGTTTACCCAATCTGTCCTCATAACTAAGCCCTTCCATACCAGGCAACATCCTGGTAAACCTCCTCTGCACTCTCTCTAATGCCTCCACGTCCTTCTGGTAGTGTGGCGACCAGAACTGGGCGCAGTATTCCAAATGCAAGACAAGGGATACAGACAAGGTCCCACATGGTAGACTGATACAAAAACTATAATCACATGGGATTCAGGGTTGGCTGGCTAGATGGATACAGAGCTGGCTTGGTTATAGGAGACAGAGAGTAGCAGTGGAAGGATATTTTTCAGAATGGAGATCTGCAGGTAGTGGTGTTCCACAGGGATCAGTTTTGGGACCTATGTTGTTTGCAGTGTATATAAATGATCTGAAGGAAAATGTGGGGGGGATTGGTGGAGTTGCTGATAGTGCTGGGGATTGTCAGGGGATACAACAGGATATAGATAGATTGGAGACTTGGGCACAGAAATGGCAGATGGAGGTCAATCTGGACAAATGCGCAGTGATGCATTTTGGAGGATCAAATTTAGGTGTGAATTTTACTGTAAATGGCAGAATCCTTCGGAACATTAACATATAGAGGGATCTGGACGTGCAGATTCACAGTTCCCCAAAAGTGGCAACACAGGTGGCCAAGGTGATTAAGAAAGCAGATGGCATGCTTGCTTTCATCAGCCAGGGCATTGAATACAAGAGTTGGGAAAAAAATGTTGTAGCAATATAAAACTTTGGTTCGGCCGCATTTGGAGTATTGCGTACAGTTCTGGTCACCACACTACCAGAAGGATGTGGAAGCTTTGGAGAGAGTGCAAAGAAGGTTCACGAGGATGATCCCTGGTCTCGAGGGTTTTCGCTATGAGGAGAGATTGAATAAACCAGGGTTATTTTCATTGGAAAGACGGTGGCTGCGGGGAGACCTGATAGAGGTCTACAAAATTATGAGAGGCATAGATGTGGTGGATAATCAGAGGCTTTTTCCAAGGGTGGAAGTGTCAATTTCAAGGGAGCACAGGTTCAAGGTGAGGTGGGGGGAAAGTTTCAGGGAGATGTGCAGGGAAGTTTTCCTTGCAGAGAGTGGTGGGTGCCTGGAATGCACTACCAAAGGTGATGGTGGAAGCAGGCATATTAGCAACATTTAAGAGGCATCTGGATGGGTACATGAATAGGGAGGGAATAGGGGGATACAGACCAGGTAAGGGCAGAAGGTTTTTTCTTCAGTTTAGTTAGGGCATCACAATCGGCACAGGCTTGGAAGGCCCAAGGACCTGTTCCTCTGCTGTACTTCTCCTTGTATATAGAAGATTTAAAAAATTTATTTTATGTTAGCTTCCAGTCTCTCCTCATACTGTCTCTGCTTCCCTTATTACTTTTTTCACTTTCCCGCTGAGCTTTCTATATTCAGCCTGGTTTTCACTCGTGTTATCAACTGATATCTGTCACGTATGCCGTTTTCTGCTACTCCTGGAGAAGAGCTCGGAGACCATTATTGCTTTTTAAAATTTAACTGCTCACTGCCTTAAGTAGCTGAACCATCAGCCATGTCTGCAAATGCTCCTTTACAGCACAGCTACGTCTCAACAATTTTAAACATCACAGTTCCTTACCGTCATTGTCAGAAGTGTAATCTTTGGCAGTTGATGGCACGGGTTTTGAGCCTAGCTCTTTTTTGTCAGGTGATTCACACGGTGCACTTTGATTGGCTGCACATGGAGGTGTGCACTGTGGAGTGACAGGAGCGTGAACACTGGCTGCAGGAAGCTGCCCCTTCTCTAATAACAGATGAACAACCTGGAAAGAAGAATTTGCTTGATACATTTGTGACTTAACATTTAATTTACAACGCACTCATGTATGCAGTGAGTGTTCCCATAACAAAACAACTGAAATGTTTGAAATTTTGTCATTCTCTCTGGTAAAGGGTTTGCTTCCATCTTCACTTTGTGCCTAAGTCACTTTACAAATGATCAGTAATGTTAATTTCTTTTAAACAGCTGGAAATATATTCACTTTGACAAACATGTAAAAAGTATGGATTCGGCAAATTTAGAATTTGGTCTGTAAATTCCGAGCTCCAGAGAAGTGCATCTGCAGGATACCCCAAAAGTGCACTGGGGAAACACCCCCAATCCCCCCATCCTAGGTGTTCCCAGGTACGGCAAATGGCTGGGAAGTTCAAACTTCTGACAGGCTGCACTGGGAAGTAACCAGAAACATGATTTAAATTGCAAACCTCAGATGGTTCTGACCGTCTTACAGCAAGTTACTCAGAAAAAGTCAGAAGTAGTAAGACTACTTCTAGCTTTTGGTAACTGTTGTATTGACCTCCCCGGACTCCACACAGGACCTCTGTCTGGTCCCCACCTCCTCACTACACCCCACCGAACTCAAAGGACACCCATGACTGCTCACACTCCCATGGGACCCCTGATTACCCCCCAATCCCCCACTAGTCACATCCCAACCTGCACAGGACCCTGCCTGATCCACAAGGGAACTCTGCCGAATGTGTCCCCCTGACAAGAAAGATCCTATTGACCACTCAACCCCCAGCTCCTGACTAGCACCTACCCCATACCCCAGCCCCACCCACCAAATGGCCACCAAAACACACACCTCCACTCACCACCTGACCTTCCCCCAACTTGTCATTCGATCAAACTCGACTGACACTGCCACTGACTACCTGACCCCCAACATTGACCACTCCATCTCCCCACTGACCATCCTACCCCACCCCAAATGATCACCTGACTCCAACGAATGATGACCCAACCTCCACTCCTACACCCCACCCATCCAACAGACCCGTCTGATCAACCACACTGACCATCACACTTCTATCCCCACTGACTACTCTCCAACTGACCAACCCAAGTTAATGCTCTTCCCCAACAGACCCCCTTCCCTCAATCTTACCAACTTACCGTACAAACCTACTTATCACTGGCTTCAATCCCCAGGGGATGCTCCCTACTCCCCAACTACTGAACTCAAGGGAGGCCTACCACCCCTTCCGAATCCTGGGATTTCCCATCCCCCAAATGCACCCCAGACCCTACCAGACCTTCCCAATTGCCCCACCCCCTCCTCCCACTCCAACTGTTTGATCCACACTCCCTCCCAAATTTTAACTACCTTCCTGATTAGCCTTTGTCCCTGGCTTGGAAATGGTTGAACCTTTAAAGCTACCCGATTTATAGCTGGGAACACCCTCATGTCCAACTGCGCAGCCCTCGACTGAAAGCAACAGGAGAACATTGCCCCACAAATTTCTCGCCCAACCTGAGTCAGAAGATCAGGTGAGAAAGGATTGCCTAGATTTTGACACAGGAAACCAGGGGACAAAGTAGAAGTGGCCAAGAGCTACAAGTTTTTAGGAGTCCAGATCACCAATCTGTCCTGGTCCCTCCATGCCGCCGCTATAGTTAAGAAAGACTTTCTCAGAAGGCTAAGAAAATTTGACATGTCTGCTTCGACTCTCACCAACTTTTACAGATGCACCATAGAAAGCATTCTTTCTGGTTGTATCACAGCTTAGTATGGCTCCTCGTCTGCCCAAGACTGCAAAAAACTACAAGTGAACAAAGCCCAGTCCATCATGCAAACCAGCCTCCCATCCACTGACTTTGTCTACATTACCTTTTGCCTCAGAAAAGCAGTTAGCATAATCAAGGACCCCACGCACCCCAGACATTCTCTCTTCCACCTTCTTCCGTTGGGAAAAAGATACAAAAGTCTGAGGACACATACCAACCGGCTCACTAATGTCCTTTAGGGAAGGAAATCTGCCGTCCTTACCCGCTCTGGCCGACATGCGACTCCAGACCCACTACTCTCAACTACCCTCGAGCAACTAGGGATGGGCAATAAATGCTAGTCAGCCAGTGACGCCCATGTCCCACAAATTAATAAAACAAATGAACAGCTTCTTCCCTGCTGCTAGACTTTTGAATGGACCTACCTCATATTAATTTGATCTTTCTCTACACCCTATGACTGTAACATTACATTCTGCGCTCTCTCTTTTCTTTCTCCATGTACAGTATTGTTTTGTCTGTAATGCACGCAAGAAACAATACTTTTCACGGTTTTCTAATACATGTGACAATAATAAATCAAATCAAATCAGCAGAGTGGCAATCTGATTCTGATTGTCATTTCATGGAAGTTCTGGCCCAAATATTCAGTTGCATTGGAACACAATGCAAAATGTTCAAAGAGGCAAGGAACTTTACAAAGTCACTAAGTGAGGACTTTAAAACAAGCTTTCACACCTCAGACTGTGATTGAATAGTGACTTAAAGCACTACACACATAAGAAAGAAAGAGAACGAAAGATATCAGAATTTGTGCTGACATGGCTTACAATTTACTTCATAATAGCACTGTACCTACACCATATGGACTGCAATGATTTAAGGCGGCAGCTCATCACCACCTTTTCAAGGGCAATTAGAAATGGGCAAAAAGTGCTGGCCTAGCCAGCGATGCCCACGTGTGGTGAAAGCATACAAGTTAAATCCTGGTTAAATTGCCAACGTGCAGAAGAATCTTTTTGAAATCTATATCAGCCATTAATGTAAATGAACAGAAATATAAAGTACGGAATGAGAAAAGGTGATTTAAACCCAAAATTCGCAGCCCTTCAAACAGAATATGCATAATTTTCCCCAAGAAAAGCAAGTAAGTAGAGATAATACCTGCAAAGATCAATTAACATTTCACAATGGTTCCAGTCACATGAAATGTCAGTGTTCTGCATAATATTTCATCAACACTTATTGTAGGTTCATTTACTTTGCAAGTTTCTTAGCCAGATGCTCATCTAGCATTCCCCTTCCCACTACAAATGGGAACACACAATTTTATAATTTACGTGAGTTTGTCCTAATGATTGTCCATGCTGTGAGGAAAATAAAGCTGCAAGCAGACCACAAAACCAGACAGTGCCTAATAACCTGGTGAGTTTACTTTATCTTTTCTGTTTACAATTACAGATTAGAAATGTGTCTGAAATGGTGGGTATACATACTTGTCCTGTGCTCCTCAGAGTCTCCACAGCCTGTTTATGAGTCGCACCCTCCAGACAGATTCCATTCACAGAAAGAACACGGTCACCTGCCAATGAGTCAGCAAAGGTTTATGGAAAAGATATAATCAAAACACTTTGGATCTGAACTTGGATCTGGGTACCAGCAAGGGGCGATTGCTGAACTGGTGCCGAAGCTAATGATTTCCCGTGCAAAAGATAATGACGTTAGAATCATTGTCCCTAAATTACTACAAGGCAGAACACTAACAAAGTCTGCCCGAGCAAACAGGTTCAGGCTCTGTCTCAAACTGCCAGGCAATGAGATCATTTGTAAGGGTGGAGTGGGTTGCCAGTGCAGCAAGGTCAAGCCAGCAGCAACTGCTTCAAATCGACAGGAAGGGATCGATTAACTTTACTTAGTGATAGTTCGGGGATTTTCAGAAGGTTGCAACAGAACACATGCCAGCTCTCACTGGCGAGACATTAGACAAGCATTACAGATGGAATTTCTGGGATGGTAAATCCGATTTTCAGGTGCAAGTTCCACATAGCTTCATCGTAAATATTTGAAATGTACTTTAAATTTCAAAAAAGAAAAAAACTAAACAAATGTACACCCCGCTGAGTTTTGTTGATTATTCTGTATAGGTGATATTTAGATGAACAGGTTCGTCTCCCCTCCAAAAATAAAGAACAAAAGATAGAAAGAATAAAAAGAAATTTGGACAGGACATTGGGAGAACTCCATTGTTCTTCCTTGACATAACCTCATTGGATCTTCTATATTAACGTAAGGGGGCAGACAGAGCTTTCGTTAAACACCCACACCACTGCAATATTCCCTCAGTATTGCAGTGAGTTAAGATTACTTCCTCAAGTCCCAGGAATGGGGTATGAACTCATGATCTTCTGACTTGGAGGTGAGTATGTAACCATTGAGCAAAGGTAGACGCAGCTAAAACACCCATTCTATACAATGTAATGCCCTGTTCAAAAAGGGAGACAGGCAGAAAGTAGAAAACTATAGTCCAGTTAGTTTAACATCTGTAGTTGGGAAATTGTTGGAATTCATTATTAAGCAGGTAGTAATGAGATATTTGGAAAGTCAAGACACAATTTATCAGAGTCAGCATGGTTTTATGAAGGGTAAATTGTGTTGACTAATTTGCCAGCGTTCTTTGAAGATGTAACAAGCAAAGTGAATAATGGAGGTCCTGTAGATGCAATATATCTGGACTTCCAGAAGGCATTTGATACAGTGCCGCACAAAAGTTTAATACACAAGGTAAAATCCCATGGGGCTTTCGGTAATGTATTAGCTTGGATAGAGAATTGGCTAACCAACAGAGAATGGGGATAAATGGGTATTTTCCTGGTTGGCAATCTGCAAGTAATGGGGTGCCACAGGATTTGATCCTTGGGCTCCAACTATTTATAATCTATATTAATGACTTGGATGCAGGGATAGAATGTACTATCACCAAATTTACAGATGACACTAAAGTAGGTGGGAAAGCAAGTTGCAATGAGAGAATAAAAAATTTACAAATGGATATGGATATGGATGTGTGGACCAAAATATGACAGATGGAACTTAACATGGATAAGTGTGAGGTGATTCATTTTGGTCAGAGGAATAAAAGGCCTATTATCTGAATAGAGCAAAATTTTGGTGCAGAGGGATCTGAGTGTCCTTGTGCATAAATCGCAGAAAGTTAGTTTGCAGGTGCAGCAGGTAATAAGGAAAGAAAATGGAATTTTGGCATTCATTGCTAATAGAATGGAAAACAAAAGTTGGGAAATGCTGTTGCAACTGTATAGGGCAGCGGTGAGACCACATCTGGAGTACTATGCACATTTCTGGCCCTTTACTTGAGGAACATGCATTAGAGGTGGTTCAGAAAAGATTCAATAGGTTGATTCCATGGATGAAGGACTTGTCTTATGAAGAGAGAGTGAGCAGTTTAAGCCTACACTTTATGTAGTTTAGAAGAATGAGAGGAGATCTAATGGAGGTATACAAGATGCTTAAGGGAATTGACAGGGTAGACATAGAGCAGTTTCTCCTTGTTGGGCATTCTGGAACGAGGCCATAGTTTTAGCATAAGGAATGGCAGATTTAAAACAGAATTGAGGAATTACTTCACTTAAAGGGTCGTGAATCTGTGGAATTCACTATACCAAACTACAGTGGACACCAGAACACTGAACAAATTTGAGTAGATAAGTTTTTAATAAGTAGTGGGATGAAGGGTTATGGGGAACAAGCAGGAAGGTGGAGATGAGGCCAGCCATGATCATATTGAATGGCAGAGTAGGCTTAAGGGGCTGAATTGTCTATCTCTGCTCCTAGTTCTTATATTCTTATTTACAATTGCAGTAAGTTCCGCTTTAACGCCGTGGATATAGTAGGGCTGGTACATACACTTAGCACTGAGATTTCTGTTTCAGTATGAGGCCAATATTATATCATGTGACCCAATCAGCACCATTTTGGATTGATCTCTCGAATTCCCTGACTGGCCCCATCGCCACCTCTCCCATTTCGCGACAGTCTCATTCCCTGCCATTTCCACTTGCTGCTCCTCTCTTGTGACCCTCCTGCTCAATGCTCCTCTTGCTCCCTCTCTCTTAGCAAGGATTTAGGAGAGGGAAGCAGGATGTAAGTAGGAAGGGATAGTATATTTCTTTGATGTTTAAAAATATATTTTATTTAAAATGTTGTTTAATTTACAAGTATAGAAATTTAGGAATGTACAGTATTTTAACCTTCAGGACAATGCTTTATTTTATTTTCTCATGGGAAAAGTCCTATAGAACCTAACTACAGATTTTACATTGGTTGTAATGGGAAAATCTAATTTGCTCAACATTGTTTCAATTAAAGTTGCACTTTTCAGAGTGCAATATTAAATGAATTACTGTACTATTTCAGCCTTTTAAAACAGGTACTTAAATTAACTAATAATCTATTTTAATCTAAAGTATACTTCTACAATTGTGTCAGACAAAAGCCAAAGCAAACAATACACAAATGATTGTCAATGAGATAACCTATTATTTATGTGCAAGTGCATACTCTACAAGTATATAATTACTTCCACTTCTCCATGTAACACTACCCCATTTGTTCAACACAACCAGAGGAAATATTTTGACATATAAACTTGAAGCCTTTCAGAAGCCTATTAGTTGGTGCACAACCTTAGGCAGTTGCTAAAAACCTGCATGCCATTATTTTGCATTAGGAAACAGTAAAAAAAAAAGTTATACAATAAATTACAATTTCCGAAAAAGCAATTTAAAATGCATCCTGACAACTATAAGGACTTTTCAACAGCAATTGCATATGACTAACCTTTCTTAATACGTCCATCGGCCTCAGCTGCTCCTCCTGGTATTATGGCTTTCACGTAAATCCCACCATGTCTCACACTTGTGTTAACACCACCCTAGAGAAAAATTCAGATAATGGAAGATATCTACAAAAAGATGACCAATCTGCAAAAATATGTTTACATGGCAAAATCCTATTTTTAAAAGTTGGTTTCCCAGTTTGTTATTAAATTGGGAGGAAAAACGCAGGGTTAGCATGGTGGGCAGTTAGATGGCACACAAAATTGCTAATAGAGAATTGTGAAGTTTTGCATCTTGGGAAAACAAATGGCAAAGGAAAATGCCCTCTATGACAATCTTTTAATAGAGGAAAGAACAGAGATTGAGGTTAGCAAAAACAAAGATTTTTAAAAGTGGTAGCGTAGGTTAAACATTTTCCTAAAAAGATGATTTACTGATCTGCTGCATAGGGCCGTAAACTTTGAAACCAAGCAATTGATGTATGTATACAAGATATTATTGTTACAACTTAATCATATTATAGATAGGATATCAGAGCCATGTCAATTGCACACACAAGAGCCACTAAAATGTTTCTGAGAATTAGATGTTATAGTTAAAGGCATGAGAGATGATGGCTTGCTCATTTTCTCACTGGATCAGAGGGGTTTTAAGAAAGAATCTAAAATTAGGAAACGTTTTAAAATGGTAAATAGCGAAAAATAATTTGCACCTGCAAGTGAATCATCAACAAAATGACAAACTAAGGATTATCAATGAATAACAAAGGGGACATTAAAAGTTGAGAGAGAGAGGTAAGACAGATAGCATTCTGGGAGCAGATCCCACTTTACTCAACTGCAGGAATGGTACAGGTCTAAACTCATTAAGTATAAAACTTACAAAAGCAAAACAGGGCGATGTTCAGTAATAACTACTTTGGCAGATCCACCTTGAAGGATTTCTGAAGTTAGAAAGTAATTTGAAGACTTTGTGCAATAACAATTTTTGGTTCGATGGTGCAATAGATTTTCATTACTATTGCTCTCGACTTGGAATTGTTCAGTCTTGAGCAAAAAGCTGGATTGCAATAAGGCCAAGTTACAAATCTCTCCAAGCATACTATTTTGGAGCATTTGGAAGTTTCCTTAGATGATGACAAAAATTGATATAATGCAAGTTCAAAATCATTGGTTTCAAAATACTCATTAATTTGTGTTCACAACTTAAATCCCTATGACTGGTTGGTATGCATGGATATGGAGGGTGGTGAATTAATCAAATTCTTTCAAACATACAAAAAAATGAATGATGGTGATGGCGGAATAGAAACATCTATCACAGGAATAAATATTCACCTTGAGCGGCAGTGAAAATAGGGCAGTATTAGGTCAACCATCCATTAGATTTGCTCCCTCCGGATGATCAGTTCCATTTAAAATCAAAGAATCCCTACAGGGCAGGAGATAATTCGGCCCATTGAGTCGACACTGACTCTCCAACAGCGCAAGGCCCTATCCCTGTAGCCCTATGTATTTGCCCAACTAAGCCCCCTAACCTGCACATTTTGTGACACTAAGGTACAATTTAGCATGGCCAATCTGCCTAACCTGCACATCTTTGGACTGTGGGAGAAAAACAGAGCACTGGAGGAAACCCATGCAGACACGGGAAGAACGTGCAAACTCCACGCAGTCATTCACTCGAGGCTGGAATTGAACCCAGTCCCTTGGCGCTGTGAGGCAGCTGTGCTAACAACTGTGCCACTGTGACACCCCCATGCGATGCATTTGCACTGAAAATGGAAACCCAATGAAACCCTGCCTTGTTTACACAAATGCCCAGATGAATCTTAACTCCATTGTTTCCCTCCAACCACAATGGTTAGCTCACAACGCCATGGCTAACCACAATGGTTAGCTCACAACGTCATGGCTAACCACAATGGTTAGCCTCACAACGCTCGGCTTGGGTCACTGTATGTGCGGTTTGATTCTCGGCTTGGGTCACTGTTATGTGCGGAGTCTGTAAATTCTTTCTGTGCCTGCGTGGGTTTCCTCCGGATGCTCCGGTTAAGTGCTGGTTAGGTGCACTGGCCATGCTAAATTCTCCCTCAGTGTACCCGAACAAGCACTGGAGTGTGGCGACGAGGGGATTTTCACAGTAACTTCACTGCAGCGTTAATGTTGGCCTACTTGTGACACTAATAAATAAACTTTTTCAAAACTATGTTTCATCACTGAAAACTGAGAGTGTGGTGGAGATGATTCTTCTATTAGCAGTTCCCAGGTAAGCTTATTTCCTGGACACTAATGAATAATTGGAATAGGCAAAATTCTACCACGGAAAGGGAAGAACACGGGCTGACCCTGACCCTCCTCCTTCACTTCCTAGTCGTTGCTCCTGAAGGGCACCTGAAGAGGCTGGTGGTGGGATTTGTTCTTGCGATTATAAAAATTTG
Organism: Mustelus asterias; assembly: GCF_964213995.1. Lineage (NCBI taxonomy): Eukaryota > Metazoa > Chordata > Chondrichthyes > Carcharhiniformes > Triakidae > Mustelus > Mustelus asterias. The sequence continues at coordinate 82,157,191 of NC_135801.1, read as the reverse complement.
GAAGGTTTGAGACATCAGATATGACAAGGCACGCCAGAAAAATAAATGCCCCCTTTCACCTACTGCCTCCCAGCCACATGCAGATGGAATACAATGTGGAAAAGTGTGAGGTTATGCACTTTGGAAGGAGGAATGGAGGAATAGACTATTTTCTAAATGGGAAAATGCTTAGGAAATCAGAAACACAAAGGGAATTGGGAGTCCTTGTTCAAGATTCTCTTAAGGTTAATGTGCAGGTTCAGTCGGCAGTTAGGAAGGCAAATGCAATGTTAGCATTCATGTCGAGAGGGCTAGAATACAAGAGCTGGGATGTACTTCTGAGGCTGTAAAAGGCTCTGGTCAGACCCCATTTTGAGTATTGTGAGCAGTTTTGGGCCCCATATCTAAGGAAGGATGTGCTGGCCTTGGAAAGGGTGCAGAGGAGGTTCACAAGAATGATCCCTGGAATGAAGAACTTGTCATATGAGGAACCGTTGAGGACTTTGGGTCTGTACTCATTGGAGCTTAGAAGAATGAAGGGAGATCCTATTGAAACTTACAGGATACTGCGAGGTCTGGATAGGGTGGATGTGGGAGGTCCATATCTGTGCCAGATGCATGGAACTGCAACTCCCGAGGGACCGTGTAAGGGAGCTGGAGCTGCGGCTCGATGACCTCAGTTTAGTCAGGGAAAATGAGAAAATAATAGATGGAGGTTATAAGCAGGTAGTCACACCGGGGCCTTGGAAGGAAGACAAGTGGGAAGGGTAAAAGTCATAAGGGTGATGTACCAGAAAGTACCCCAGTGGCAGTCTCCCATAATAATAAGGGCTGGGCAATAGATGGGAGAGGGGAAGGGAGTGAGCAGTCAGTGGAGGGATCCCCTGTGGTTGCCCTCCAAAATAGGTATATTGTTTTGGATTCTGTGGAGGGGGATGACCCTCCAGGGGTAAGCCACGAAGACCAGATCGCCTGCACAGAGACGGGCTCAGAGGCCCAGAAGGGAAACAAGGGGACTAGGAGAGAAATAGTGGTGGGGGATGCGATGGTTAGAGGCACGGACAGGTGGTTCTGCGGGCGCGAACGAGACTCCAGGATAGTAGTCTGCCTCCCTGGTGCCGGGGTACTGGATGTCTCCGAGAGTGTTGGAAGCATATTAAAAAGGGAAGGTAATCAAACAAATGTAACTGTACACGTTGGTGAAAATGACGTAGGTAGAAAGAGCAGGGGGGGTCATACGAGAGCAATTCAGGGAGATGGGTGCTCGGCTAAAAAATAAGGCCTCTATGGTAGCAATCTCTGGACTGCTCCCAGTGCCTAGTGCTAGTGAGGCCAGGAACAGGGAGATTCTACAATTGAACGCGTGGCTAAAGGACTGGTGCAAGAGGGAGGATTTCAAAGTCATAGATCATTGGGAAGTCTTCATGAGAGGATGGCACCTGTACGGAAAGGATGGGTTACACCTTAACTGGAAGGGCACAAATATCCTGGCTGGGAGTTTTGCTAGAGTGTTTCGGCAGGGTTTAAACTAGTGTGGCAGGGGGGTGGGGATCAAAACAGTAGGTCAGTAAGTACTGAGGCTGGGGTTGAGCTGGAGGCCGGGACAAGGCGAGCTAAGAAGAAGAGCATTCTGGAGCAGGATGACCTGAGTGGGCCTGGAGGTCTGGAGTGCATCTGCTTCAATGCGAGGAGCGTAACGGGTAAGACAGACGAACTTAGGGCCTTAATGTTTACGCGGAATTTGGATATGGTTGCGGTGATGGAGACATGGTTAAAAGGAGGACAGGGCTGGCAGCTGAATATTCCAGGGTATAAGTGTTTTAGGCCAGACAGAGGAGGGGCTAAAAAAGGTGGGGGAGTAGCGGTATTAGTTAGGGAGCATATTACAGCGGTGCAGAGGGCGGACAATTTTGAGGGGTCATGTAATGAGTCGCTGTGGGTGGAGCTCAGAAACAGGAAAGGTGCAATCACTATGCTGGGGGTATACTACAGGCCACCCAACAGCCCACGGGAAGTGGAGGATTGGATATGTCAGGAGATTCTGGATATGTGCAGAAAAAATAGGGTTGTTGTAGTGGGAGACTTCAATTTCCCTGGTATAGACTGGAAAGTGCTTAGGGCAGGGGGTCTGGACGGGGAGGAATTTGTAAAATGTGCACTGGAAGGTTCTTTGGAACAGTATGTAGATAGCCCAACTAGAGAGGGGGCTATACTGGATCTAGTTCTGGGAAATGAGCCCGGTCAGGTCGTCAAAGTTTCGGTAGGGGAACATGTGGCAAATAGTGACCACAACTCTGTTAACTTTAGGATAGTAATGGACAAGGATGAGTGTTGTCCTAAGGGTAGGGTGCTAAATTGGGGGAAGGCTAATTATAGCCGGATTAGGCAGGAATTGGTGGCCGTTGATTGGGAGAGGCTGTTCGGGGGTAAGTCCACGTCTGGCATGTGGGAGTCTTTTAAGGAACAGTTGATAAGGCTGCAGGACAGGCATGTGCCTGTAAAAAGGAAGGATAGGAAAGGTAGGATTCGAGAGCCATGGATAACCAGGGAAATTGAGGATCTGATCAAAAAGAGAGGCGTACGTTAGGTCCAGGCAACTGAAAACAGATGGAGCTCTGGAGGAATACAGAGAGAGTAGGAAAGAACTCAAACGGGGAGTTAGAAGGGCAAAAAGAGGTCACGAAATGTTCTTGGCAGATAGGATTAAGGAGAATCCTAAGGCATTTTATTCATATGTTAGGAACAAAAGAGTTGTCAGGGAAAAAGTCGGACCTCTCAGGGACAAAGGAGGGGAATTATGCTTAGAACCCAAGGGAATAGGGGAGATCCTAAATGAATACTTTGCATCGGTATTCACAAAGGAGAGGGACTTGTCGACTGGGAGTGTCTCAGAGGGACGTGTTGACCCGTTAGAGAGAATCTCCATTACAAGGGAGGAAGTGTTAGGTTTTTTAGGTAACATTAAAACTGACAAATCCCCAGGGCCTGATGGCATCTATCATAGACTGCTCAGGGAGACAAGAGATGTAATTGCTGGGCCTCTGACGGAAATCTTTGGGTCTCTTCATTGGACACAGGTGAGGTCCCTGAGGATTGAACAAAGAACAATACAGCACAGGAACAGGCCCTTCGGCCCTCCAAGCCCGCGCCACTCCCTGGTCCAAACTAGACCATTCTTTTGTATCCCTCCACTCCCACTCCGTTCATATGGCTGTCTAGATAAGTCTTAAACGTTCCCAGTGTGTCCGCCTCCACCACCTTGCTTGGCAGCGCATTCCAGGCCCCCACCACCCTCTGTGTAAAATATGTCCGTCTGATATCTGTGTTAAATCTCCCCCCCTTCACCTTGAACCTATGACCCCTCGTGAACGTCACCACTGACTTGGGGAAAAGCTTCCTACCGTTCACCCTATCTGTGCCTTTCATAATTTTATACACCTCTATTAAGTCTCCCCTCATCCTCAGTCTTTCCAGGGAGAACAACCCCAGTTTACCCAATCTCTCCTCATAACTAAGCCCCTCCATACCAGGTAACATCCTGGTAAACCTCCTCTGTACTCTCTCCAAAGCCTCCACGTCCTTCTGGTAGTGTGGCGACCAGAACTGGACGCAGTATTCCAGATGCGGCCGAACCAACGTTCTATACATCTGCAACATCAGACCCCAACTTTTATACTCTATGCCCCGTCCTATAAAGGCAAGCATGCCATATGCCTTCTTCACCACCTTCTCCACCTGTGACGTCACTTTCAAGGATCTGTGGACTTGCACACCCAGGTCCCTCTGCGTATCTACACCCTTTATAGTTCTGCCATTTATCATATAGCTCCTCCCTACATTATTTCTACCAAAATGCATCACTTCGCATTTATCAGGATTGAACTCCATCTGCCATTTCTTTGCCCAAATTTCCAGCCTATCTATATCCTTCTGTAGCTTCTGACAATGCTCCTCACTATCTGCAAGTCCTGCCAATTTTGTGTCGTCCGCAAACTTACTGATCACCCCAGTTACACCTTCTTCCAGATCATTTATATAAATCACAAACAGCAGAGGTCCCAATACAGAGCCCTGCGGAACACCACTAGTCACAGACCTCCAGCCGGAAAAAGACCCTTCCACTACCACCCTCTGTCTTCTGTGACCAAGCCAGTTCTCCACCCATCTCGCCACCTCCCCCTTTATCCCATGAGATCCAACCTTTTTCACCAGCCTACCATGAGGGACTTTGTCAAACGCTTTACTAAAGTCCATATAGACGACATCCACGGCCCTTCCCTCGTCAACCATTTTGGTCACTTCTTCAAAAAACTCCACCAGGTTAGTGAGGCATGACCTCCCTCTCACAAAACCATGCTGACTATCGTTAATGAGTTTATTCCTTTCTAAATGCGCATACATCCTATCTCTAAGAATCTTCTCCAACAACTTCCCCACCACGGACGATTGGAGGATAGCGAATGTGGTACCGTTATTTAAGAAGGGTAGCAGGGATAACCCGGGTGATTATAGGCCAGTGAGCTTGACGTCCGTGGTAGGGAAGTTGTTTGAGAAGATTCTTAGAGACAGGATGTATGCGCATTTAGAACGGAACAATCTCATTAGTGACAGACAGCATGGTTTTGTAAGAGGGAGGTAGTGCCTTACAAATTTGGTGGAGTTTTTTGAGGAAGTGACAAAAACGGTTAACGAAGGAAGGGCCGTGGATGTCGTCTATATGGATTTCAGTAAGGCATTTGACAAAGTCCCTCATGGCAGGTTGGTTAAGAAGGTTAAGGCTCATGGGATACAAGGAGAGGTGGCTAGATGGGTAGAAAACTGGCTTGGCCACAGGGAACAGAGGGTAACAGTCGAAGGTCTTTTTCCGGCTGGAGATCTGTGACCAGTGGTGTTCCGCAGGGCTCTGTACTGGGACCTCTGCTATTTGTGATATACATAAATGATTTGGAAGAAGGTGTAACTGTTGTTATCAGCAAGTTTGTGGATGACACGAAGATAGCTGGACTTGCGGACAGCGATGAACATTGTCGGACAATACAGCAGGATATAGATAGGCTGGAAAATTGGGCGGAGAAATGGCAGATGGAATTTAATCCAGATAAATGCGAAGTGATGCATTTTGGAAGAACTAATGTAGGGGGGAGTTATACAATAAATGGCAGAGTCATCAAGAGTATAGAAACACAGAGGGACCTAGGTGCGCAAGTCCACAAATCCTTGAAGGTGGCAGCACAGGTGGAGAAGGTGGTGAAGAAGGCATATGGTATGCTTGCCTTTATAGGACGGGGTATAGAGTATAAAAGCTGGAGTCTGATGTTGCAGCTGTATAGAACGCTGGTTAGGCCACATTCGGAGTACTGCGTCCAGTTCTGGTCGCCACACTACCAGAAGGACGTGGAGGCTTTAGAGAGAGTGCAGAGAAGGTTTACCAGGATGTTGCCTGGTATGGAGGGTCTTAGCTATGAGGAGAGATTGGGTAAACTGGGCTTGTTCTCCCTGGAAAGACGGGAATGAGGGGAGACCTAATAGAGGTGTACAAAATTATGAAGGGTCTAGATAGGGTGAACAGTGGGAAGCTTTTTCCCCAGGTTGGAGGTGACGATCACGAGGGGTCACGGGCTCAAGGTGAGAGGGGCGAGATATTACCCAGATATCAGAAGGACCTTTTTTTTTTTTACACAGAGTGGTGGGGGCCTGGAATGCGCTGCCAAGTAGGGTGGTGGAGGCAGACACGCTGGCATCGTTTAAGACTTACCTGGATAGTCACATGAGCAGTCTGGGAATGGAGGGATACAAACGAATGGTCTAGTTGGAGCAATGAGCGGCACAGGCTTGGAGGGCCGAAGGGCCTGTTTCCTGTGCTTTGCTGTTCTTTGTTCTTTGATGTTTCCACTAGTAGGAAAAACTAGAACCAGAGGGCACAACCTCAGGCTAAAGGGACAATCCTTTATAATCTTAGAAACCCTACAGCACAGAAAGAGGCCATTTGGCCCATCGAGTCTGCACCAACCACAATCCCACCCAGGCCCTACCCCCACATCCCTACATATTTTACCCGCTAATCCCTCTAACCTACGCATCTCAGGACACACTAAGGGGCAATTTTAGCATGGCCAATCAACCTAACCCGCACATCTTTGGACTGTGGGAGGAAACCGGAGCACCCGGGAGAAACCCACGAAGACACGAGGAGAATGTGCAAACTCCACACAGACAATGACCCAAGCCGGGAATCGAACCCAGGTCCCTGGAGTTGTGAAGCAGCAGTGCTAACCACTGTGCTACCGTGCCGCCCTATCTTTAAAACAGAGACGAGGAGGAATTTCTTCAGCTAGAGAGTGGTGAATTTGTGGAACTCTTGGCCGCAAAAGGCTGTGGAGGCCAGGTCATTGAGTGTCTTTAAGACAGAGATAGATAGGTTCTTGATTGATAAAGGGATCAGGGGTTATGGGGAAAAGACAGGAGAATGGAGATGCGAAAAATATCAGCCATGACTGAATGGTGGAGCAGACTCGATGGGCTGAGTGGCCCAATTCTGCTCCTATGTCTTATGGTCTATGCCATGGGCTTGTAGGTTTACTGACTGTTATTTCCTAACAGGTAAGCCAGAGTCTTGCAGCCAGCTCCACAGCAGCAGACCTCTCAAATCTGCAGCTGCACTGAGGGCACCTTTGAAGACAAGCTGTGCTAATGGTGTAACAAGGCAACAATAAAGACCTGGCACACCAGATCCGTCGAGACCTGGGCATGCAGATTATACTCTGGGTGCCCATGTCCTTCCAGTGCTCGGGCGATGGAAGGTCAGGAAAAATCAGCTGTTGCGGGTTTCCGAATGGTTTTCAGAGAAAGGAATATCACAAATATTTTGCAACAATAGTGTATAGGGCCAAACTGCTCTGCGATTTCTGAAAATTAATACCATTGAATACACATTTTATATACTTTAATATTTCACTAAGTAGAGAAAGAGAAAGTTGAAAACCTTGCAAAACAGTACCGTGACACTAATGCCCAAGCTGTTCTCCGTTTTTGACAATTCCACTTCAAAAATGTCTCCTGGCTTTGGCAAAGTGCTTTGTTTACTATCAGAAAAAGCTCGTCTTTTAGTCTTATCTGCTGCAGAATCCTACATGCAAACAAAATTAACACTAGTTTAAACAGTAACATTAAAAACTAAATGAGACTTACTCACTGTTATGAACAGTACAGATACTTGCTGTTTCACCTCAAAAATGTTATTTTTCCAGTGTTTTGAACCATGCTCTTACAAATACTGTAGCAAAATAAGTTACCACCCAGATGACAAAACATAAAGGTATGATATTATAGAAGGCGCAGTATTAAGTTTCTACAACCAGATGTTAATATTATTCTTTCAAGTGCATTTTCTAAAGTACATAACCAACAAAAATGCCAAGACTGTAGAAATACTCTTGCCTTAGTTCTAGGAAACAGTTACAAATTTAATATTCTGTTCATGATCTATGCTACAGAACAGTGTAACTACGATGGGTGGGGTGGGTTTGCCAAAGATGCGTTGGGGGAACCCTCTCAGTCTAGACATTGCCAAGTAAGGGAGAGGGGGTTGGGGCTGCTGGTGGGAGGGGCGGGTCGGTTTGAGAGATCGGAGCCGTGAAGGGGAGCCGGTGGGGTGGGGTACACATTGAGGCGGATGGGGGTGGGGTCGAAGCTGAGCCGGCGACGGTGATGCGGGGGTTGTGGG